>NC_056744.1:172788487-172825987 GCF_019279795.1 Protopterus annectens
ACCATATATTCAGCTGTGCTCTATGCTAATAAAGCAAAATATCATGCTGGAGCAATTCAGAATCATATAAAACAAGAGCAACTACATGATGGTTGCATTAGCTCTGAATTCCATGCTGGAATACAGCCAAAGGAAAACTTTGTTGCAGTAGGGAAACTCAAAAAAAGGACTACAGTTCCTATTACTAGAGGGAGGGTCAGCTGACACATACTGAGGTGGGTGTAGATGAGGAATCAGCAGTTGGGAACAAACCTATGCACAATATACCACGTCTCTGGCTAAGAGACAATGAATTACAATCACCACTTTATTAAACTTTGAGCTAAAGTGAGAGCTAAGCAGATACAAACAACAACATCAATGAATGCAAACAAAACAGGGTTTTCTTCCCCATGCAATGGGTGGTTATTTGAAAATCAGACATAAGCAATCCAGGCTAGGATGTTCTCAGTAATAAAGGTGAGTGATGAAGCTGTAATGAATAAATAGTACTGTACATAATCAGAAGTGTTACGTAAACATCATTGATTACCTGTACAAAATATCATAAAAATGTTATATATTTTTTATTTAGTTATTTTATATTTGTTTACCGGGGTAGTGACCTGATCTCAATGGACCATTTGCAGGCACAGTCCGGATGAAAAGAATCACCTAAGAAATGACAAAACATATTTACAGATACAAGGATATGCTAAAAAACAGATATATATATATATATATATATATATATATATATATATATATATATATATATATATATATATATGGGTCTACTGCTTTTCATCGAATACCACGTATTCGAAAAAGAGCAGTAGACTGCTCAGTTACGTGAAGTGCACTTATTCAAAAGTGCACTTTCGTGAACTCACTTTCTACGAACGGATCGCACCACAGTGGAGGACAGCAGGAAAACATGCTATGTCTTCCACTGTGGTGCGGTAGTCACGGACCTTAGCGTTAGGGTGCGGGTCATTGTAAGGGGATAGCCCTATTATCTATCCCTTTACCATGACCTGCACCCTAACCGTAAGGTCCGTAACTACTGCACTAAAGTCAATACTAGCCCGTTTGCTGAAGCGGGTTTTGCGAAAGTGCACTTTTTCGATTAAGTGCACTTTCGCATAACCCAGGGTCTAGTGTCTGAGTTTGAAGAAGTGTATTTTCAAACTTATACAGAAGACCCATAGATATATATATATATACACACACACACACACACACACACACACACACACACACACACACGTATATATATATATATATATATATATATATATATGTGTGTGTGTGTGTGTGTGTGTGTGTGTGTATAGATGGACACACGTATTTACAGATGGAAGGCTAAGCTACAACGTTTAGTTCAGGAAACAATTTACAGTATCAAAACAGTGATGGAAAAATGGAACTATGCTTAGCAGAAGTTTATGGATAAGATGTAGCCATAATGACCGAGATGGCTTATGCTACAGGGATAATGGCATATCATTATATCGACAGGTTTGAAGAGATTTGAAGAGTCAAGTGAGGATAGTTGCAGGAAGGAATGCTATGGAGAGAAGATCCATAAAATGTGAGGGAGGCATGCAGAGGGAAGAGGAGTAGAAAGTTGAAGAAGTGTGACAGAGATACAATGAGAAGAAGGAAGTAGGATGAACGAGAGATAGTAAGTAAGGGTGGACAAGATGAGATAAGGAAGGATAAAAATAGGGGCAAAGGGATGTGAAAGAGCTGCAGGGTTCATGTAATATGAACTGAGGGAGGGCAACTGCACTTTGTTTGGGTTAAGAGGTATACCTTGAGCAGTTGTCTGAAGTCTGAGTACTTTTGAATGTCTCTTATTGAGACAGGAATGGAGCCCCACAGTTTAGGTCCTATGATGAAAAATGAAGGAACAGTGCAATTTTAGTTTTGGAGTTATTGGCATGGGTTGAGATTGAGAAATACTCCTAAGATTATATATAGGGGCTTTGGAGAAAAATTTATGAGTTAGAGCGGATGATGTCTCAGGAGAAAAGGCTTTGTGAATTAGTGATCCTAGTAGGAGGTTGGCACTCAAATGTACTGGAAGTCGTTCAGCACTGGCGAGAGTCAGGCATTTGTGTTCACCATTGGTGGAGTTAATAATGAATCTGCAGATTTCATTGGAGGTGGTTTGGAAGGTGATTACATTTTTCTTTGAAGCTGTAGCGATAATGGGTAGTCCATATTTGATTGGAGACAAGAGTGTTCCTTTACCTATGGCAGCTTTGGCTGGCTTGGACAGAAGAGATGATAGCTTGTTCACCCAGAACAGTAGTGTGTTGATCTTTTTGTGTGCGTCTTTTGAATGTGTAGTTGAAAGTTAAAAGGTTGGTCTAGACAAATGCAAGGGTATTTAAGGGATGTGGTAGTTTCTATGGTTCTATTGTTAACATCTTAAATATTAAAGAAGCTGGGTGCTTTGACTATTTTTGGTTGGTTCTAAATAGCAGTCTTTTTTTGAGGGATTGAGTATAAGTTTCTGGCCTATTAGCCACTGGCTGAGGGTTTGGAGGTCATGTTGGTGCTGAGTTTGTATAACAGTGGAATTTGATTCACCTGTAGATAACCATGTCATCTGCATAAAGAATTCAAGGTATCTGAGGATGATCAGATGGGAGTTGGCTGATACATAGCTGAGGATGATCAGATGAAAGTTGGTTGATAAATATGCAAACTGGTAGAGGAGCTAAAATGAAACCCTGGGGGACTCCTTTCATAAGAGAAACTGTTTCAGAGGTGTTGTTGCTTACTTTCACCTTGAAGGATCTATCAGTGAGGAAATCTGCAAAACAACATTTTGCATCATCACTAATGCCTATTTGATCAAAGGCTTTTGTGAGGTCAATAAAGACAGCTCCTGTCAAAATGCTTTTGTCCATGTTGGATAGGATATCATCTGTGAGGGAGTAGAGAACTATGGTGCTATGTCCATACCAGAATCCATGTTTCCTCCTGAACAGAAGACTGTATTGATGTAAATAGGTAGTAATTTGGTTGTAGATAATTTCTTCTAGTTTTTTACCTAAAGTGGGAAGTACTGAGATAGGATGGTATTGCAAAGCAATAGTTAGTATGGGTAGTTTTAGAATAGGAGCGACCGCTGCTGGTTTCTATATGTGAGGCATAATCTTATTAATTACACAGAGGTAGCATATGTGAGTGAGAAGTTGGGAGATGAAGTCCTTACAATGGTGAATGAACTAAAGGGCTAGATTATTTGACCCTAGGGAGTATCTATTTATATTTGGTCCAGCTGTGTTTCAGTCTCTGTTTCGATTCTTTATGGAGTGTAATAGTAGATTCTAAATGGGGGATGGCTGTAGGGGTGGTAGTTTTGTGTTGTTAATGTGAGGCAGATTGGTGAACTCATTGAGGAAGTCGGTGCTTGAGAGTCTATGTGTGGTGAATGTATAGGGGTTCAGGGGACTGGAGTGGTTTTGCATTTTTTGACCAGTCAATAGGTTGATTTCTCTTCAGAATTTTTTAGGTTTGGATGAAAGTGAGATTTGTTTTGGTAGCAGTTGTTTTTGTATTTATGGATGGATTGTTTGGCTAGGTTGCATAGTGATGTATATTTGCCTCAGGAATCTGTGGAAGGGTGCATTTTAATTGAGCCATGCTTCATCACATAATTTGAGGAGGTGTTTGTGAGGTTGAAGTACCACCCATTATTACTTAATACTCTTGAATCCATCTCATTTGATGCCCCAGCCATTAAATGGTTTAAATCTTACCTCACAAACAGAAAACAAGCTGTTCGCTGGGATAACCACATCTCTTCTCTCCTGCCTGTTTCCATTGGCGTTCCTCAAGGCTCTATCCTTGGCCCACTTCTTTTCTCCCTCTTCATTAATGATCTTCAAAAAATAATCCCTCAAGCAACCTGCATTCAATATGCAGATGATTCTACACTCATCTGCTCAGCTCCATCTACCCCAGAACTTATCTCTCTCACCCAACAACTATTCAGTACAGTAGAAACATGGTTCTCTAGTCGTTTCCTCTTACTAAATGCCAAAAAAAACAAACTTCTTCTTTTTACTCCCACATCTAGAACCTCCCCCTTACATTTCTCCATCTCTTCAAACAGCGCCACTGTTATCTTACCCGACACTTCAACTAAATTGTTAGGTATTACAATTGACAATAATCTCTCATTCGACCTACACATTAACAACTCCATAAAAGTAGTTAACAGAAAGATAGGATCCTTATATCGAATCAGACCATTTCTTACACCATCTACCAGAACAAGGATTGCTCACTCTCATCTTATTTCAACTCTTCTATATGCTGCACCTATCTTCACTAACCTCAAAAAAAACAGCCTTAACAAAGTGACAACCTGTTATAATAACATTGCCCGCTTTGCTACTGGTAACCCCTATAAAACTCATCACTGTCTCAACTTAAAACTTCTAGGCTGGCCAGAATGTCAGAACTATCTTTTAATCCATCAACTCTGCATGCCCATAAAATACTATACCAACCTAATAATACCCCCATACTCTCACAACTCATAACCCCTTATAAAAATCTCAACTCTCTCTGCTCTTCCAGCAAACTTCTGACAAGTTCAACAAAATCAAATAATAATGCTGGTGACTCTCTATTTACCAATGCTATAGGGACAAAATGGAATTTGTTACCCACTAGCATAACAAAGATAACTTCATTGCCTCTTTTCAAACAGAATATTAAAGTGCATTACCAAAATCACTGGCTTTGCTCCTGTAATAAACCTGATTAGTCTTTCACTATTACTACCTAAATAAAACCATCTCTCTTCTCCTTTCTACTCTTCCTACTATTTGTCTTTCTTTTCTCCTCCCTTTACTTCTCTACCTGTTATTCTGCATTACTTGCTCTTTTATTTTCACCACTTTCTATTCCCACCTTTTTCCCTTACTCTCTTCTCACTTTATTCTCCATACCTTCACTCCTTTGTTCCATTTTAATCCAATCAGTATTTCCAACTGGTTAATTTGAGAATCCAACTGTATTGAGTGATTTAGTAACTAACTCTTGTAGTAGTTTTTTATTTACATAGAAGAGTTTGCTATCTTTTATTTTTAATGTTAGCTTGCAAACTCTATTACTAACTCTCTTATTTTCATTATAATGAGTATTGCTATTACATTTTTGTATGATAATTTTTTGTCTCTGAATGTATCTCACTCTGTGGAGCTTTTCTCCCCAGGCCTCTACTGAAAATGGAAATTTCTCCAGCTAGACTAGCCCGATCAACAAATGTAAAATAAATAAAATAAATAAATAAGTAGCCATATATATATATATATATATATATATATATATATATATATATATATATAAATATATATATATATATATATATATATATATATATATATATATATATAGTCGGGTTCTGAAACTTCGAATGGTTTAAATGGAGATCGCCATACAGAGCAACATAGGAAATTTACCTTTCTCTTCATTGTACTGCAACCTCAGAATTGGTATATTTACTTATCAGAGGGTATGAGGTGCAGGGGGCATAAATGCAAAAAAAATGTTGCTTTTATTTTTTTATTGAAGTTTCAAACTTTGAAAACTTCAGTTTTATAGTCTCGACCATATGAAGTTTGAAGTTTTGAAAGTTTGAGCTTCCAAATTTATATATGTATGTATATATATATATATATATATATATATATATATGTATATACATTTCAGACACATGTCCTAATATCTAGGATGTCAGCAGACCCCAGTGAAATACAAGTAAGGGATAACTCCAATAACAAAAGGTTATTTCAAAAAGACTGCCAGGTTTCACATCACTCATTGTAAATAAGTTGTCAACAGATGCTATGAAGTAGTAATTGTATGGAAGATTGCATAACTTGAAAGATGTTAGACAGTTATTGTAAGTATTGCAAACTGACAGCTTATCAACAATTTGTTTGGCAGTACTTGGGAAAACAAGCATCCATTCCTAGCATCATGGAAGTCCCTTATCCCCACCTCCTGCTTCTATAGTGCATATTAACCCCCATGGGTCTGCTTCTAAGTTTCAAAGTATCAAAACTTTGAATTCCATATGGTCAAGACCATAAGATCAGTGTTTTGAAAGTTCAGACTGTTTAACTGGAGATCACTGAAGAGTGCAGAACGGTATATTTACTGTGTTCATCTCTGTAGTGCAATCTTGGAGATGGTATATTTAATTAGCAGTGTGGGGGGGGGCACAGCCCCCCAGGTGTGGGGTTCAGAGGAGCTTGCCCCCCCCAAAAAAAAACATAAGAAAAAATATTTTTTTTTTTTTTATTTTTTTTTTTTATTTACATTTTGAAGTTTCAAAACTTTGATCTTCTGGTCTCGATCATAAGAAATTCAAAGTTTTGAAACTTCAAAATTTAGAAGTAGATCCCCCCGGGCAGATTGAATAAGTTAATTAAGTCTTTAGGCACTACCATTTCTGAATGACTCAATTTGCTCAACATGCTAGGCAGGTAAACATAGTGTCAGTTCCTACACATTGAAGTCCACACATCTAAGAGTTTTGGCTAGGCAATGCCTTGCCAGTGTGCTCATTAACAATTCTCATCATTCAGAGGTCTATCTAAGCTGGGAAATACACAAAAGGGCTCTAAGTATATGTTTGCATGTATCTTATATACTGTGACTGTACTTTAGCAGTTTCAAGAAAAAAACTTTGTCTGTTTCTGTTAAGTAGTTAATTGCACTGTATTACATTGTATCTGTTAGTTGTAGGGTTGCTGTAAGTAGTTTTTGTGGTCTTATTACACTTGGGCTGCAAACCAGCTATCCCATATTAAGAAAATGTTTCTCTGCACCCTTGTGTAAGAAGAGTGCTGATTTAACCTATCTGAGTCGGGGACTGCTGGTGAAAGGCGTATGCGTGCTTTCCTGTTGGCAGTTAGCTTATGACTTGCTTCTCTTTGCTCGTATTTAAGCCCCACATTTGTGTGGTACTGCTGTTTTCTCAGCAGTAGTTAGCAGTACTCTGTATAGATGCAAAAGCCTAGAAGCTCAGTTTTTCCGTAAACAGCTGTCAGTGAAACCCTTCCAAGATTTTCTGCTGTTCTAGGAGCAACTCAGTTGTGCACTGGGCAGTGTTGCCTTATTGATCAACCTTAGCCTACAAAATGTATTGGCCCCTCTTGTAATCTCGGTGCGGCCAGCACAGTCCTGTCAATTTAACCCATTCCCTTCCCTGATAAAACATACAGTAAGAACCTGCTATTAAGGATGGGCAATTTCCCATTATCTCTCTGGCTAGCCTGATAGACATGGGCATCCTGAGGCAATGTAGCAATTATCTCATGTATACTGACAACCACTTACTCTTGAAACAAACAAATACTTTATGTGAGACATGTAGTTACACTATGAAATTGGAAGCAAGATTCTCACATAAGGACATACCAAATGCCAAACAGGTACTCACTAATAAGTTACCAAAAGATCAGAAGTTCTCCCAAATGAAAACCCTTTAGACACATAACAATGCAAAAAACAATCACAACACAAAATAACACACACATACCAGTCTCTCAACAAATAAGATCATAAGGTGTAGCACCACAAAACCTAATGTACTAGTCATAGGTGACAACTTTGTGAGACACACAGATGTTCCCCTCACCAGGCTGGATAAGGAGCAGGTTACAATTACCTCCCTGTCAGGTGCCAGGATCCATCAAGTCACTCAAGCAATCACGTCACTCAACCACAAGTATCAGTATGACTCCATCATAGTCCATGAGGGGATGAATGACTTGAGACGTACATCACTGGACTTTATGAAGTTAGACATGACTGAGCTCTCAGATTATATGTCAGTGGCAGGCATAAAGCTAGACGTAAGCAGCCTTATACCTTCTCCAAGAATAATGCCACAATATAAAGAAAATGATTGACTTTAACAATTGGCTTAGGTTCTGGTGTCAGTCCAAGGGGATCCAATATCTGTCAACCTGAGAAGACATGGTCAATAGGCTACACTGCTTTGTCAGAGGTGGCCTGCGCCTGTCTCCCCTAGGATTTTGGATACTGGAAAAGGCATTAGCCAACTCTGTTGTGCCTTTTTAGGCAGTGTCAAAATATCCAACCTCCCTACATAGCAAAATCTTCTTTAGGTAAACTAAAGGTACTGCTGCTTTATGGTAGGAGTCTAAAAAAGAAACTGCACTCCCTGGAACCACTCCTCATTTTGGAAGACTGTGACATCTGTAGAATCACCAAGACATGATTCAAAGATGAAGAAAGCACCCCGGCCATGCAGAGCTACAATACCTTCCATACATTCAGACCACAAACTGAGCATGAAAGAACTAAAGGAGGAGATGTATCCATCTTCATTAAGGATAAGTACACCTCGAGACTGGTCAAACAGTATGACCCTCTTGAGCTGTTACATGTCCAATTAACTATATGCAAAGCCCCCTACCTCATCATAGCTAGATATAGGTCCCCATCACAAAACAGGTAAAGCATACCACAACTCTGGACTAAATGGAGTCACTTGCCATACTGCAGATTGCCTTATTGATGGGTGATTATAATTATCCTAGCATCGACTGAGAAACATACTCAACCACAAACATGCAGGCTCAGAGGTTCTTGGACTTTGTCAATACAAATGCTGTGGAACAGCAAACCCACAAGAGGCTCAGATGTCCTAGACATAGTACTTACTAACATGGGAGAGCTTTGCATTCCCCCCATGTGTGTTGTCCTCACTGGTAAGATTGGAGCATAAAGCCATCTCATTCTTTGCAATTATGAGACCAAATACCTCATCAAGCTAAAAAATTATTAAGAATTTTTCAAAGACAAATGACTTCCTATTAAGTGATGGTATAAAAAGTTCCAAACACCCCTGAAATGCAGATAACATGGACTCCTATGTAGATATGTACAGCAATGCCCTGTATAACCACTTAATCAAACTGCAGGAGGGTCATTCACTCCAGGGATCTTAACCTAGCTGCTGACAAGAACAGGTCATGCTAGGGAAATAGATACATCTCCCTGAAACTGCCACTTCTCTGGAACAAGCTTCTTATTCACGTAAAGCAAAGTCCCTTCCTAACCCTCTTTAAATGCAAACTAGATCAACGGATGGGTGACTGCAAATTCACTCCTGGGATGGTGACCATATCCCTCCTGGACAGAGGTAGTTGGTATTCTCTACTATAGACCTTAACAACCTCTATGAACTTCACTCACCTAAACATCAATAATTGGAGCAACTTTGGATAAATATTGCTATGCTTATAAGGGCTCTAGGGCAGTTTGCCTAGTAAACTCCTATGAATGTATGAATATATTAATTACATGTTCAGCATCCTTGCTAATGAAATGTACAGATACAGAGGGTGTGTCTGAGAAAAAAGAAAAAGCTTATTGAGAAGGTTTAAGTTATATTTAAAAAGATAGGAGAAAACCTTGAAAATAACAAGAAGATGATGTGCCTGTGTAGACATGGAATGAAGATTGCTAACACAGTAGATATAATGCATAACATGTACAGAATTTAAAAGGAAACATTAATTCTTATGGTAAACCATACATTACATGCACAAAAGTGATACAATTAAGTAGTGTGCAATTGCTATTAGAAAATTGTGATTTGCAGACAGTTTTTTGCGGCCTCCCATCCTTTAACCATCCTTTTCTGTTCATCACAGTCAAAAATTGTATTGTGACAGAAAAAAATTACAACAGTCTGCTAGCATGGATATAGTGCAGACTAAATGTACATTGCATATGTACAGTGCAAAGCACAAGTAGTTTACAATCTACTTTTGCATTAACATGTTCAGATGGGACAACATGATTATCAGCTTGGTGTGTCATTGTAATACCATAGGTGCAATGTTGAGATTTTGTTAATGCACCATATGTAAAAATAGGGATTTGTACAGTACATATTTTACTTGTAAAAACCCACATAGTTGTGAACTCAGTACAGTCATTTAAGAATAACCTTTTATTCTTATTATTTTTATTTTTGCTTCATCCTTTGCTCCACAGTTGACATTGAGCACTGATACCCATCAGCAATATGCAAAGACTTCAGGGAGAATTCAGTAAAGCCTACACATTTTTTTTACATGAGTGCGAACATTTTTAGATTCAGTAAGCATTGCTTATCAACATGCAGACAGGGCAACTTACGTGCAATGCAAATGTCTGCATAAGCAGGTGAATCCTATGCAAATGAGGCAGGTGGAGTGATCCAACAAGACGAAAAGCATCTGTGTAGACTTTGTGTCCATGTTCACAGTGTACACTGAAATTTTCCACTTACAGGAGATTACACAGAGAGAAGGGGATGTAAAAGTCCACAAATATGGACATAATTCCCCTGAAAATAGTAGATCACATACGTACATGTGCAAAACATACACTGTGGATGTTTGTAAAAGGAAGGTGATATGTAAAATTAATAATAATTTTTAAAAAATAATTACTGCATGTTTGCGCTGTGCACTGCATTGCACAAACATGCTTAACAGAAAAATAAAAAAATAAAATAACATCTATAATATAGTTTTCACAAATGTACTGTAGGACCTTGCATTGGGTCCATACAATTGTGCATTCATGCTGTTACCAAGCTTACATGGTTGATAACCATGTAGTTTCCAGACTGTCAGCATGAATGTGTATACAAATGAGGTTCCTTTGTTGAATCGCTAAAAGGAACAACCGTGTCCACATATCTACTTCATGTAGGCTCCTACACGGTTTTGATATTCCCACTGGAAGTGGATGACATGGGGGTGTCATGTTACTTTTAGGATTTTTTAGTGCTCAGCACTCATGTTTGTGTGGCATGCTGCACAGCTTAATGTGTTCATGTGGATAGACTACTCGTGAGTACATGACAGAGATGACATAGGTATCTGTCAAGTAAAAACAGATATATTCAATTAATAATATATACTTTTGTATAAGCTATTCTGTGCGAAATAGCATGTAAAGACATATTGTAAAATAAAATAGGGCCTTTAAATCATGTCAATTACATCCTAGGTGGGTGGACTGCATCATAGTTAGCCAATCCCACATGGTGAGCCTACAGCAGAACTGTATAAATATGCATACACCCTATGTTCTGATGTTCCCTCAATAGTCTGAACCATTGGAGTAGAAACTTGGAAGTTTTAACTGAGACAATGCTAGGGGCTGCTGCAGCTATTCCACATCTGTATGTGCTAGATGCTGAAGTCAATGTGGCTAGTGCTGCTGGTAATAGGCCTACACCAAGAAGGACAAGAGTGTTCAGGCCAAGGGTAACTTTCCAGGAGCTACATGAGATGGAGATTGTAGAGCACTACAGGGTGGACAGGGACATATTACAAGAGCTTAGTGAGCTCTGCTACTCTCAACTCAGAGCGAGAGCTAACAGAGGGGAAGCCATCCAATTGGAAACAAAGGTATGTGTAGCTCTTAGGGTATTAGCTACAGGTACATTTCAATGACCAAATGGGGACATGATGGGGGTGTCACAGGCATCTGCATCCAGGATACTCCTCCAGTTTCTGGATTCTATATTCTCACATGCCAGTGAATGCATATCTTTTTCCCTTGACCCTGAGGTGAGGGCCAGCAATATGCAACACTTCTACCATGTAGCACACAGCCCTGTAGTACTGGGTGCCATAGATTGCTCTCATGTACACATCTAGGCACCACCTGGTGAGCAGGGTAGGATTTACATTAACTGCAAGGGATACCACTCCATCAACTGCCAAGTTATGTGCTTTGCCCAGGGGATTATCATGAATCTATATGCTGGCAACCATAGCAGTTACCACAACCACCATATCTGGCACATATCAAAGCTGTACTGGATGTTTGCTGGGGGACATCCCACAAGGCCATTTACTGGGGGATGCTGGCTATGCCCTGGAACTGTGGATGATGTCAACCCTCAGAAATGCACACACACCAACAGAAAAATGCTATAATGAGGCTCATGCACATACCTAGGACATCATAGAGCATGTGTTTGGGCTTCTGAAGTCATGGTTCTGGTGCCTCAATATGTCTGGTGGAGCCCTGCAGTATACTACAGCCACATGTGTACAGATATTCACAGTATGTGCTATGCTACACAATCTGTTCCTGTGGAAACAGCTGTAGAAGGATCAGCAAAGGGAATGGATACACAGTCCCCCACCAGTGCCTAGGTCACCACAGCCACAGTCAAAGGAGGACTCAGAGGAGGAAACCCCTGCTGATGTCCCTGTAGGCAGATGTAGGCATGTTCAGTAGTCCCTGGGTTTGGATAAGAGACAATGCATAGCACATTCACTGACAACCTAGGGACCTAGGTACTAATACCTCACTCTTACTCACATACAGATATTAAAATTGATGCCAGCCAAATCACATATCCTGTACCTTTCCATGTATTGGCTGTGTACTGCTCACATCTGACAGAGTCAGCCCTGAACTACAGTTGTGCCAACTGCTGCACTTGCAAGGTAGTCCATACCTACACAGTAGTATAATTGACTGTTATGTTATGTCATCTTAGATATGGACTGGGTACATTATGCAGGCAACTATACTGGGCTATTTGGACAGAAATTACATCCACATGAGACTACAGACACCTATTCCAGTAACATGTCACCATTTGTATTTGGTAGGCTTCATGCATGGAATATTCATGCAGTCCTACTACAACAAGAAACACTAGTTCTAGGCGACTTTAACATTGACTGGAATTCCTGTAATAATATTAACCCTACATCCCATATAAACCTTTATGGCTTCACTCAACTCATAAACTGTCCAACCAGAACTGTTAAATCCAACAACCATGAATCTATCCTAGACTGGATTCTGATTAATACCCCCCAACAAACCTACCAATCTGGTATCCTCCCAGATGATCTAAGCGACCACTGTATAACTTATGTCATTAGACACAAAATCAACCTAACCTTACCTGCCACCCTTAGAACACTACGAACAAAAAAATATTTTAACTCTGAACATTTCCAAGCTGATCTAAAACGTTGTAATTGGTCCTCACTAAAATATCTTCCTCTTAATGATGCAGTAGAATACTTTAACTCTACATTCTTATCAATTCTAGACCAACATGCCCCAACCCGTATCATCAGAACCAAAACAAAAGTAGCCCCCTGGCTAACTAACGATACTAGGCATAAAATCAAACTTAGAAACAAATCTTGGTCTAAACGGCGTACCACTAAAAATCTAACTGATCGCCAAAACTTTAGAGAGCTTAGAAACAGCACTAAAAGAGCTATCCTGACAGACAAAAAAAACTATTACCTTCAGTTACAGCACAACACTAATAAGGAACCTAAAAAATTCTGGACCAGTATTAACAATCTTCTATCTCCAGGTCATTCCATCACACCTAATCCCTGTGACTCTAACCCAGAGAACCCTAAACAAACAGCAAATGACTTCAACTCATTCTTCACGAATACTATCCAAACACTTGCTAGTCATCTATCTCCTGATACCTCTAATCTACTTCCACCTACATCTAATTCACCTCCTACCCTCCACTTACAACCTGTCTCTACCTCTTTTATCACATCACTGCTCCAAAAGTTAAAACCTACCACTCCCTCTGCAGACAAATTGCCTGCAGAATTCCTGCAGATAGGTGCCAAAGCCTTAGCCTACCCTATTTCTATCCTGATCAATAGATCTATAAAAGAAGGAATCTTCCCCTCTATCTGGAAGATATCTCATATCATCCCACTACATAAAGGGGGAAACTCTAATGATTTCTCCAACTTTCGACCAATAGCTCTCCTCTCACCAATCGCAAAAATCATGGAAAAATGTATTCACAAACAAATACTAAATCACCTTCTCAACAACAACCTACTTTCTAACTGTCAGCATGGTTTCAGACCCTCACACAGTACCACCACTGCTTTACTGTCCTTCACAAACTCCATTAACATTAACCGCAACAAAAACTATATATCATCCTCTGTCTTCATCGACCTATCCAAAGCTTTTGATATGGTGAACCATAAACTTTTACTACACATACTAAAATCTCTGGCTCTTGATAATCTTGCCTTGTCCTGGTTTGCATCTTACCTAGAAAATCGTCAGCGGGCAGTACTGTGGAAAAATTCACTTTCTAATCTTCTACCTATTTCCTTAGGCATACCTCAAGGCTCTATCCTAGGCCCTCTGCTATTTTCAGTCTTTATTAATGACCTTCAATCTGCAATCCCATATACTACCTGCATACAATACGCAGACGACTCAACTATAATCTGTACCGCAAACTCTCAAACTGAACTCCAGTCACTTACTCAAAAAGCTTTTAACACTGTAGAACAATGGTTCTCTTACCGCTGTTTACTCCTTAACCCTAAGAAAACCAAACTACTACTTTTTTCTCCTACTCGGAAATCTACTACACCTTACTTTACTCTTACGTCCACTGACGGAACACTCATCGCTCCTGACCAGACCACAAAACTTTTAGGTATAACTATCCATAATAACCTCAACTTCGACTCCCACATCAATAACACCATAACATTAGTTAATAAAAAAATAGGATCCCTTTATAGAATCAAACCTTTCCTAATACCCACAGCAAGGTCCACCATTGCTAGATCTCACCTAATCTCCACTCTCCTCTATGCTTCCCCCATTTACACTAATCTTTCCAAAAACAACATGAAGAAACTAGAAACATCCTATCATAACATAGCTAGATTCGCTGCTGGATCTCCTTTTCGAACTCATCACTGCTTAAACCTAAAAGAACTAGGCTGGATAGAACTTCCTAACCAAATTATACTGCAACAGATCTTAATTGCCTATAAGATTCTATATCAGCCAACCAACACACCAATACTTTCTAGCCTTATTTCTCCATATAACAACCTGAAACAACTTTGTTATTCTAATAAACTTCTGATTAATACTACCAAACCTAACAATAATGCAGGTGACAGTTTATTTTCCAACTCTGTTGGAAAAGCATGGAATAAACTACCCTCTGATATCACTTCTTTAACCTCTTTCCAACTCTTCAAACACTAACTAAAAGTTTATCTCAATAAACACTGGCTTTGCTCCTGCACTAATCCAGACTAATGCTAACTCTTTACTCTTTTCTCTACCATTACCCTTAATTAAAAAAAAAAAAAAAAAAAAAAAAATGTAACTAACAATTTTATATTTAATTTTTTTTATCCGTTTTATTTTGTTTTATTTGTTATGATTGTTATGTAACCTTTTATGCCTTTATGTGAAAATGTATAACTAGTGGAGCTTTTCTCCCCGGGCCTCTACTGAAAATGGACATATATCCAGTTGGACTAGCCCGGTCAACAAATGTAAAATAAAATAAAATAAATAAATAAAATTACTCGTACTCCATTCAAGGGACATATTAGAAAGTGAGGCTAAATGATGATCAGACTAGTGTGTGTCCTAGCAGAACATGGGCTTTTGTTCCCACACCCCTCAAAACAGCAGTGTCCCCTTGTAACTGCCATAATAATAATAATGTGCTGTATGAGCATTTCACACAGTTAGTATGCCACACAGCATCAGGACAGTAATATGCAATTTGAACTTACATATTATGTGTTAGTTAACTGAAAAGAGCAAGGTACATATTTATGCAGGTGATGGCGTGATGAATGAGCATCTGTCTGTCAAGCAGCTTATGCGGCTCAAAAGACTATAGCAAGTAGCTTGTGTGATGGTGTACAGGGCACTAATACTGAGATATCCTGATATTTGGTATGTTAGGGAATAATAAGTGTGACTGTCTGTGTTATACTAGTATTAACCTATTTCACATAACAATTACACAGTTACATCTGTGTCACATATCCAAGACCTATTTAAAAAGTCCTAGGTAATATTGGACTAGTCAGTATCAGAAATGTAAAGGTTGGGACTTGAAATAATGTATCAGCATGCATATGTTGAAAATAGATCCAAGTACCACCTGCAACATGATGTACTCTGGCAATATAATAACAGCTATGAATGAAAAAGTGTGCTATGATGTAATTTATAGAGATTTGACAAGGTCATACACAAAATTGATCAATAAATTAGAACAGCTAGGTACTGATGCACTCTTGATAAGATGGATAGCTGCATGGCTTACATATAAGACATGGCAAGTATCATACAGCAATTGGACAGTGACATAACTGGTTACAGTCAGGGTATCCCACAGGGCTCTGTCCTAGGTCCAAACGTTTCATATTTTTCTGCAGACCTAACCATTTCATTTGAATTGATCTACAGTCTGTATGCAGATGAATTGGAATTGGGTATACTGATTACATGTGTTACAGATGGGGCATGTCTGCTAAACTTGACTAAATTGACCATTTGGTCACAGGAGTATAATATGCTGATAAATACATCAAAAATTAAGCATATGAGATTTGGAAGACAGAAAGGTGAATATTACATACAGCACACAGTGATTGAAACTGTAGATTAATTTATGGACCTGAGTATATAGGTAGATTCAGCTTTGAGTTTTTCTAATCATATCATAATGCCGGCCTGGAGTGCAGCTAGCTGTGGACTGGAGTCAATTTATGGAACAATAAGTCTATGATGTAATTTAGTTAAGCAGAGCACAAATCTGTTGCTCCTCGCACAATTGCATAAAAAAATATATATATATATATATATATATATATATATATATATATATATATATATATAATATTATTATATTTATATACATATATATGTATTTGCCCTACATACCTAGATTATGGGGAATAAAGCTGCACTATGACACATAATGTTGGATGAAGAACCAAAAGGAAATTCTCAACATTAGATAGTGCACTGACAAATATGTGGACGTGCATAGAATATCATGTGTTGCAAATGGAGGATTATGGGGATATCTGAAGTTCAGAGTTCTGACAGTCTTCTCTCATGTCATGTTTAAATGGTACCACATTTGAAAGCAAACCACAGTTTTATGTGAAATACACATAAGCATGAGTCAAATCTATGTACTTGCTGCAAACATCTGACAGTGGTGAGTGTCAAAGGAAAAAACTTCAAACACCAATACACGTAAGGTTCAGTTAAGGCACTTTTAATTTACTTGACACAAGGAGACAAAAACATACAAATACAAAGATTTGTCTAACTATTAAGAGGAAGTATGTTCATTCTTATACTGTTTTACAAGACATGGCCTTCTAAGCTGACGTAATCAAACAAAACTTTTAGCATTGTTCTACAGCAGATGTTACTCAGATTTTCTGCTGACATAACTAGATTTGTGAGAAACTTTTGAGAAAAACAACCTGGCCTTGATGACCATTAATCCGTTTACAAGCATCTATTGTACAGTGTTACATTTCAAGGTTCTTTTCTAACTCAAATACAAGCAACTGCTGATTGCAGTTCATATTTTCAAGCAAGCTTTGTACTAATTATCTGTAACTTCTACAGCTGTGTATTTTTCATAGCACAGCGGAACTTCTTGACTACGTTTCATACAAGTAGTATTGTTCTATTCATTATTTTCCTAATGCAAGCAGAAATCACCTGCTTCTCGGTAAATTTCCAAGGCACAAGCAAGATTTTAGCTAACAATACAAGGTCAGAAAGCATCTGCAGTTTGTACAGATTTATGCAGTATGAAATAGAATAAATGTGTTAACCATTTTCAAGCTCTAAATGCACTAAGCATATTGCTAATACACACATTAATACATATTTTCTAACATTTCCCCCCATTAATACTTTTATTCTACTTTCAAAATAAGCATAACAGTTTGTTTTCTTCTCCTAACCTCTTCCACTCAGGATTTGCAGTTAAGAGAGTCATTCAGTTTAAACTTATGAAAGCATTTTAGTCTTTTAACAGTTCTTCAAACTCAGTACTTTGATATAAGGTTTCAGAAACTGAAATGTCTATAAGGTCTTTAATCAGTCTTTTCATGCAGGGGATACCACAACAAACACATACTCCCAGTAGGAGCATACCTACACAAATAGCAATCAGGATGTTCAGTATGATGGTACCCCACCCCCCAAACCATTTCTGGGAAAAGTCCGTCAGTGGGTTTGGGCCTGGTTTGGTCATGGCCGACACTTTCTGAATTACCTCAGGATGATTGTCTATCTTGTGTTTATGGTCAGGAATATACAAACAGCATTCTTCTTGGATTAAAGCGCACGTACGACCTCTTGCCGCTAGGGTGAAGTTGAGAGTCATGCGGTTTTGGAGCCCTACAGTTCTCATAGCATTCAGTTCATCAGTCACCAATTTGAGAGCAGAAAAAGTTGCGTTGCTCATCACTTCGAGAAGTTTTGACAGTTTTCTCAGCTCCTAGATTGATTTCACTGCTCCATATGCTGGTAATATGCCTGCCCACGATATAATGCTATCACTCAAGTCCATGTGTGTCAGTCCTTTGCCTAGAGAGTGATGGTCTTTCCAACGTGCATCAATTTGTCCCACTTGATTTACAGGTTTCTTGACGACCTCTCAGACATTTCAAATTTTTCCTCGAGGCAAAACTGCAGTGTGTCGTATGGCCGGAACCAGGTAACCCAAAAAACAACTGCCGGACCAATTCTCAGGTAACTACTTGTATGTCTTTCTGCCACACACAAAATAACAGTCCTCTACTTTAGTAGTAACCTTGCTATGAATATACACTCGCCCTGCATGAAACATTTTTCTATCAATTGTAGACAGCTGTTTATAAAGAACAGAATTATGTTTACTTCATCAAGTGTTTTGTGCATCAATCCAAGAAATGAATCATAGTTTGTATTACCTTTAGTGTAACATCTGTAAGGAACAGTCACATTGCAATTGCTCCAACCCATCTGGACAGTATCATTTTTATAAAAACACACAGTTCCCTTTTGTGGAACAGACAAGTGCAATGCTATTTTATCTTGTGCTGTAATGGTTGAGGTATCATAAATCAAGTTCTCCCAAGTCTCATTGACCCCTAGGGGGAACGTAGTCATTAATAACCCCCTGTATGCTGTCGGCAAATCTGTGCAAATCCAGCAATTTGAAACATTGAAAGTCTCAGCATACACATATTTAATTGCCTGGTAAGTGTTAAAGTTTGGATGCCAGTTTATGAGTAACGCTTCACGTTTATTCAGTTCAGTCTGTGTGGCTGGGAAAAGGAAAGGCCACAACAAAAAGATTATTGTCAATAGTACAGTTAACAGGATGATTATGCAATACTTCTGAGGAAAGGGTTGTTCTGCATTCCTGTTTCTTCTGGACTCTATCATTTTTGCTCTTGGCATGTAACAAGATTTTTGTCCAGTTCAAAGTTTTTAACTAATTTACAGTGCGTCAAGTGGATCCAGGAGGCACGCTCCGCAATTTTGACTGCAGTGGGTGTTGACAAAAGCACTTGATATGGACCTTCCTACTTTGGAGATGCCCAATCCTTTCTCTTTACAATCTTCACCCAAATCCACGCTCCAGGGGGCACTGCCCCTTCTGACGGTCTGGTTCGTTCTTTATCTGAAACAGAATTTGACTGCAACAAATGTTTAGAATTTAACAAATTTCACATGTATTCAGCCAGTGTACTGTCAGCTTCCTGGTCTGCAGGCATGAGAGATTTCTGCTGAGGTATATAATAAGCCCTTCCAAAGAGTTTTTTGAAAGGAGTCAATCCTTTTGCATTTGGAACAGTTCTCATGCTCAACAGTGCCAGGTGCAGACAGTACACCCAATTTCTCTGCGTTTCTACTATTAACTTTCTTAGCTTGCTTTTTAAAATCCCATTATGCCTCTCTACCAGCCCTGCAGATTAAGGGTGATATGCACAATGATTTTTTAGGGAAATACAAAAACGTCTACTCAACTGCTTTATGGTCTGGTTCACGAAGTGTGTGCCGTTGTCACTGTAGATCCTTTCCGGAATGCCAAATCTAGGGATGATTTCTTTAACAAGAACTTTGGCCACAGTCATAGCATATGGATTTTTAGTCGGAAAGGCTTCCACTCATCTGGAAAACATATCTACAATGACAAGACAATACTTCTTATTTTCACATTTATTCAACTCTATGAAATCCATACAGATAGTATGAAACGGATACGGTGGTGTAAGGAAACTCCCTTGCTTGGACTTTAACGCCCCTTGTGCATGATGTTTATTACAGATGTGGCATAGCGAACAAAATTTTTTAGAGTAATTTGTAAATCCATACGTCGTGAACACTTGGTTCACCAGCTGTACCATCCCCCTGTTGAGACATGGCACTGCCCATGGCTCAACAAAGCTGCATATCTAAACAAATTAGATGGCAATATTGGTTTTCTTTCTTTAGAGATGTACAGCCCCTTTTCAAGAATTGCTCCTCGTTTTATCCATCTTTGTTTTTAGCTTGCGTACTAAGTGTCTGTATTGTCTTTAACATTTCTAAGTCTAAGATTTCAGAGGGTTGTAGTTCTTCATTCAAAAGAAATGCTTCTGAAGCTGCCTGCTTTGCAGCTGTATCAGCCCTCGCATTACCTTTTGAAATACTGTCCTGTTGCTTAGTATGAGCTGTGCATTTACAAATAGCTACTTTCTGAGCTAACTGAATAGATTCTAAAAGATCTAAAATAAACTGTGCATGGTTAATTGGTTTGCCAGTAGATGTTATCATTCCTCGATTTTTCCACTGTTGCGCAAAAACATGTACAGTAGAAAAAGCATACTGGCTGTCAATAAAAATGTTCACACATTTACCCTTTGCTAAGGTACATGCCCGTGTCAAGGCAATCAATTCTGCTGCCTGTGCAGATAAACTATGTGATAAAGATTTCGCTTCTATAATGTCCGTGTCAGAAACTACTGCATATCCTACTAGGTTCTGTCCTGCAGGACCCCTTTTGCACGAGTCATCCAAGTAGTATTTCACCTCGGCATCATCCAAGGGAACATCCGTAAGATCTTTTCTAGGCAATGTCTTTTGCTCAATCACCTGCAGGCAGCTGTGTGGTGTGCCATCTGCAGGGGTTGGGAGCAAGGTAGAAGGGTTCAAAGTCGTACATCGTTCAATCATCATATGAGGTTGGCTCAACAGTATAGTCATACAGGAAAGATGCATAGCAGGGGAAAGATATGCTACCTTCTCTTGCAGTAAAATAATTGCGACTGCATGAGGCACTCTCAATGTGAGAGGGTGGAACAACACTAATGAGGCCGAAGCCTGTACTGCCATTGCAGCTGCAACTACTGCTTGTACACAGTGAGGTAAAGACCATGCCACTGGGTCCAGTTGTGATGAATAATAAGCAATAGGGCATTGCTTGTCCCTATGCTGCTGTGTTAATACTGATGTCATATAACCTTGCTTACAATCTACAGTTTGGAAAAAACATTTATGATAGTTTGGTAATTCCAAAACTAATGAGGACGCTATTAACTGTTTCAGTTTGCAGAAAGCAGATTCTGCTTCTGGTGTCCATTGCAACAAATCCTGTGCTGCCATAGGCTTTTTATAAATCAGGTTAGTCAGCGGTGCAGATTCCAAGGCATAGTTTGGAATCCAACTCCGACAAAAATTAGTCGTACCCAGGAAGGACATCATTTCCTTCTTAATAGTGTGTTTTGGTGCTTGCAAAATCGCTATTTTTCTGTCCTCATCTAATGTCCTACCTTCCTTGGATATCATATATCTTAGGTATTTAACTTGTTTTTTCCAAAGCTGCAGTTTATTCTTGTTTACTTTATGTCCTTCAGTGGCTAAAAATTGTAATAGCGCTATAGTGTCTTCTTTACAATCTTGCTGGGTGAGGGACGCCAGCAGGATATCATCAACATAAAGCAAAATGTGGCTATCTCTTGGTGGGGTAAATCTCGCCAAGTTGTTTGCCATTTCTTGTGAGAATATTGTTGGACTTTCACAATATCCCTGTGGTAGTCACCTATATGTATACCTTTTCCCCTGAAATGTGAATGCAAACCAATGCTGACTGTCAGGGTGTATCGGTATTGAAAAGAACTCATTGCTGATATCTACCACAGAAAAATATTGCTGTTGAGGTTTTAAATCATTCAACAGGGTGTGTGGGTCTGGCACCGTAGGTGCCCTTGGTATTACTGCGTCATTTACAGCTTGCAAATCTTGGACCATACGCCACTCTCCATTTGCTTTCTTAACAGGAAATAAGGGTGTGTTACATGGTCAATCAGAAGATTCCACCAGCACCCCTTCCTTAAGTAAAGCTGCTATAATAGGTTTGATTCCTACCTCTGCATCTTTTCTTAAGGGATACTGTCTTTTTTGTGGTGTAAATGCTGACTTTGGCATTATAGTAACTGGTCCTGCTATACGAATAAGTCCTACATCTGATTTTCCTGTTGACCAAAGATTTTCTGGTATATTCTGTAAGGCATTTTCTTCCTCCTTCAATAGGAGTGCTAATCAGCTATCCTTGCTAGACTGCAAGTGTACAGCTGGGTGGGTCTGAGTTATCCAATTCAGCTTCTGCATTTGTATTCCCTGTTCTGGCAGTTCTAACTCTGTCTGTTTTTTCCATCTCTTGACTTTTTCTCCCAAGTCTACCCATTTTACATTCTTGTCCTTAGTTAAGCTAACATGTGGTAATCGATTAGATTTATAGAGTGCAAAGAACTCCTGGGGCAATGAACAGCTGGCTACACTGTTCCCTTCTGTGTCCCAGTACAGATTACATAATATCAATCTGTTTGCATGATTTCCAAACAATTCTTGCTCATATTCCTTATCAAGTCCTGGTGTATTACAATAATACAGAGTACAGTGCAACAGATGCTGTTTATCAATGTCAAGGGAGGGGAACTTGCTGATGGCTACATTCATTAACTCTTCGGTCACGGCCCCTGGACCAGTCGTAACCAAGTCCTGGCTGTACCAATAGCACGTTTTACCCTCCGTTTGCACTGCAAAGGTATCAATTTGTCGCTGTGCTTCCATACCCTGCATAGTCGGAACTACTGCTATACCAAATAGCTGCTTAAGGTCTCTGCCCAAGAGGTTTACTGGGCATTTTGCAGAAATAACAATTTTGCTTTTCTGGGACAATCCTGAAACAGGATCAGTTATCACAATATTATGGGAGAGGGGCTCCCGATACAGCTGTCCATTAGCTGCTTTCACTAGTATGTAATCAGGTGACTCTGAGTACTCTGGCAGTTTGGAGGGATGTATCAGGGTCCGTGATGCCCCTGAGTCACACAAGAATCTGACTTCCCTCCCTTCTACCAGGAGTGCAACTTCTGGTTTCGTGTCTGCTAAATAGAGCTCTAAGCTCAATAAAGCCAAATCTAATATTTCATTTTCTTCGCTATCCGTGATTTTTTGCACTTCCTCTATTTCTTCTGTCACATTCTCTACTCCCTCTATCACATACTCATTTGTCCTTTCTCTGCTATCCCCTTCTAGTGATTCCTGACTATCATATAGTCAGTCCTCACCCTCCTTATCCTCCGTGGTTGCCTTCTTGTTTTTCTTGCAATCCCTTGCCAAGTGTCCCTTCTTACCGCATTTAAAACATTCACCCCTTTTCTTTCACCCTTCAAAGTCCTCTGATCGCTGATCAGATTGTTTGTTTCCCTGGGCATTTCTCTTGCCCTTTTTCCCGGACTGTACTACATAAACTTCTGCTCCATCTTCCACAGAAAATACTTGGGCTTTCTTTGTCTTTTTGCTATTAAAATGCCTTTCAGCATGCTTAGCATATTCAAGTAATGACTGTAATCTGCTTGTACGATGATCTACCATGTGCTTTGTAATAAAGCTGCTGATGGGTGCAATACTGCCTTTCAAAAATGCATTCTTTAACTGCTGCTCATATGGGGAATCATGTGTCTGATCTTCAGGAACCTGCATTCCACAATGGTTATTAAAACATTCTAATAGTCGGCATAATATCTGTCAATAGCTTCACCTTCCTGTTGGATGCATTGATTAATGCAAGTCCAGTCTGCCCTAGGCTTCCATTTCTCAGAGATTCGATCTGTAAGATCTTTCACTCTGTTGTCTAATTCTGCGCTACTATGTGGGAGGGGCCTGAGCATAGCATCATGGGGATTCCAGTTGCCACTAATCATGTGCCAATCTGGTCCGACAATTTGTCTGACTACTTTTTCTACCTCTTCTCCGTTTAAATTATAACTTAGCCTCATTTCTTGCAAATCTTCTAAGAACTTTCTAAAATTAACTTTTGGATGGGGAATTCCCTCAGTGGCTTTCTGGATGTCTTCCGGAGTCCAGGGTCTACACACTAGAATAGTTGGGTCCTGACCTTCTTGCCCTGCCTGAGGATTAGGTACTTCTATAAGTGGGCATATTTCTTCTTCACTCATAAATCGTGAATTTCAACCCATTTGATATAACTCAACATCTCCTTTTGAGTTTCCCGCCCGTGTCCGAGACCTGGTCTCGACGGGATCTCTAATAAACTCTCTAATAAACGGTGTTGCTTTTGTAGTGTCTCTACTTACAGTGACAGCGGGATATCGCAGGGGTGGGCTAACTTGTTCACTTGCCTCATATTCTGGTAAGGGAGGT
This sequence comes from Protopterus annectens, assembly GCF_019279795.1. Lineage (NCBI taxonomy): Eukaryota > Metazoa > Chordata > Ceratodontiformes > Protopteridae > Protopterus > Protopterus annectens. The sequence continues at coordinate 172,813,067 of NC_056744.1, forward strand.
GTTGCTTTTTTACCCGACCTTTAGAATCAGTTTTAAGCTGTCTGACAAGTTTGACAAGTGAGGATTTTTCTAATTTACCATCAAATTCATACTTATTAACCCATTTTGAGTAGTATTTAATATTATCAGCACGCTGTGACTGCATGTATTTTGCGTCTTCAGTTAATGGCGGATTTTGGGACCTTTTTGTGCAATTATTATCCATTTTATTCTACCCTTTTTAATCGTTATGTAACACCTTATTTTTAATGTGGTACCACGGATGTTTTTATAGTCTCTTCAGAATGACTGCTTACCTGCTCTGTTTCCCTGATCTATGACAAGACAGTAATCTTTCTGTCCCTGACTTATAAACAAAGTCTCTAACAGAACAAATACAAATCTAGTCCCTGATCTAAAACAGAAAAAAGAAGGTGGATTCACCTTACCTGAGCCTTCATGATTGATCACCTGGTTCGAGTAAACCTGTCCTTCAGTCGCAAATCAGAAACTGGCTGGCCTCTTTTGTAAGACAATTCAGTCGGAGGGCTTTTCAAATAATAAGAACCGATGTGGTTTCTTCCCCGTACAGTTTCAAGCCACCTGGCCTGTCTGATCCGAGGCGAAGTGAGGGTTTCCGGTCTGAAGGACCAATCTGTCAAAGGAAAAAACTTCAAAGATCAATACACGTAACGTTCAGTTAAGGCACTTTTAATTTACTTGCCGCAAGGAGACAAAAACATGCAAATACAAGGATTTGTCTAACTATTAACAGGAAGTATGTTCATTCTTATACTGTTTTACAAGACATGGCCTTCTAAACTGACGTAATCAAACACAACTTTTAGCATTGTTGTACTGCAGATATTACTCAGATTTTCTGCTGACATGACTAGATTTGTGAGAAAAGAAAAACAACCTGGCCTTGATGACCATTAATCCGTTTACAAACATCTATTGTACAGTGTTACATTTCAAGGTTCTTTTCTAACTCAGATACAAGCAAATGCTGATTGCAGTTCATATTTTCAAGCAGGCTTTGTACTAATTATCTGTAACTTCTACAGCTGTGTATTTTTCATAGCACAGTGGAACTTCTTGTCTAAGTTTCATACAAGTAGTATTGTTCTATTCATTATTTTCCTAATGCAAGCAGAAATCACCTGCTTCTCAGTAAATTTCCAAGGCACAAGCAAGATTTTAGCTAACAATACAAGGTCAGAAAGCATCTGCAGTTTGTACAGATTTATGCAGTATGAAATAGAATAAATGTGTTAAGACTTTTCAAGCTCTAAATGCACTTAAGCATATTGCTAATACACACATTAATACATATTTTTCTAACAGTGAGTCATACTATTTCTCCCTGTTACAGCATGTGGAAACCTTGAAAATGTATGGCATCGTATATGAATAAACTTCTTCTAAAATTGAAACCTTGCTCTAATGTTCCTGATGAAATACCAGTCTACTTCCTTAAGATAACCACAGAAGTCATTGCCTTCCCCATTTGCATCCTAATAAATCGAGCAATTTCAGAAAGCCAGGTCCCCCAGCTCTGGAAAAAGGCCTTTATTATCCCGCTGCATAAAGGAGGTAACAATAATGAAACCTCAAACTTCCTTCCCATCGCTATCTTACCCCTATTTCAAAACTTTTCAACAAATGCATCCACCTACAACTCTTACCCTATCTAATAAACAATAACCTTCTTACTCCCACCCAGCATGGATTCCGAACCAAGCCATAGCACCATCACAGCTCTCCTCTCCTTCCTAGAAACTGTAAACAAAGCTCTTGACACTGGTCATATTGTATCCACCCTCCTCCTAGACCTCTCTAAGGCCTTCGACACCATCTCTCATAACCTTCTCCTTACTAAGCTCTCTAAACTAAATCTTTCCCACTCCTCTATTAACTGGTTCACCAGTTACCTATCAAATAGGCAACAAGCAGTTAAGTGGAAAAAAGCTACTTCAACATTCCTAAACACTCCAACAGGCGTGTCCCAAGGCTCAAGTCTAGGGTCCCTACTATTCAGTGTCATTAATGACTTTCACCACGCCATCCCTAATGCCAACCTCATCCAATATGCAGATGACTTGACAATAATCTGTTCTGCAACCTCCACCTCTTCCTTAGCTAAATTAACCCACGATGACTTCTCCTCTACAGAACAATGGATGCTAGATAACCACCTAGCACTAAACGCATCCCAAGACCAAACTAATGATATCTCCCACCCTCTAAAAGCATCACCTAGACAAAAACTCTTTCTCTATCACCATCCAAAATAACACTCTTCTTGAAACAGTCTCCACTGCCAAATTGTTAGGAATCATCATTAATGACCAACTAAAATTTGAAAGCCACATTCAGGTAAATATTAAAAAAACTCACAAGAAACTCGGTATGCTTTATCACCACAGCCGTTTCATCTCTCCCTGCAACAGACTCATTCTTGCCAATACATACCTCATTGCTTCCCTCCTGTATGGTGCCTCTATCCTTACTAATCTGCAATCCTCCCTCAAAACTAAACTCTACTCCTGTTACTATAAAATCTCAAAATTTGCAACTAGCCACAGATCCAATACCCATCATTGCATCTCCCTGGACCAACTGAACTGGCTTGAACTCCCCAATTATCTTACTTATATCCAACTTATTCAGGCACACAAAATTATTTTTCCCCTCTCTCTGTTCCTCCCTTGCCTCTACCTTCCCAATGCATCATCAAAACAAATGCCTTTGATCTAACTTTCAAAATCTAATAGAGCTACATAAACCTGCCCGCCCTCCAGGAAAACATCTTCTATCCTTCTGCTTTGCACGTCACTGGAATTCTCTCCCACCTCTTATCTGTACCACTAACAGTCTTTCTAGCTTTTAAACTTTACTTCACTCACACCTAATCTCACAATGGGAACACTCTTTGCTCTCTTCCTACATAACATCCTACTATAATTCTCTCTTTACCCATTCATATCTTCTAATAACCTCCTTTAGCCCATAATCTCCAGAAGGAATTTTGAGCTCTTTTTTTACTACCTTAATTTGTATATAATGGAATTTTTCACAGGCTAATTTATTGTAACTGTTATCACTGTGTATTCTCTTTCTAATGCCTGATAAACTGTTTTGTAAAATTTGTAGGAATTGTTATCCTGTAATCTTGCAATTCTGAAACATATTATACTTGTAATTTACTGGAGCTTTTCTCCCCAGGACTCCATTGAAAATGGGTTCCCTGTGGCCCAATGGGCTACCCTGGTAAGCAAACTGCAAATAAATAAATATGGAAGAAATATCCAGGGAATTGTTATGGCTAGGCTTGTATAGGCCCTAGGGCCGATAGCCTAGTACCAACCTATGAACCTATATAAATAAATATATATATATATATATATATATATATATATATATATATATATATATATATATGTATTGTCAAGCTATATGTTTGTATCTATGGCAGCAGCTATTCCCACATTCACTATAGCCCCTTGCCTGCTGCATTTCACCACACATACATCAACTGAACAAGCTGAGTAATGTATTATATTGTGTGCACACTCATTGACAGGACAAATTTAGCTTTGCCACAGGCTTGCTCATCAAGTTGCAAACAGACACATATGCTCAATACAGTTACTGTTGTCACACAGCTAGGCTACAAAACAGTTTTCTGACTGTTAGGCTACTAGCTGCAGATGATAGTAGGAACCAAATTGACTCTGCAGGCCTCTGAAGCTGTTCAACATGGCTTATTTATGTTCTCTAGGATTACTTCACCTGCAGTCATGTACAAAGCAGACTTGAGCCGTGGTGTGTGCATTAAGTACTGTGATCTGTAGTATGTAACACTAGATAGGTAGGCATTCTAATCTCACTCAAGCCCATTTGGCGTGTATATATCTCCCCAAAGAGCAAGTGTGCATACTCCACTGACTTCATAACTGGTATTGCTTTGCACTTTTTTGGCTGATGCAAGCCTACAAACTTTTTTCATCCTCCACAAGGCCTTCTGATGTCATCTACCATAAGGCTACCTAAAGCCATGTTGACATCAGATTAAGCAGTTGAGCATTTGAAACGTACTGTGATCTGTAGTGTGTAAGATTAGATAGGGAGGAGCTCTAATGTTACTCTGACTACCTTGGTGTGTTTGTGTATGTACTGTGCAGTTTTCTGCACACATAAATAGCTTATGGTACTATTTTCCCTGAAGTCAAGTTTGTGTGTCTGGATGTTAGTTATAGTATTTACATCAGCCTATATGGTCATAGGCTAATTGGAACTTACTAGGCTAATGGCCCTAGTGGCCTTAAAATCATAGCCAAGTTATTACCCTTATTTACATGATCAGCGCATATTGCCCCTGTCCAAGAGGGACACAGGGGAAACCACCATGGTGAAATTATGGTCACCTATCCAATCATACAGATTGCATCTAAATAGGGCCATTGAGGAGTTCTGTATGACATGATGTGGGAGTCTGTTCCAAAGGTGTGTTAAACTCTGGTAGACAATTCTCTCTCTTTAGCAGGTTGTATTAATGTAACATACCAGGTTAAGGTCTATACAGCGAGGAACCTGTATACCATTTGACTTACAGATATGGAGCATTTCCAGTGCGGCAGGGTCATTCAGAGAGTGCCTTGTATGCAAGGCAGAGATCACCTCTGAGTAGTCTGTATGACACACATTAAAGTGATAGTGATATCAGATGATCCCTATGGACAGACACTGAAGACCTGGATTCCCCTTGTGAGGAATCCATGTGGTCTCTCCAATTGCCACACATGCTTGAAAAGGTACAAACCAAAATGACTGTTGCACTCAACTATTGGTTTGCTGAAGGAAGAGTACATGGAGGTTATAACATCTTTTTTTCTGGAGACAATGCCCTCTCTTATTACATGAGCATGATAGAATATTATTCTTACCACTGTAGAGACATGGTGATCCAAGGTAAGTTAACTGTCAACCTATGGGCCCAGGTCTCTCACCTCTGAGTATGTATGGCAGGTGTTGCTACTGATGTGGTACATAGCAGGAACATCACTGTTACCAAAAGCAATGATAATACATATATTTGCATTGTTTTTATGGCCATGACTTTGACAACAATCATTTGTTCAAGTAAGGCCCTCTGTGCAGGATGTTGACATACTTTGGAGTTAATATGACCGCTCCTAGTTTTCAGGCATCAACAAACCTTGTCAGCCACATACATTTGCTTTGTGCTTGCACTTTGGAGAAATGGATTCCAAACTGTAGAGGACCCATGACTAAACCCTGTGGAACACCACTGATTACATCTCTGCTATTGGAGATGGATTCCCCTATTTTGAATATATGACTTCTATCACCGAGGCAGTGAATGACCCCTCTAATGACATAAGGGTTCCCAATGGTGATAGTACTCCATGTTGAAGCTCATATAGGACTCAGCCTGTGATGTTATCAGCTCCCACAGATGCTGCATTTATGTCCTTAGAAGGCCATTTTCAACATGCGCTTTAGAGATATAAGGTAGGGGTTAGGTGGTAGGGAGATCATGGAGTATGTGTGGTGGGGACAGGGACTGATGGTTTTACAGAACCTGTTTGCCAGGTTAGCTATGTTAACAGACTCTGTATATGTGGTATCATCAACTATGAGTTTAGCACAAATGTGGGCCTTTCCTTTTGGGTTACAGATGTAACTAGAATGTCTTGTGATTATTCTTTGAGAAGGAGGCTAATTTGGACCCATACTTTGCTTGGGAGGACTTCACAACACCTCTTATTTGCTAGTTTAAGCTGAGGAGGGAGTGTTTCCAGTTTTGGGGGGGGTCCCTCCCTCCTACCCTTAGACAGCAATGTCTTCCTATTATTGTAAAGCCTGTTACTGGCTGTCATCCACCAGGCAGGTTTGCTTCACCATGAAGAGCTTGTTGTGCTCCTATCAAGTACAGCTAAATCAATGGAGTCATACAAGTGTTTGCATTGGTGTAGAGCTCAGCATAGTTGTCAGTTGCTTCTGAGAGATGAGGTGCAGTGAAGCTATTTATACCATCCCAAAGGAGGTTATAATCTGGATTGGTGAATTTCTTTAGTGTATTTGTTGCAAGGGGTGTGTGTGTGTGTGTGTGTGTGTGTGTGTGTGTGTGTGTGTGTGTGTGTGTGTGTGTGTGTGTTTGTGTGTGTGTGCCAGGTGTGATACATACTATGAATGAGACTGATTTGAGGTCAGATCTCACCAGGGAAGTCCTCACATTGGGGGTGGAACAGTGGTCACCCATATTGGTAAGCACCCGATCCAGTATGCTAGCTCCCCTTGTGAGGGTGTCAACCAGCTGCTCCAGATCATTGGAGTTAATGAAGCCGAGTAATTTTTGGGCAAATGAGTTTAAGCATGAGTAAACTAACTAGTTTGTGGATAATTCAAGTCACTCCAAACCATGGTGTCTGGATGTATCTTGATAGGCTCATGTAGATCCAAATAAGCAAAGTGGGTGTCCTATTTCATGGAGGGGCTACTGTAGCTGTCAATGACTTGAATAGGTGCCCCACAAGAAGTCAATAGCACCTGAAGTGTATCCATGGAATCATACTGTGTAACCAATGTGGGTGTGAATGTATCTTTAATGAATATTTATACATCGCAACCATTAGTTTGCATGCCTTTAGTTTAAGGTCTGCACGTGTGGAAGGAGGTGTAGTCTGGTATGGCTGTGGTGCTCTCCACAGCATTGAACCAGGTGTCTGTGTTGCACAAAAGTCTGCATGTTCCAAGGTGAGGACAGCTTCCAGTGAGTGCAAGTTTCCTGGTGCAACTCCTAGCATTTAGCAGCATAACCTTGAGGTTGTTTGTACATTGGGTTTTTACACTGACATTTTTGTCCTTGAGACACCAACTAAAAAGGACACTGTGGGGGGGGGGGGCAATAGCCTTGGCCAGTATTCTAAATCCCGGGGGTGACAGATGAAGGCCATCTGTGGCAAAGCATTGAGGTCTGTTGAACATGTCATCCCAGGCTGACAGATAGTTGATCCCCTTAGTCTGACACCAATGTTAAGCCTATTATTGAAGGCAGTCATCTTCTGTTTGTATTGAGGCATCATCCTAGGTGAAGGTAAAATGCATCTGATGGCCAAGGGCATACCTGCCTGAGATGTATAGTGTGAATGCTCAGTCATGTCTGTCATCACACAGTACAGAGAGGTACGTCTCAAGTCCTACACACCAGCAGGAACTATGAAGTAGATATAACAGTACCTGTTGACAGATATGAGTGTATGTGTGACATGCCGTATCCTGGCACCTCACAGACAGCTGACAGTGGCCTTTCCCTTATCTAGCATGGTGAGGGGGACATCAGTGTGATTCACGATGTAATTATCTATGACTAATATGTTTGATTTTGTGTTTTGCCTTAAGTGTTTGATTGGTTAGACAGTGATGTGTGAACTATTATGTGTACTGTGTTCTGTAGCATGCTTGCATTTTTGTTTGTGAGGTGTCCGGTGTTTAGGTCTGTTTCTGGTATGTTATGTATTTGCCCTACATACCTAGATCATGGAGAGTGTAGGTATGCATGATGTGGGTTTGGCTGGGTAGGAGGTGAGGTGGGCATGTTGGCACTTCATTCATTGTCATATGTACTGACAGTTGTGTGTGAAAGAGCATGGATTCAAGGTCTTTAATTAAGATGTATCTCTCACGTGTTGTGCTTGTGTGGAGCAGAAGTAGAAGTTTGGTAGTGCTGTCTACATCTCTGCAGCAGTCAGAGATAGTGTCAGTAGCAATAGATTATTGCTTGCATATACATCACAACAGGCCATAGTTAGGCAGTGGTCTGACAGATGCTTACATGTAACAAGTTATTACCTTCATGATGCCATTCTAAGAGAAAACAGTACCTGATAGTGTGGGATAACATGGTATATTGAGTACACTGCTTTGCCAGACTTGTGACACTTGCATGACCCATAATCTTGTTATTAGGCAGGGTCACAATAGCATGCTTATAAATGTGACAATGTACAACTCCAACAAAGTAAGGGTCATGCTGCTACACCCTTGTGGTTTACAACCTCATACACACTCTCTACAGGCACACTTTGCAGTGAAGATGTGCATGTCTGTGCATGCACATAAAACTTGTCCAACTTTGCAGTCATTACATTAGCCTTGCAAGTCTACAGTGTCTGTCAAATAACAAGACAGGAAATGGATGTTGTGTGAAATGATGTGGAAACACAGTTTAGTGTTCCATAAATGTACAGTATGACATACCTAGGAAATGTGGGAGGGACAGAGACATTATTCAAAGGTGGCCACCCATCTGCAGTAGGCCTCATATCCATGTCATGCAGCTCACTACCATTACTCTGTTGAAGGGCAGGCTGCATGATTTGCTGTGTTACCTAACATGGATCACTGCTGCTGTGGAGCTTGATAGATCAAACTTTGGCATCTATGTCACTTAAGACTTAACCTTATACTGTGATGCAGCAGCTGTGCTCCTAATCATAATCAGGTAATTACCTAGTCAAACGCTATGACCCTCAGAACCAAAGGCATAATACATGCAAATGTCAAATGATTGGTCTAGTTGCTAAACAAGGCATCTACCTGGAAAAGGCTACACCAAGCCTACTGAGCCTTGCATCATGTGGGACAAGTGCCTGGGTCAACAAACATGCTGTGGCCTGCTTCTTATCTTAAGCTTGGTGCTAATGTTTTGCTTTTGATGAGATACAAAGAACAGGAGCTTTGTATCCCACCAGAGTGAAGCAGTGTTGAGACCAGCAGTACCGTATTTCTTTGTAAATAAGACCTAACCAGAGAATAAGGCCTAGCATGGTTTTCCAGGGTGGTCATGATATAAGCCCTAACCCAAGAATAAGCCCCAGTTAAGATTGTCAACAACTCATGATGGACATGTTGAATTATAAAATAATATTATTGATACCAGTTGACTGAGGTTATTGTACTCTGCTCACCATTTTTGGACCATTCAGACACCCAACTTCTTCTCTTTGCAGAACGTCATAAGATTCTTTCCCTGAGATCCTCCACAATTCTTACTGTAACCCTAATAATCACTCACACTTGACGGTTGAGATCCTTGGCCCATAAACACTGGTAGGTGTACTTTGATCGGTCAAGGTACAGACAACACATGTAAAGCATGCATACTTGATAACGAATGGCTGTGGTTGTGTCTTCTTAACCGTCACCATTTTGTGTTGCCACTCCGGTCTCATAAGTCTTCAATTAACACCCCCAGACAAGATGAGTGAAAAAAGAAAGAGCTATTCCATCGAGTACAAGAAAGGAATGTGGAGGACTACCGGGGAAAGAATCTGATGTCTTTCTGAAAAGAGAAGAAGTTAGATCTCTGAATAGCCCAAAAATAGCATGCAGTGTACGATAACCTCAGTCAACAGGCCGACGAGGGAAATTCTAAGAAGTGCAAGTGTGGATCATGTCAGCAATGATTATTTCCTGAGCTGGGAGCCATAATCTGTGAATGGATTGCTAACAGGAGAGCAAAGGCTTTGGTTGTGAGCAGGCCTGATATTCAAGCATTTGCCCTTGCAATGGCACCACAGTTAGAAATATCCCCAGAAGAATTCAAAGCATCACAACATTGGCCGGATAGCTTCCTTCAGTGATATGAACTGTCTCTAAGAAGATCAACAACACTGTTCAAGCTGGAAGATACTGAAGTTATTAAACGTGCACTTGCATTCAAGTCCTTTGTTGATGGCATCGACTTTTATAAATACTAACTCTCCAACATGATTGCTATGGATGAAACTGCAGTGTTTATGGGCCAAGGATCTCAAACAACAATTGCTCGAGGGGTGCCTCGTCAATCTACATTCCCTGGTACAAGAGTACACGTGTTACCTGTATTTTGGCAATTTGTCTAGATGGAAAGAAAACCCCACCTCTAATCATTAGTAAGGGCAAGAAAGATAAGATTGAATGTGTTTCAGGCATTTACATTCTTGAAACCAAAAAAGCCTGGTGCACACGAGCAGTTATAAGGAAATGGGTCGATGTAATACTGCCACTTGTTTTGCGAGGTGGCAAAAGAGGTCTGCTAGTCTGGGATTCAGCCTGCACTCACTGCGCTAAAGACATGAAGAAATTCCTTGCACAGAGAAGAATAGAACAAATAATGATTCCCGCAGGAATGACTGCCTATCTCCAGACTCTTGATATTGCAATAAGCAAGCCATTTAAGGACCATTTGCACATGGATCTCAATGACTACATTGAAAATAGACTGAAGAGAAATCAGCATAGAAACTTTGTGAAGCCTAGCCTGCAAGAGGTTATGACTTGGGTGAAAAATTCATGGAATAAAATCACTGACAGCTGTGTTGCCAATGCACTATGAGCAGGCTACTTGGACAAGCAGTGCTCATTTAAGGAGAGCTCTATTGCTAGGCATGACAGATTGGGGCCAATGGTTCTGCAGGAAATGGAGTCGCAAGAAATTCAGGCTGGAATTTGGGGGTTGGAGACTTATGATAATGTTCCTGAAGAAGATGACATGACTGTATTTGAATAACTTTTCCATTATCAGGGCAACAGAATGGATTGCTTCTGCTTTCAGTTTTATTCCCCTTCCTCCAATGCACATGTATTGAGATTTTTCTGCACTTTCTGTTAAGCATGAAAAATTCCACTGTGAAAGCCAAGGTGTCAATATTCTGAAGTTCAAATGTTTGTTGTACTGTTTATGTAGAATTTTCACACAACTGTTAACACGTTACTAAGAACTGTTGTCCAATAACAGAAAAGTACCAAATAAATGTCAATTTGTGTACATGAATAAATGTTGACTTTTGTACATGAATAAATGTTGATTTGTGTACATGAATAAATGTCAATTTTTGTGCATGAATAAATGAATAAATGTAGATTGTTGTATGGGGGGTAAATAAGGCATCCCCTGATAATAAGTCCTAATGCGTATTTCAGTAGGGGAATGAGTATAAAACCCAGTCTTATTTTTGGGAAAATATGGTACGAGTGGTGGGACATCACCCGGTGCTGGGACCCAGACTCTGACAGGACACCCCATTGTCTTTAACTCCTGGAGGCTGCCAAGCCATGCCATGTCCCCGTGCCATCAGAGCCTCTCAGGGGCATCTCCCTCTGATCCTGGCCAGCACTATGGAACTCCCCTTGGCCACTGAGGGGCAGGCCCACTCTCATTGGGACTTCCAAGCCACCCTCCTTTCTGGTCCAGAGCACCACGGTCCCCATCTCCCATATATCCCCTGCAGGCTGCCAAATCCTGCTGTGTCCTCATGCCCTTAAAGCCTTTCGGGGATCTCCCTCTGATCCTGGCTGGCCCCGCGGAACTACCCTCTGCCATCAAGGGACAGGCCTGCTCTCATTGGGACTTCCAAGCCCCCCTCCTTTCCAGTCCAGAGCACCACAGTCCCCATCCCCTCCATATTCCCTGCAGGTTGGCTAGCCATGCCGTATCCCTGTGCCCTCAGAGCCTCTCATGGGTACCTCCATCTGATCCCGGCTGGCCCCGTGGAACTCCGCTCAGCCACTGAGGGGCAGGCCTGCTCTCATTGGGACTTTCACATTCCCCTCATTTCTGGTCTAGAGGAGCATGTTCCCCCTTCTCCCGCTTATTCCCTGCAGGCTGCCAAACCATTCCATGTCCCTATGTCCTTGGAGCCTCTCAGGGAGGACCTCCCTCAGATCCTGGCCACACTTGTGGAAGTCCCCTAAGCTGCCGAGGGGCAGGCCCACTCTCATTGAGACTTCTGAGCCCCCCTTCTTTCTGGTCCAGAGCAATTCTGAGTACTTTGTGACATTTTGAGGACACCGTCAGGTACCTGGTGAGGTTGGACACCTTCCCCCTGCCTGGCAGGAGCTGTCCGGTCCCACAGCTCTCTGCCAAATGCTCACTTGAGGACTTCTGTCCCACTGGGGAGGGGCACGATTTGGACCCTTCCACCCAGGAGGGAGCACTCCTTGCCCAGCTACTTTCTGCCTCTCTCCCCCTTCTGGACTTCCACCGGGATGGACTCCCCCTCCAGGCTTCCACTTCTACCCGGGCAGGAGGGATCTTTTCCCAGGTTACATATCTACTGGAGGTTAGACAGATTGGGGCCAATGGTTCTACAGGAAATGGAGTCACCAGAAATTCAGGTGTGGCCCCGTGCCCTCTGAGCCTCTCAGGGGGACCTCTCTCAGATCCCAGCCACCCTCTTGGAACTTCCCTCAGCTACCAAGGGGCAGGCCCATTCTCATTGGGACTTCCACGTCCCCCTCCTTTCCATTCTGGAGCCATTCTGGTTTCTTTGTGACATTTCAGGGACGCCATCAGGTACCGGGCGAGGTCGGATGCCTTCCCCCTGCCTGGCAGGAGCTCTTCAGGCCTGCAGCCACCTGCCAGATGCTCCCTTGAGGACTTCCGTCATGGGGAGCTCTGCCTGACCCCACTCACCCGGGCAGGAGCAATTCTGGCCATGCATCCTTCTGCCAGATGCTTCCTTGATGACTTCCATCCCACTGGGGGGGCACGATCTGGACCCTCCCACTCAGCAGGGAGTGCTTACTACCTGGCCGCTTTCCACCTCTCCCCCCTTCTGTACTTCCATCCTGGTGGGGCACGTGGTCTGGACCTCCTCACCCAGGTGGCAGCTCTACCAGCCCGTCCATTTCCTGCCTTTCTCTCCCTCAAGGACTTCTATCAGGAGGGACACCCTCATGGCTTCCACTTCTACACAGACGGGAGAACTCTTTTCCCAGGTTACATAACTCCTGGAGGCTGCCAAATCATAATGTGTCAACCTTGCCCTTGGAGACTTTCATGGGAGCTTCCCTCCAATCCCTCCCATCCTCGAGTAACTCTGCTGGCTGTAAGGCCTCAGTCAGATCCTCTTCCAGACTTCCGTGACACCG
>NC_056744.1:172830987-172855987 GCF_019279795.1 Protopterus annectens
ACTTCTGTCTTAAGAAGCGTGAAGTTGGCTTTGCAGAAATTTTTTACGGTTGTTTTCCTAATGGGGGATGGGATCGGGATGTGGATGTCTAGGATGATTAGCTTGTGGTCAGATCTGACCAACGAGGAGCTGACCTCTGGTGTGGAACACCAGTCACCAATGTTGGTGATGACCAGATCAGGGATATTGCTGCCCCTGGTGGGGGATGTGGTTAAGTTGATCCAAGGTGTTGGAATTGATGATTTCCAGAAAACTTTGTGCAAAAGCATTGGTACATGAGTAGTTTTCCCAGTTAATGGTACGGTAGTTGAAGTCACCCATTATTAGAGTGTTGGGTTGTACCTTAATATTTTCCAGTGTATCAAGAAAAGAGGAGTAGGAATCCTGGGGCATGGTGGGGGGTCTGTAGCAAGCTACAATCTGGATTGCGTTTTTGCCCAGAGTTAGTTGAACTTGGATAATCTCAGATGCATTATGCTGAGCAACTAGCTTGGAGGTGTGGATATCCTTAATGAATATGGACATGCCTCCACCTTTAGTGTTTCGGTCTGGGATTGGTGGCCGAAACGTGTGATATGAATTATAGCCTGGTAATGCAGGGATGCTCCCTGGAGCTTTGAACCAGGTCTCTGTCACTGCACAGATGTCAATCTTCTCCATTTTAAAGAGTGTCTCGAGTGAGTGCATTTTGAGGTTTAGACTTCTAGCATTGAGTAGTATTACCCTCAGATTTTGCTTGCTTGTACCTGTTACAGTGGTGAATTTGTCATTTGAACCTTGCCTAAAAAAGGCACTATAGGGGTGGCAAGAGCCTTTGCCAATATCTGGAATCCCAAGGGCGACAGGTGCAGGCCATCTCTGGCAAAGCAGTGTGGTCTGTCGATCATGTCATCCCAGGCAGACAGATACTGGATTCCTTTAGAATGACATCATAAGCTTAGCCAATTGTTAAAGTCAATCATTTTGTCTCAGCTGCTCTGGATTCGGGGATCTGAACCCAACTTCCTTTCATTCAGGTGAGGGTGATGGAGACCATCACCTGTCCCTTTGGAACGGCGCTCACCTATCTCTCAGGACAGACTGACCCATGTCCAACTGCTGTTCACAATGAACCCTTCTCTACTTCGGCCTTCAAAACTCTTGTTTGAATATTTGCTACTATCACCAAGATCTGCACCAGCAGCGGCTCCACCCAGGCACTCGCCCAGGGCTTCAGTGCTACTGTGACGGCCCTCCTACTCATCGCAGCATAGCCCCCTCAGCTCCCAGCACTGGCGATGGCCGGGTATGATGCCAATGCTCCAGAGCCATCCATTTTCAGGGCTAGTTGATTCAGCAGGTGAGTTGTTACACATTCCTTAGTGGATTCCAACTTCCATGGCCACCGTTCTGCTGTCTATATCAACCAACACCTTTTCTGGAGTCTGATGAGTGTTGGCATTGGGAGCCTTAACCTGGCATTCAGTTCATCCCACAGCACCAGTTCTGCTTACCAAAAGTGGCCCACTGGGCACTCGCTTTCCACTCCTGGCTCCTAGCCAGTGAGTCAGGCTTCTTACCCATTTAAAGATTGAGAATAGGTTAAGATCATTTCAACCCCAAGACCTCTAATCATTTGCTTTACCAGATAAAATTGTGTCCACCAATTGCCAGCTATCCTGAGGGAAACTTTGGAGGTAACCAGCTACTAGACGGTTCAATTAGTCTTTCACCCCTATAACCAAATTGGATGACCGATCTGCACATAAGGACCATTACGGACCTCCACCAGAGTTTCCTCTGGCTTTGCCCTGCCCATTCATAGTTCACCATCTTTCGGATCTCACCAGGTGTGCTCATGCTACACCTCCCCGGCGGGATGGGCGAGATGGGCCTGCGGTGTGCACCCCCTCAAGAGGCGGGGGACACCCGCCTCAGCCGGTGCATACCGGCCTTCACTTTCATTGGGCCGTGCAGTCTCCTGCCCACCCTTGGACATGTTCATCTGTTAGACTCCTTGGTCTGTATTTCTAGACAGGATGGGTGGGTCACTGATGTTGCCACGGCCCCCAGGATGGGATGTGGTTGGGCCGCACTGAAGGCAGTCTGGCCCAGTCGACACTCCCACCGGGAGACGGAGGCCCCCAACTCCCACCACAAGGGTGGGGGTGGGTGCAGCAGCGGTCATCTCCCACGACCCCAGGGCACAACAAGGGCTGATGCCACAGGCTGTAACACTCCCCTCCAGGGAGGGGAGCCACCTTCTGCATGGCCTTCCTGGCCAACCTGGAGCTGGTCACAGCACACTGCACTGAGGAAGTGCGCTCAATGGTGGCCAGCGCACCTAGGAATGGTCCCCCTCTACCCCGGGAGGGGGGATCCGCCTCACCCGGGTGACTGGCATGGGCGCCGGTTTGAATCCTCAGGCCGGACCGCATGGACCTCACCCATTTACCTCTGAATGGTTTCACGTCCTCTTGAACTTTCTTTTTAAAGTTCTTTTCAACTTTCTCTTATGGTACTTGTCTGCTATCAGTCTCGTGCCAGTGTTCTGTCTTAGATGGAGTTTAACACCCACTTTGCCCTGCCTTCACAAACAAGCCGACTCTGGGAAGACCTGATCCTGACGCGCTGGCAGCCACCACTGGCCTCGAACCATCTGCGGCCTTAGCATCGATCACAAGTACTTGGGCCCCATGGGTGGCTCGGGGAAGTTGGACTTCCGTATGCATCATTTCCCTACGCCCATCACCCAGGCAGGGATTCAGCACTGGGCTCTTCCCTTTTCACTCACCATTACTGAGGGAATCCTGGTTAGTTTATTTTCCTCCACTTAGTAATTTGCTTAAATTCCAGGGGTCGCCACATCTGATCTGACGTCACGTTCCGAGTGTAGTCATGGGGGGCGTGGGACAGTGAGGCCCTCGGGGGCCAGACTACCCATCCTCCCCTGATCCCCATGCAAGAGCACCCTGCCACTGGACTCCAGGCATTGGAGGAGGACGGCCGATGTGGCCCCAGCATGGGAACTGGGTGGGCATTGGGCTCCACTCTGGGCGGCCGTATCTCTGCACCTCTGGGTCTGGGAGGATGGGATCGCACACTAGGCTTCTGGGGGTGGCCCTCAGCATGCCCGCTCTGTCAGCCAGCTCTCCTGGCCACTGCCCCAACTCACCTCAGGGGACCCAGCCACCTCCATGTCCCCTGCAGGCTGGCAAACCGTGTGGTGTCACGTGTGCCCTCGGAGCCTCACCGTGGAGCTTCGGTCCAATCCCAGCTGGCCTCGCAGAACTCCCCTTGGCCACTGAGAGGCAGGCCTGTTCTCATCGGGACTTCCACATCCCCTACTTTCTGGTCCAGAGTTCTATGGTCTACATCTCCCGCCTATCCCCTGAAGGCTGCCAAATGGTGCAATGTTTCTGTGCCCTCACACCTTCTCAGAGGGACTTCCCTTCGATCGCAGCCAGCCTTGCGGAACTTCCTTTGGCCACCAAGGGGCAGGTCCACCCTCATAAAGACTTCTGTGTCCCCCTGTTCTCCCATCCAGAGCACCTCCGGGGATTTGGTGATTTTTTGGGGATGCAGCCATGTACCAGGCGAGGTTGGATGCCTTCTCCCTGCCTGGCAGGAGCTCTCCAGGCCCAGAAGATGCCCAACGTTCACTCCCTTATGGATGTTCATTGTGGAGACCTCCGCCTGACCCTGCTAACCCGGGTAGTAGCTCTCCAGGACATGCAGCCCTCTGCCCTGTGCTCCTTTGAGGACTTCCATTGTGGGGTCTCCACCTGACCCCGCTCACCCAGGCAGGAGCACTCCTGTCCCCGCAGCCTTCCACATGATGCTCCCTTGAGGACTTCTGTCCCACTGGTGGTGGCATGATCCACACCATCTCATGCAGGCAGGAGCACTCCCTACCTGGCTGCTTTCTACCTCTCTCCCCCTTCTGGACTTCCATCCCAGAGGGGGCCGTGGCCTGGACCCATTCACCCAAGTGGCAGTTCTCCCATCCTGGCTGTTTTCTGCCTCTCTTTCTCCCTTAAGGACTTCCATCGGGAGGGATCCCCTCATGGCTTCCACTTCTACACATGTGGGTTAGCTCTTTTCATGGGTTACATAACTCCCTGGAGGCTGCCAAATCATAATGTGTCAACTGTGCCCTCAGAGCCTCTCAGGGGAGCAACTCACCCATCCTTCCCAGCCTTGTGGAACTCTGCTGGGCCATGAGGCCTCAGCCAGACCCTCATCAGGACTTCTGTATGCCCCTGCTCTCTTGTCCAGAGCACCTCCTGGGACTTTGCGATATTTCGGGGATGATGTCTTAAGGACTTCCATCGGGAGGGACCCCCTCATGGCTTCCACTTCTACCCAGGCAGGAGAGCTATTTTTCCATGTTACATACTATACTTCTTTGTAAATAAGACCTTACCAGAGAATAAGGCCTAGCATGGTTTTCCAGGGTGGTCATGATATAAGCCCTACCCCAAAAATAAGCCCCAGTTAAGATCGTCAAAAACAGACAATGGACTTGTTGAATTATAAAATAATATTACTGACATCTGTTGACTGAGTTTATTGTACTTTGCTCACCATTTGTGGACCATTCGGACACCCAACTTCTTCTATTTGCAGAAAGTCATAAGATTCTTTCCCTAGGAGTCCTCCATAGTTCTTACTGTAACCCTAATCATCACTCACACTTGACGGTTCAGATCCTTGGCCCATAAATACTGGCAGGTGTACTGTGGTCAAAGTACAGACAATGCGCGTAAAGCACGTGTACTTGATAACAAACAGCTGTGGTCATGTCTTCTTAACTGTCACCATTTTGTGTTTCCACTCCGGTCAAGTATGTCTTCAATTAACCCCCTCAGACAAGATGAGTGCAAAAAGAAAGAGCTATTCCATCGAGTACAATAAAGGAATCATGGAGGACTCCCGGGGAAATAATCTGACGGCTTTCTGCAAAGAGAAGTTTGATCTCTGAATGGTCCAAAAATGGCGTGTAGCATACGATAACCTCAGTCAACAGGCCGATGAGGGAAATGCTAAGAAGTGCAAGTGTGGATCAGATTGGCAACCATTATTTCCTAAGCTGGAAGACATCATCTGTGAGTGGATTGCTAACAGGAGAGCAAAGGCTTTGGTTGTGCGCAGGGCTGATATTCAATAATTTGCCCTTGCAATGGCACCACAGTTAGAAATATCCCCAGAAGAATTCAAAGCATCACAACATTGGCTGGATGCCTTCCTTCAGTAATATGAACTGTCTCTAAGAAGATCAACAACACTGTTCAAGCTGGAAGATACTGAAGTTATTAAACGTGCACTTGCATTCAAGTCCTTTGTTGATGGCATCGATTTTTCTAAATACCAACTCTCCAACATGATTGCTATGGATGAAACTGCAGTGTTTATGGGTCAAGGATCTCAAACACAATTGATGAGAGGGGTGCCTCATCAATCTACATTCCCTCCACTTGGTATGAGAGTGCATGTGTTACCTGTATTTTGGCAATTCATCTAGATGGAAAGAAAACCCCACCTCTAATCATTAGTAAGGGCAAGAAAGATAAGATTGAACATGTTTCAGGCATTTACATTCTTGAAATCGAAAAAGCCTGGTGCACACAAGACATTATAAGGAAGTGGTCAATGTAATGCTGCCACTTGTTTTGCAAGGTGGCAAAAGAGGTTTGCTAGTCTGGGATTCAACCAGCACTCACCACTCTAAAGACATGAAGAAATTCCTTGCACGGAGAAGAATAGATCAAATAATGATTCCCACAGGAATGACTGCCTATCTCCAGACTCTTGATATTGCAATAAACAAGCCGTTCAAGGACCATTTGTGCATGGAACTCAATGACTACATTGAAAATAGACTGGAGAGAAATCAGCATGGAAACCGTGTTAAGACTAGCCTGCAAGAGGTCATGACTTGGGTGAAAAATTCATGGGATAAAATCACTGACAGCTGTGTTGCAAATGCACTATGAGCAAGCTACTTGGACAAGCAGTGCTCATTTAAGGAAAGCTCTGTTGCTAGTCATGACAGATTGGGGCCAATGATTCTACAGGAAATGGAGTCGCAAGAAATTCAGGCCAGAATTCTAGGGTTGGAGACTTATAACAATGTTCCAGAAGAAGATGGCATGACTGTATTTGAATAAGTTTTCCATTATCGGGGCAACAGAATGGATTACCTCTGCTTTCAGTTTTATTCCCCTCTTCCAATATACATGTATTGAGATTTTTCTGCACTTTCTATTAAGCATGAAATATTGCACTGTGAAAGCCAAGGTGTAGATATTCTGAAGTTAAAATGTGTGTTGCACTGTTTATGTAGAATTCTCACACAACTAACGCATTACTTAGAACTGTTGTCCAATAACAGAAAAGTACCAAATAAATGTCAATTTGTGTACATGAATAAATATCAGTTTTTGTATATGAATAAATGTCGATTTGTGTACATGAATAAATGTTGATTTTTGCACATGAATAATTGAATAAATGTAGATTGTTGTATGGGGGGGGGTAAATAAGGCATCCCCTGATAATAAGCCCTAATGCATATTTCGGTGGGGGAAAGAGTATACCACCTGGTCTTATTTTTGGGGAAATATGGTAATAGTAGCCAGGTAGCAGCACTTCAGGTGACTTTTCAGCATTCTTCACAAGGTAATTGTTTGTTTTTAATATGCACTGCTGGATTAGTGTGTAGCTTCAGAATAACTGCCCAAATACTCCATCCTTAACTTTACAGGGTGTTTGTATCAGTTTCCCTTCCAGTGTTTGGTGGTGCTCTGTATAGACTCAGACACCTTGGCTGACATTTTTTTGGATACCATGATGGCATTAACTTCAGTACCGAGTTGCACACAGGACAACTAGCATGCAGTGTCAAGCTTTTCCCCCATAGTGCGGAACAGATACTTGTGAAGTGTGATATTCTCAATACAACTGTTTAAACAATAATAAAGAATCTATTGCCATGGATATGAGGATTCCCACTGTGACCTTTACCACACTGGTGGATAGGGGCATCCTGAGGCAGTGTAGAAATCGTCCATGTTTACTGACAACCACTTCATAATCAAACAAACACATATGGTATGTGAGAGGTGTACATCTACAATGTCACTGGAAGCAAAGCTCTCTCCATAAAAGTACTCCTAATTTCAATAAGGTAGTCAGTGGTACACATGCTGCATCCATCACACAAAATCCAAAGCAGACAGGAGCTGAGGCACTAACATGTAACTTACATAAAACATGAACACCTCGTAGAACAAGTCTGGATAACAAATACCCTCAGCAACCCCATATGCACTCTGTGAAAACAACACACATATCAACACATAGAGCTAACATCTCATGGACAACCAACCTATTAGTCCATAAGTCAAGCCTACACACAATCCCACATTCTAGCCATTGCAGACTTCATGAAAATGAGGAGCTGTCACAAAATCTCACACTGACACAAATGTTCTTCAAGCGGGGCTGACACAGACATACAGTTGCTGTCACAGCCATGGGCAAACATTAAATACAAAGAAATGCACAATACTCTTTTGGGAAATCATCAACCCCTGGTAACTATCATATTGCCAGCACACCTTGAACTGTTCACCAGGTAGTCAGTGACTTATGGACACAGATAGTGATCTAGCCTTTGACTGTCATGTCTGTAATATTGTGGACATCATTCTATGCTGCATAACGGGTTCATATTATGTTGCCGAACTTTCAGAAGTCAGAATGCCATATAGCTGAATCCATGTGTTAAAACTTTCAAAAGTTCAAAAACGTCAAAAATAAATAAATAAAAAACAGAAAAAACATACCTGACAGTTGTAAGCAGGGAGGCAAGCCCCCCTGTACCCCCCCACACTCACTGCTCTTTAAATATACCAACTCCGAGATCGCACTAAGGTGCAGTAAACAGAAATCTTCCCTTTCTGCACTAAATGGAAATCCCCATTGAAACATTCAAACTTTTCCAAGTTCGAACATATGGGTTCGACAATATGGCATTCAAACGTGTTACGGTTTGACAACGTAATATGTATCCTTGCACAACCTATAAAGAAATTCATTGCATATAAATCCAAGGAAGCCATTGTTCCACTGTGATCGGCATTCATCAGACCTATCATTGGTGCAATGCCACCTTTGGTATGTAAGTAACCAGGTATATCAGACAACTGTAACATCTACAGAGGTTCCTCAGTACAACATAACATGGAGTACGTAATATGTTCTGTGCAGACCATGTCAAAGCCCTATCCATGTATTCTGTCTCCCACATGCTTTGGAGCAGAGGTGTATGCCTGCCATACAGGGCAGTGTCAGACCTCACTGTGGACCTCTTGCATATCCACGAAACAAGTAGCACCAGAAATACCTGTTCTGCAGACTTACACCTTGCCTGTAGTATATATAGGACATGCTGGAGACACAGGTTTGTAACACAGAGACTACACCCTATAAGGAACAAGTTCTCCATCCATGTGAAGCAAAGTTATGTCCTCATGTAAATCAAGTGCAAGTTACACAATTGGATGGAGAGTAGGACAATTATACATGCTTGAGGACCAATGTCTCTGATGTACACAGGGAAACTGTGGATGGTTCAACCCCCATGCCCAGCTTGTAAATGTTTTAACTCCCAAAACCCTGGTTTATCAATGGAATCAGTCCTTGACAGTGTTTAGGGATGCATAGCTAAGCTTAAAGAAGCCCTTGTGTTCTTTAACTTATTAAACACATATGAACCCATAAACCCGATAATGTATACCATGTTACCTTTTTGATGACATTTGTCTTCTGTGCTGACATTCAGTTCTGTGCTCTGACATTGATGGTTTGAATGTAGACATGTACCCATAGGTTTGTCCTACACAGTCCTGAAAGTGAAATGTAAACATTTCCATGACATCTGTCATTGTGTGACACAGCCATTACAACAGCATCCATCATAAGGTACACACATTATTATTGTATAGTCATTAAATGGCAAAGTACAAAATCAGAAAATGACCAGTATAAGTGGCATGTCAAAAACAACACTGGATAAAACAAATTCATATTAATGTTGATAGTCACCCTGTGCATCAGACACATAGCTTTATTTGCCTGCATACATGGGAAAGATGATAGGGATGTGGCGCAGGTATCTTTACTTGCACAGGGTGTTGTGTGGGGATGCAGGAGACCTAGGCTGACCCAGTAGTTTGGCAAGCTTGCTTGTGAGTCAGGAAGTGAAGCAGGCATGATGGACCATGGAAATGTTGCATGTGTGTCTGTAGGTGACCTGAATGTGACAGTGGTGTGTGAGTGTCTGCATAAACACAGCTAAGCTCAGTGCTAGCCCTACGTGTCTGTATGTTGGACTGCTGTGAGCAAGGCATAGTAGAACTGACAGTTCATTGTCTCTGCCCACAAACATGTGAACTGGCTCTGCAAGGAGTTGCACTGTCACCTCCATGACAAAGGTCAGATGCTGTGCTACTACATGAGGATGACTGCTGTCTACTGGGAAAGTGTCCTCCATGGGAATGCCTGCAACCATGAGCCCATGGCCTGCCACATTTGGGTTGAACAGCACACTCCCCTCTGGAGTGCTGGATGTAGTGCTGGATGTACTGCCACTATGGCAGCATGATTGTGCATGGCCACATTGACTGTCAGCAGATGTAGTTGCTGACCTACATCCACAAGGCTGACACTCAACTCCAACCAGATGTTCCATCACAGACAATGTGCATTCCAAGGCAGATAGTGTGCAGTCTGTCTCAGACCAATGTCTTTCCACTGCATCAGTCAACTGTTCCAGGGTATCAGCAACACAGTGGAGGCAGTCATGGATTTCAGACTGTGCTGCATCCATAACCCTGAGCATTCACCTGTAGTTCCTTTCTGAATGTGCTTGTGCCTCCATGATGGCCCTAAACATATGCTGAATGACACTAATTGAGACACTTGCAACAGGTGGTGGAGGAACAGCAGGCCTCCTATGTGGGACTTTGCCAACTGTTTCTCTGTGGCCAGTGTCAACAGTCACTGAAGTCACAGTAGCCACACTTTCTTGTTCAATGTCCCCACCCTCCAACTGTCCAATGTCTGTGGTCACAGGGGACTGGGTATGTGTAAGCATACTGGCTGTGTATTATGTTAAAGAGGCAGATGAAGGATGTCAACCTCTGTGTCAGATTCAGCCCCTCCAACCCCCAGTTGTTCCTCACTTTGGCCGCCATCATCATCAGAGTCTGAAGAGACATTAATATCAGGTCATGAAGGGGACAAAGACCATCCTCCCTGGTGACCTGTGATAAAAAGGGAAAATCCTTACATTAATATCTGCACTACTATGCTCTGCAGTACACGTATGTTGCAATATATGCTAAGCTGTATATACTGCTGTCACTATTATACACTTTTATAACCCACAGCCTCATATAGTAGGACATGAGAACATTATTTTCTAACCCAAATCTGTAATTACTTGGAAATAAATAAAAGTTCTTTAAATAAGAATCTAAAGAGCAAAACATAGACAATGTAAACTGTTGACGTTTTGAAAAAGTCTGCGCAGTTGATAGTTATGGCAATCTATGATGTCCTGATAATACTGTCAAATCAATCTCTGTGGTCACACCTATAAAGCATAGATATGAGTCTAAACTGTGTACAGTCAGAAAATATCTGTACAGCTGGCAGTCATGCAGACAGTACATCAATCTAGCCAGCAGGCCTGGGATGACACTTTAACAAATTCATTGAACTAAATCTACATCTCTGATAAAACAGTTTTGTTTTTAGCAGCAACAGGGGCATAGTCTCTTCCTATTCTTGGCAGTCCTGCAAAAGTTTGATGAAGAGGTAATGTAAACAGCAGCACATGTTAAAGTATAACAGGGGTAATACATACAAATACCTCACATTTACAGTATCTGCTATGTTAACTGGTATGTGGGTCACAATTTGTGCATGAGCTTAAAACTCCAGCTAGCATCCCCCATAAAACACCAGACACCCATGTAAAACTATGTGCACCCTGACATGCTGAATGCTACAGTATTCCAGTGCTGATCCAACTAAGCCTACCTGGATGCTCCTCTTGGAAACGGTTGCGTCTACATCCATAACATATTGGGTGATGGATGCCTGGGAGCTGTCTTGTGTTGAAAGGTTCACCAGGAATTCTTCAGTGGCTGACAGAGGTTGCTCTGCTGCAGGCCCATCACCAGTGACCCGATGATCCCTGGCCACATCCACTGCATGTCTGTGTGGCAAGTTAATCATATTGGTGGCACAGTGTCGCACCTGATCATATGTGCGATTCTAGTGATCCACAGCATTGATGGTATGCACCAGTTCATTCCAAAAGGCTGCATGCTCTTGCCTATTTACCGTCCCTCTAGACAGCAGGACATGGTAGTGTTTTCTCAAGGTCTCAATAATGAGGTCATTTTCTGCCTCAGTGAAAGTTGCACGGCATTTGGCATCCATGATATCTTCTGAAATACAAATAAATGAGAGCACATGCCAGGCTCACATACAGTGGATATAAAAAGTGCACACTCCTGTTAAAAGGGTCTATAGTACATCGTTGAACTCACAGGAGTTTAAATGCTGTAATATCGAACTATGAAGTTCGAAACCCAAGAATTATGAAAACACAGAACAGCATTTTTTTTCCCAGGGAACAAAATCGCTGTTCCGGTACAAAAAAAAAAAAAAAAACACTTACACTTTAAACTTGAAATAATGCAGAGGGCTTCACCCCCCACACCACCAATGGGGGAGCCTGTGTCCCCCACACCCCCCTACTTAAATATAGCAACTCCAAGATCACACCACAGTGGAAGAAATAGCAAATCCCCAAAAACGGCCCACCAATTTTTTTCCCAGGGAAATAAATCGGTGTGCCATGGCTTCACTATTTTTGTACTTCAAATATTTGGGTTTGATATTACAATGTTCAGACTCCTGTGAGTTCGATGTTGCAATAGAGACCTTGTTAAAATGCCAGTTTTTTGTGATATAAAAAAATGAGACCACAATAAATCATTTCAATACTTTTCCCACCTTTAATGTGACATATAACCTATACAATTCAATTGAAAAACAAACAAATCTGCTAGGGGAAAAATATAAAAAACAAAAAACATACAATAAGCTGGTTGCATAAGTGTGCACACCCTTAAACTAATACTTTATTGATGCACCTTTCGATTTAATTACAGCATTCAGTCTTCTTGGGTAGGTGTCTATCAGCATGGCACATCTTGACTTGGCAATATTTGTCCACTCTTCTTTGCAAAAGCACTCCAAATCTGTAATATTGTGAGGGCATCTCTTGTGCACAGCCCTTTTTAGATTACTCCACAATTTTTCTATTGGATTTAGGTCTGGGCTCTGGCTGGGCCAATCCAAAACTTTAATTTTCTTCTGGTGAAGCCATTCTTTTGTTGATTTGGATGTATGCTTGGGGTCATTGTCATGTTAAAAGGTGAAATTCCTCTTCATCTTCAGCTTTCTAGCAGACACCTGAAGAATTTGAGCCAAAAGTGACTGATATTTGGAACTGTTCATAATTCCCTCCACCTTGACTAAAGCCCCAGTTCCAGCTGAAGAAAAGCAACCCCAAAGAATGATACTGCCACCACCATGCTTCACCATGGGGATGGTGATTTTTTTGGTGATGCAAAGTGTTGTTTTTGTGCCAAACGTACCTTTTGGAATTGTGGCCAAAATGTTCAACCTTGATCTCATCAGACCATAACACATTTTCCCCCATGCTTTTGAGAGATGATGTATTGTTTTGCAAATTTTAGCTCGGCCTGGATGTTTTTCTGTGTAAGAAAAGGCTTCTGTCTTGTAACCCTACCCCACAGTCCAGACATATGGAGAACACGGGAGATTGTTGTCACATGTAGTACACAACCAGTACTTGCCAGCAATTCCTGCAGCTCCTTCAGTGTTGCTGTAGCTCTCTTGGCAGCCACCCTGACCAATTTTTGTCTTTTCATCGATTTTGGAGGGGTGTCCAGTTGTTTGCAATGTCACTGTTGTCCCATATCTTCTCCACTTTTTGATGACTATCTTTACTCTGTTCCATGGTATATCCAATGCTGTCAAAATTTTTTTATACCCTTCTCCTGACTGATACCTTTTAACAATGATATCCCTTTGATGCTTTGTAAGCTCTTTGTGAACCATGGCTTTTGCTGTAGAAGGCGACTGAGTAAATGTCAGGAAAATCCTACTAGGACAGCTGAACTTTATTTGAGGTTAATCAGAGTCTCTTTAATTGATGCCAGATGTGTACCCAAGAAGACTGAATGCTGTAATTAAATGAAAAGGTGCTTCAACAAAGTAATAGTTTAAGGGTGTGCACACTTATGCAACCAAAGTATTATACATTTTTTATTTTTTATATTTTTCCCCAAACAGATTTGTTTGTTTTTAAATTGAATTGTACAGGTTATAGGTCACATTAAAGGTGGGAGAAGTTTTGAAATGATTTATTGCGGTCTTATTTTTTTATATCACAAAAAACTGGCATTTTAACAGAGGTGTGTATGCTTTTTATATCCACTGTACATGGGAGTACAGTATGTAGAGGTACAGCAGTAAAGGAAGCCTGATAGTATTCCCTGCTTGAGTACACATCTCATAATGAACAGTGTGCCAAATATACACAAAGGTTGTGGAAGCAAATAAAATAGTAGCAGTACTCCTGTTCGTGATATGACAGATACTCACGTATGATCACAGAGCAAACACAGGAGTCCATTACAGTGTGCGCCCCACAGCAGGGAAACTCCCAGCCATAACATATTTATAAACAACAGTGCCAACCAAATAGCAGGGTACTACTACAAATGCTAACAAAGGAAGTATCCAATCATTATAGAGCATTATACCCTTCCTGTATTCTACATTCTCTGTAGGTGCAACACAGCTTGTGATCATTGGCATGTCATGAGTACAGTTCTAAGAGATGCTTACCAATGCAATCCCTAATCCCCCAAGTATATTCAAACATATGCGTCATGTTGGAAACAAAATGGTTACATACCTGATGCAGTACAAAACTCCTCTGTTGAAAGATACAGCTATATGAGTACTGTGTCAATGAGTTAACCATGCAAACTAACTCTCATACACAATGGCTCCCCTAGCTAGGTGTTTGCCTTTTTAAGATGGTTTTCATTAGCAGGTGATTGCCTCTGAACCCATCTGTGGTTCAGGAATGCTACATGCCGCATACACACCTGATTTGAGTATAATCAGCCAATCTCATGCAACTACTCAGCAATATATATATAAGGCCTCAATGTAGATTCCATCCCCTTTCTCACATTTTAGGATGAAAATTGCGTGGGTAGAGATTATGTCAGCACAAAGAGAATGTTTGTAGCAGCTACTTGTTACATAAAGATGAGTGTGCTACAGGCTGAAGACATAGAGAGTCTGCAGAATATGCAGGACAACAACACTTAATAATAACTGTGTGACCTGTGGCAGCCATGCTGTACAGCCAGAGCCAGAGTGAGAGAACCCATCCCACTGGAAAGTAAGGTATGCATTTAAGGTAAGTATGTTAGCCAAAGGTATCATTAACAGAGTAAAAAGAGACATGCTTGGTGTATCCTACAACAAGGTAGGGGTACATTAACCATTATGTCAACCAGTTGGATAACTGCCAAGTCATGTGTTATGTCACAGTAGTCATCTGAAACCTGTGTGCTGCCAAACCTTGCTACTAGCATGACCTCCATATATGTATGTTACTTGTGCAGCTGTGATTGTCTGTACTATCACTAGCAAATCATTGTGGGCTGCAGTCTTATATGACTGGGCCTCATTTGAATTACATACTTCAGAATCCTCTGGAAATTCATACTAATGCATGACCTGGCATTCTATGCACTTTGTAGTGTTGTAATAGGAATAGTTTAAATGTGGTCCATCTGTAGGCCTTTGACTGCCATTATATGGAAGCAGGCATTCAAACTGTACTGTTTTGGGTGGATAAATAGTTGATGAGACAGTCATACATATCATAATTTATACTGCTGATGTACACACGCACACACACACACACACACACACACATATATATATATATATATATATATATATATATATATATATATATATATATATTTTAAATGCTAGACAGAGCTATATTTGAACACAGGACCATGTGGACCAAAAGTTAATGTTTTCAACACATTCAACAGATTGAGCTCCTGACTCACTGTTATTGCATGTGTATTTTTACATGTTGTAGATAAAAGTGGACACTTACCTGCTGTTACATACCTCGCAAACATCTAATATTATGTGTATGGCTTTATAGTCATGTATTACTCTAAGAGAGACCCATTTAAATGCCAATTTTTCCATTAATCTTGTAGCAGGTGTATTTTTGCATGTTGTAGATATAATTGCAAAGTTACCTGCTGTTTCATACCTCACATACATCTATTATTATGTGTATGACTTTATAGTGATCTCTTTCTGCACCAGAGTCCCAGTTATCCTCCTATTTTTCTTTTAATCTTGTAGCGAATTTGTGCAATGCAGCACAATGCACAGCACGGTTTAAACATGCTTAATTTACAGAAAATTATATGTATTATGTTTTGCTTAAAATAGTTAATCAACCGGCTGTGTGGCTTGGTGGGTTGGTGCACTGTTCACCAAAAGAAATGATCCTGGATTTGAAATAGAGTGTAGGTGTAATTTGCGAATGTGATTACTACTTTTTCAAATACATATATCAATATATCACCGTTAAGCTTAGTGTAGCGATGCTGCATGTCACGCAGCATCATGTAAGAAATTCTTTAAAGAAAAGAAAAATGGGGAGATAGGACAGTGGTGAAATGGGGTGCAAGCGGAGGAAAACATAGCAAAAAGGCAGGTAGGTATGTGGAGGAATGGTGTAGGACAGAACCATAGCTATCCATTTCTTCTATGGCAACAACCGCACACTTTAACAGTTTTTTTAGCTGAATATGGATTGTAACCCCCAGCGAGAGGGATGATGAGAACATAAGTGTGTTATTAAGCCAATTGGACCACATTAAGTGTGTCCAGTGGACATGTGTGAAATGGAGAGCTATGTATGCAACAATATATATTTTTTTTGGGACAGGTGCCCACTTTTTTTTTTTAAGGTGAGAGTGGAATGTTGTTGAAGGACATAGGCATGTGTGGGGGAGGTAAGTTGGGAAGGTGAGGAAGCATTTGCAGACAGACAAGATATCAGACAGGGTTAGTGTGTGACAGAAGAGGGGATGTACACCTTGGTAGGGGAGGGTGTTATGGAGTCCGAGTCCTATGGATGTCAGATACAGTAGAAGTGTGACTCAAGTCTTCATCCATGGGATTGTCAGCACTGAACCTTCACTGCTCCTGTGGAGGCAGTGGTCGATGCTGGTGCCTGGGGCCAGACTGGAACACCAGGATGGACAACATGCTCTGCATCTGGCGCAGGCATGCACCAACAGTTTGGCACAGCAGCCTATGCACCATGCCTGGCAGTTCATTGTGGGTGACAAAAGCACCCCTTCCATGTCCACTCATAAACAGGGGAGTAGCCCCAGTCTGTGAGATAGTATTATCCAATGGACCAGATAGTACAGGGGCAGCAGATGGGGCACTGCCAGGCTGCAGACCAGATGTGCTGGGTCCCAGTGTCGTGGCCAGGGGAGACAAGGTAGATGGATCATTGGGAAGTGGCCTACTTTGTCACACTGAGGAAAATTAAATATAAACATAAGGAAAAAATAAACCTAACTAAAAAATTTAATTAATAACATAAGAGAAAACAATAAAGAGCAATGGAAATAAATTAAAAATAATATAATGAGGAATACAACAATAAATAATCTAAATGAAAGTTTTTTTAACAGCAAAGAAATATTAAATTATACATAAGGAAAACATAAGAGGTAATTACAAATAATATGATAATATCAAATTATAATAATAAATATAATTAATAAACAAAAGAAGAGAAGGGGTGGGGTGAGAGAGAAAAGAAGAACATTAGTAACTTCAAAGATAATATAACTTCACCGACTACTACTACCTCATACTTCTAGATATGTTAGATTTCACTTGTGAGAAAGCTGACTACTTATATTGTATAGATGATGTTGCACATACATAACTCTCAACCTTTTAGCATGGAAAATTATGGGCCAAGCCCTACAAATAGTGGTACAAAGGCACATTGACAGGGAACATTTTTACATAGTGTGCTCATACATTAGCAGCAAGGTGTTCTGATAACAGATTTGCCATTAAATTGCATTCCAAGTAATGTCGTATATCTAAAAAGGACTAGACATGTGGGGCAGTAGTCATTACATTCTGCAAAAATTGTGACAGTTGAGAGGTATGTTCGTGCACACTAATTACAGCAGACAGCTTAACATTTCTCAACTGGCTGCTGTTTGATTAGAACCCACAAGCACTGACTACAGGAAGACTGAGCATTTATTTTAAAAAATAAATTTTCAGACCATCATCACCTTTAAAACTTTTATTGATTCATGTTGTGTCAAATTGTGCATTTACACACATGCATAGCTGTGTCTGGTGTTGGATAAAAACCCACAAGCAGTGACTAGAGGAATACCAAAGACTTTATTTGAAAAAAAAAATAATTATCAAAGCACCATCTACTTTTAAACTTTAATGATTAATGTTGCTTCAAATCTGGCATTTACAGACACGGATAGCTGTTTGGGACTTCAGTTAACTTACCCGTATACCCTGTTCATTTATTGAGTGCAATCTACAGCATATTTCAGACAATCAGCAGATCAGAACAGTGACTCACTCTAGGTTGACCGCAACATTAATTGATGGTTGGAAGGTATGCTACACAGTACTGCATGCTTACTTGCTTTCATTTGCTTTACCATTTCAGATATGTACTGACACATTAATAGAGGTGTAAGATGCCCCATGTATTGAATACCTGACTGTTAAGACTACAAAAACTGTGTTTACTTTATTGTATTATTAAGTTACGCATTAATTTATTTGTTTAATTATTTTCTTACATGCCACACATTTGCCTCATCCTGGCCAAATACCTTGCATGGGACTGTACATCGTGAACCCTCACTTCTGCAGCTGTGTAGAGAAGCAAATCATTATGCATACAAGTTTCACACAGATTCAGCTTCTATATTTATAAATTACTGGAAAACATACTTACATATTTGTGGGGTGTACCCATCCCTATTCTTTTGAACCCAGGTGTCCAAGGTTCCCCTCTTCTGATGTTTCAGGTCATCATAGTGGTGATGACACTGCTCACCAGTGTGGAGGATACTAGTTGCACTGGTTAGGTCCCTGGCCAAATTATCTCAGGCCTCAGACTTATACTCTGAGCCCTGGTAATCACCTAGCAGAGGCTGGGGGTTGCAGTGTCATACAAGGAGTCCAATAAAAGCAGTGGACTCCTACACACCCACTTTTGTGCCATAAAGTGCACTGTCTCACCAACTCCAGCAGCTATACCCACAGTCAAGGTCAGGCTTTAAGGAATGATGTGAAATTCCTGCCTATTGGCCTTTAAATAGGCTGCATACCTGCCCTTGCATGTCATACTGTAACTTTTAAAAACTTGCCATGTCGCTTAGCATTCTGCAAACTCTCACAATTCATGTTTAAGCGAACCTTAGCAATGCACAAACTGGAAAAGACCATTGATCATTTTAAGCACTGCTTAGCATTGCACAGCTTTTCTGTTTCTAAATGTAACAATTATTTAATTTAAAGTCAACCAATGTTTCAGTCACCTGACACAGTTTCACAGTACTATATGTAAAAAGCACTACTAGTCAGGACTCAAACTTAGGACCTACTACACTGTAGATCATGAGGCAACCTATCCAGCCACCAGGATAGTGAAGGGAACTTGAATATCTTCAGATATCTGAAGGGGCCTTTAAACGTACCACAACTTTACTGCATGGGTCTGTGCTTTGCTAAGCACAGCAGACCTTCAATCGAATACATCCAATTTCTATTCTAATCTGCCTAGCAGATGTCTACTGTGTAAGTACACCTTGCTACACCTAGCTAAGCAATGTGCCACATCTTGCAAGCAAGCACCTGCAAAAAAAATACTGAATCCATCCTGCTTCTATTTTTAGATGTCTAGCAGTTGTCTAATGCTTAAGTATGCCTCACTATGCCTAGCTAAGGAATGCACTGCATCACAGAAACAAGCACAAAAAGAAGAAAAAAAAAGAAAAACATTATTTATTAACATTGAATGCATCCAGTTTCTATCTTTAGATGTCTAGTGGATGTCTGATGTATATCTGCACAAAGTTAAGCATAGCTAAGCAACACTCCACACCATGCAAACAAGCATATAAACATAAAAATAAATAAAATGCAATTTAATTAAATAAAATGTCATATACACCTTTCAGCCAAGGTGGATGGTCCAAAAGGTGTGTGGCTGCACCATCAGTCTTATACAGATTCAAAATCTGTGTTGCTATGACCTCCCTTAGGTGCACACCATAATTAATATGTATGACATGCTGCCAAGGGGGAACCATGGCTGTGTTTATGGATACATTCCATGTAGGCTCTACATGGAGCCTAGATGGACTTTACTGAATCCTGGGATTAGCCAACAGTCATGCAAATGAGACTGGTGAAGGTGTGCCTTAGCAGGCTGGAATAGAGAAAATTACATTTTGTATGCAACTTCTTCCATGGCTCAACATGTCAATGAATTATATCCTGACCAACAGCACAAGCATTGCAGTATTTGAATCCACAGGAGGGACAGTTTCCTTTTTTGTGGCATAATACCTGCATGATGTTTTTTTTTTCTATACTTTAAGCTGATCTATATCCATTCACATTACTTTTGTAATAAGTTTAATTCTAAGTTAGTATTGATCATAGTTAATATGTTCTTAAATGCTGCTAAGGCATTGTATACTACTTAAACAAAATGTACATAAGGAAACACAGAATAATAACATCATGCAGGCCATGTCATATTTGTCATTTGTGGACAACACTGTTCATGTTATGAATGCTATGAGCCATCACAGAGTACGTTTTATTTAGTTAGACTTTGTTGGCCAGGTTTGTCCCATTTCTAGCACAGCAGCAGCTGGTAGGATGGTGTGTAAGATGGATGATTCAACGAAGGAAGTGGAGGTGAAAGGCACCTCAAAAAATGGTGTTACATATGGCATATACTATTTGGAAGTAGTATTTCAGCAGCAGCTTTTTGGTAAAACAAAGGAGTTGTGTAGAGAGGTGTATATATGTACAACCTTCCAATTGGAAGCTTTATTAAAAGACTTAATTAATCAATGTGAGCCAGACAATAAAGTCTCATGGGGTATATTATGGACATAAGATAAGAGGAAGATACAAAAGTAAGATTAGAAGTAGCTAGTATACAAACAAGGAGAAGATAAACATTAAAAGTGGTGACTACACAAGGTGAGTGGAAGGAAAAATGACAGAAAACATGCCAAAACAAAGTTTGTGGTAAAAATACAAAGTAAAAACATATATCAGGTATAGGACAATATAATATTACCCTTGGGGTGAAAACACATTTTGAGAGACTAAAAAGAAAATACATGTCCAGTTTCAAACAGTGGATGAAAGAGAGACTTTAAAAGAACATTTAAACAAGAAGTTACAGACATTTTAATAGTTTATGAGAATAAGGGTTTTTGGATTGGAGGATGAGATTGTCATCTGAAAAATGGAAACTGAAAAAAAAAATCATGGACATTCCAAGTATTATAAATGTTGACAGCAGCAAAAGTGTTGTAAAACATTGTGGGCAACCAAAAGCTTTTCTTTATCCTTTTGGGAAAGAAGAACATTTGATTAGTAACTGTGGAAAAAAAATAAATATTATATATGTGGTAAAACAAGGCATGAAGCAAAGAAGTGTGAACTTGAATGTTTAACATGCAACTATCTGGACATTCATAGATGGATTGTCAAGAAAAATGAGAATGAGCAAAGTACTGTAAATCAGAGCAATGATAAAGAGGAAAGTGGAAATGAAGACAAGATAGACATAGAAGAAATTTTAAAAGAAAAAAGGGGATAGAAAAAAAAGATGAAGGACTGGAATTGGAGATAGAATTTGAAGCCAGTGAGAAAGAAGATACAATTTAGAAAGTAGTAAGATGCGAAAAAATCCATTGGTAAAAGAATAAAAGATAAAATATGTCAAAGGCTTTAATATGAAGGAAAAGAAGAATGAGAATGGTTAACAGATATAAATTTAAATAAAGCAATAAAGGAGGAAGATGATAACCTTTAAATTAATTAATAGAGAAAGAAATGATTTTAGGATTCCTCAGTTAATGTTAACATTATCAAGAATGGAACATGAAGGATATGAATTTTAGTATGGTGCAGCAAATGTGATGTTAATAGCATTATTTTAGAAGATATAAGATTTCTGACAGATGAAGAAAAACTGTAAACACAAAAAATATGGTATGAGGAAATAATATGGAATGTGGGGAATGAAAAGTATTCAGGAATAGTAATATTATGCAGAACAGAAGATTTTAGATGTTATATTAGTAAAATGGGAAGATAAACAATTATAGATTTAATATGGCAAGAAAAGGGTTATAGTTTCATAGCTGTTTAAGCATATGCAATGTGTAAAAATGGATATTTTATTTCAAAAGATGTTACATTATGTTTTTATAAACACAGATATTATACTTACCAGGGATTTTAACAGTGATTTAAAGAAAATTAAAAGAAAAGTGGAGAAGTCTTTACAAAAATTGTTAAAATAATGAAATGTTGAAAACTGTCTATATGGAGTAAAAAAAACATGGGCATATTGAAGTGTTTTTTTTTTTAAATCTGAAATGGATTCCTTTATGGTTTCAGAAGTTATATGTATAATGGAAGAAGAAACTATTTTTGTGGGCATTTCAGAGCATTGGACAAAATGGACGGAAATACAATAAAGACTGCATAAGGGTAGTAAAAGGTATAAAAAACATAAACAAAAATAAATGGAATGAAAATGTAAAGGAAGTAATTATTCAGTTATGGAAGAATCATATTACTATAAAAGTGTTTTACAAAAGGTGATCTGAATGGTGGATCAACTTTAAAAGAAAAATATAAAGATACTTGTTTTAATTGGCAAAAACAGTACGAAAGAATGAAAAACAGGAACATGGTGCAACAAATAGAGATGTGTTGGAGAATTTAGACAATAATAATAGAAAATATTATAAAAGAGAGAAAGAACTCTATAAGAGTAATCAAGATAAAATCAAAGAACTATTATATCAACAAAGATATATTTTACAATTAAAAAAGGAAGCAGCATCACTATATTTAAGTAAGATGGTCAAGGAGGATAATAGTGTGATGAGGGAACTGAAAGATAAAGAAGGGAACTTAAAGAAAAAATCAACAACAAATTATGGAAATTGTTATAATTATGTGGAAAATGTTTATTAAGAAAAAGGGCAAAGTGTAAGGATATAGGATGAAAACAATTTTTTTGAACAAATTAATAGATAATTTGAAAAAGAAATTACATTATATGAAGTAGAACAAGTATTTAAACAGCTAAATGTAAAATTTGCAGCTGGTCCAAATGGAATTGGATTTGAAATGCATAAGAGATAGAAGAATAGTAGAAAACAACTTACTATATGCATTCAATGAATGGTTAAATGAAAGTATAAATCATAAAGAATTGAAGAGTGGAATATTAAAATTTATGTTGAACAAAATGGAGACCAATAGTGCTAAACAATATGAACTATAAGATATTTATGAAAATAAGACAGAAAATATTTGAGAAAAAGATGCAATACATAACGGAGGAGCACGTATATGGAATGAAAGGAAAAGGATGTCAAAAGCCATTAATAACAATGAGAAAAATAGTAGCTGATATTGTAAACAGAAGATATAAAACTCATGATAGGTGATATTAATGATTTGTCTGATTCAATAAAACATGATACATTATGGGATATAATGGATATAGATAATATTACCAAAAATTATCAAGGGTTGATAACAACATATAACAGTAATAAGGTAAGTGTCTTTGTAATTGTTGATTAAGTAGAGAAATAGACATGAGTAATGGTATAAGATAAGGGTGTAAAATGAGCATTTTTTGGCATTAGTTATGAATATAATAGTCATGGAAATAAATAAAAAAGGAAGAATGCAAAGTGTATAATTCATGTTTATGTGGTAATTCCAGTTATGATGTCATAGACTGAAGATATTATAATTACTAAAAGGATGCAGTGGATCAGAGAGGTTATGTTTTATTTGGTTGATTGTTTAAATGAAATAGGCATGACCTTAAATAAAGAGAAAAGTAAAGTAATGGGAGATATAATAAAAATATCATGCATACAATTCTCCATGAAATAAATATTTGTTTTGAGGGTACATTTTGATAACGAATGTAATAGAAATGGATGATATATAATATTAAATTGACACTGTATAGCATTGTATTGCTACTTAATGTCCTGTAATAATCCCGTAACATTGCTGTTTAATGCTAATTTATAATGAAAATTGTGTGATATGTTGGAGCTTTTCTCCCCGGGCCTCCACTGAAAAAGGGCTCTTCAGCTCAGTTGGACAATCCTGGTCAACAAATGTAACATAAATAAATAAATAATAAATTAACTGAAACATACTTGTACTTTATAGCAAGTATAGAAAATAGAAAAATATGGTAGAAAATATTATGAGCAAATATTATTGTGTTAATCCATGGGAAAATATTCCAGAAGAAAAGATCAAAATTTTTAAAGAAAGAGAAAAATGGTGTAGTCATTATGTTGAGTGTCAGTTTTTTTTTTTGGATACTGGGTATAAAGAAATTGCTTATTAAAGCAAATATGCCTTACAAAAAGGAAAGTGAAAGAATATTTTGTATTATGGTGAAGAAGAAAGAAAAGAACATTTTTTGAAATATGAGAGAGATCAGAAAGTATGGAAAAAATTATGGACATGAATGTTTTTTGCAAATTTTAAAAATAATAACAGTATAAATATGGATAGGACTGAATATAGCCAGAAAGAGAATATAAGTAAAAAAACAACAAAATTAGATATGGATAAAAAGTGTTTTATGTAGCATGGATATTATGGAATGAAAGGATTAATGAAATTATGTTTAATGGAAATTCGATATTAAAATTAATATTTAAAAAAATATTAGATTATGGTTATGGAAAAAGTAGTGGGGGTCAAAGTAAGAAACATGTAACTCAGAATATTAGTTTGAAGTATAGAAACATGAAAATGAAAACTACTTTTAACAATTGTGTAAATCTGTATAATCTCTACAACAAAATGCATATGGTCGAGGCCATATGATCCTTGCAAAATATAGGTCCCTCTCCATGTCCTAGGAAACCCATACTACCTATCTCAATATAATAGAGTGCCTTACCCTTCAAAAGAATATGATATGCATGGGGGATCTTAACCATCCCCTCTATAGATTGGGAATCCTACACCACTTCTAATGCTAAGGCCCAATGATTCCTTAACTTTGTTGATGCCAACATCCTGGAACTTTTTGTCCATTCTCCTAGCAGGGGTACAAACATCCTTAACCTTGTACTCACAAACAGGGGAGACCAATGCTCCTCACCCAGTGTAATATCTTCACTTATCAGAACTGATCATAAGGTAGTATTATTTGAAATAAAAATTAAATCCAGGGATCCAGCAAAACCAAAAACCTTTAGGAACTATTCCAAGGCCAGCCTCTCTCTACTAGGCAATACCTTGGCTAAATATAAGCATCAGCACACCAATGAGCACCATAGAATACACTGAACTATTTATAAAATCTCTGTACAGCCGTATTGATAGCTACATAGAGCAAGCTGTGCCCACTAATATTAAGAATAAGACAAACTCAAAAGGTAAGCCACCCTGGGGGAAA
>NC_056744.1:172860987-173115987 GCF_019279795.1 Protopterus annectens
TAAAATGCATGGCTCAACACTAACACATCATCAAAAAAGGAAATGTCACAGCACACATCCAAAGGGGCATGCTCATGTGATAACACCAACATCGACTGAAGCAAAATGGCGAGAGTAGCATATTTAGGCAAGAAGCAAATTACAAACCTGCAGCAGCTGACAAAGGTGTCATTCTTTCACCGGATATGTGTTCCAAGCCAACAACAAACTGATTGCCAACAGCAGATCAACATGTCCTACTCTGATGAGAACAACCCAGAAAGTAGAGGTGCAAACAGTAAACCACTCAAAAAGAAATAACATCCAAGCATGAGGAAGGCAAACCCCAAAACACTGAACCTTTGCAGCAGCATCCAATACCATCTGGAATCTTCCACTCTACATCATCTTCATCATCATGATCATCATGAACCCCCTTTTTCCCATTGTTCTTCATGGGGGTTGAAGACTAGTGTCAACAATTCAGTGCCATATTCCTACCTTCCTTGATAGTCATGCCTGACTGTTGCAGATTTTCTCTCACAAAATCTATAATCTCTTTGATTGATGTACTTGTTTCCTCTTGCCTTCTTCCTGTCTGTCCCAAATCTTCTTCAACACATTGTGTTCTGATTTTCTGCATGTGTCCACACCATTGTAATCTGTTCTCTTTGACCTTCATTCTAATTGGAGCTACTTTGTCTTCTGGTCTGATGTCCTCATTTCTTGCGCTGTCCCACAGTGTGTACCCTACCACCCATCTCAGGCACTTCATCTCTATTACCTCTAGCTTTCTAAACTGCTCTGCCTTTACTGCCCAAATGTGTGCACCCTACAGTAGTACTGGTCACACTACTGTTTTTCTAAACATTACTTTTCAGCTTCTTTGATATTCTTTTGTTATATGCTACCCCTGACACTCTGTGCCAGTTGGCTGCAACTCCTATGATTCTAAGCTTAAGCTCCTCATTCAGACTTCCCTTTCCCTCAATGACCGCTAACAGATACATAAGGCTATTAACTTGTTCCACTATGCTCCCTACTAGTCCACAATGACTGTTATTTTTTCATGAATTTTTCCACAGTTTGTATTATAACTTGCATTTGACCATTGCTCTGAGAAATGGTCGGTGAACAAAGGACCATTGTCAGAGACTGCTGTACTTAACATTTTATATCTTGAAAATAAGCCATACAGAATATTATTTCATCTGCTTCATACATCTATGTGTTTTGAATAATAACCCACACAGCTTTTATTTAAATTACAACTAGTCAGTTTCAACCTTATTTCATGGCAATGCAAGTATTTTATCAGACTGTAGTTTTCCTTAGAATCCTATTTGTGACCCATACTGTACACTTCATAGTTCTGTGGAATTGCATATCTGCTGTTGCATTATTAGCAATATAATACATCAGGAGCACTTTCCCTGCACTTTACAATTCCCTTTTGTAACTCATAGATTTTCTGTAGGACTGATTCTCAGAATGGAGCAAGTATTGTTAGTCTTAGCTTGTTGAATACAAGACCTTGCAAAAAGCTAGTCTCAGTTCTGCGTGGGTAACATACATTTATATTCTTATGTACTTCTAATAACTGTCCTAGGCATCCTCTCTTAGTAGTTTCCATAAGAAACTGCATTTTCTTGCAATTTCCTTTCATGCTTATTAAGCTTTTTTTATTTTCTTTTGTGAAACAGGTAAATGCAGAATAGCTCATATTACTTCAAAACCTTCACTTAGCAGATCTTTCTTGTATACCTCCATATAGGCTCTGTTTAACATATCTGGCATATGCATTTGTTTGCATGGCTTACAGCAAAATATCAAATAATATCTCTACAAACAAACCAATGCTCTCTGCAATCTAGAAGATGCTTTGCATAATTAGCTTCATACTATAAGACATGCAAACAATTGTAGCTGTGTATTATGTGCACACTCATGAAACTTCACACTTCCATATACAAAGACCAATGTCTCTTTTTCACACTGATCATATACAGCTTGTGCATCTGTAAAAGTTCCCTTCATCCTTTTTCTACTGGTCTGTTCTTTCAGAAATACTACTGCAAGCCATTATATTGACTGATATTCTTTGCAGCATGTCTGATTTAAACATATCATACTATTTCAGAGTTAATACTGTAGTCAATGGATTTCTTCAACATCTTAGAGGCTTTTCTTATTCCAGCGGGCAATCCCTTTTTTCAAGATGTGCTAGAACCTTCCTTAAAAAATTTTAATATCTGGCATGTTTGGTATGAACTTAAGGATTTCATCATTTGTAGAAATGTTATCAAGGCCTGTTTATGTTTTGGCGGCTGCATATGCTTCCTTCATCATGTTTACTAAACAAGACATCCTAAGTAGAGTTCAACAGATAAATGTATTTTTCATACATTATAGCTGACAGAACCACTTTGATAATGATAATACTCACTTTGAAACATTTTAATTAAGTCTTGTGGTCTGTGCCAGTTCAGAGACACCCATGTCCATTCTTTTAACGTATTTGTTAGAATTTGGCTATTTGCCATTATATCTGAATTCAGAATTCTTTTTTATGTTCTTGCTCTATTATCGTCCATAGACCCACTAGCTGTCCACTAGACATATTAATTGGTGGTACTTACTAGGCATCATTTTATAATCCATTTTCATAACACCATTCCTCTTTTTCTTGTTTTACTTTCTGGTAATAAGGAATTAGTCTTCAACTGACTTACATTTTTTTCCAAATAGCTCAACTTCTCCTGTCTAACAACCAATCACACCTCTTATCACCCAATATCTAGTCTACAATTTGGCCCTATTAACAGAAGAGGAATCAACAACAAAACTGACTGCATTCATCATTAAATGCTATATGATAAAATAGACATTGTTGGTATTTGGTAAAAATCTTATTTAAAACACACATATTTCTACTTTCCTAAATTTACTAGCATGTTGTGGTATTGTATGAGGAAGTCAGGAGTGTCAGAGAAGTATGTAAGAGTGGTACAGGATATGTACGAGGGTAGTGTGACAGTGGTGAGGTCTGCGATGGGAGTGACGGATGCGTTTAAGGTAAAGGTGGGATTACATCAAGGATCAGCTCTAAGCCCTTTCTTATTTGCAATGGGGATAGACAGGTTGACAGACGAGATTAGACAGGAGTCCCCGTGGACTATGATGTTTGCAGATGACATTGTGATCTGTAGTGAGAGTAGGGAACAGGAGGAGGAGAACCAGGAGAGATGGAGATATGCTCTAGAGTGAAGTGGAATGAAGTTCAGCAGGACTAAGACAGAATATATGTGTGTGAATGAGAGGGGGGATAGAGGAATGGTGAGGATACAAGGAGTAGAGTTGGCAAAGGTGGATGAGTTTAAATACTTGGGATCAACAGTTCAGAGTAATGGCGAGTGTGGAAGAGAGGTGAAGAAGAAAGTGCAGGCAGAATGGAATGGGTGGAGAAGAGTGTCAGGAGTGATTTGTGACAGACGAGTACCTGTAAGAGTGAAAGGGAAGGTCTACAAGAGGGTAATGAAACCAGCTATGTTATATGGGTTGGAGACAGTGGCATTGACAAAAAGGCAGAAGTTAGAGCTGGATGTGGCAGAGTTAAAGACATTAAGATTTGCACTGGGTGTGACGAGGGTGGACAGGATTAGGAATAAGTATATTAGAGGGTCAGCCCAGGTTGGAAGGTTAGGAGACAAAGCCAGAGAGGCAATATTACGTTGGTTTGGATATGTGCTGAGGAGGCTGCTAAGTATATTTGGAAAAAGATGCTAAGGATGAAGCTACCAGGTAACAGGAATAGAGGAAGGCCTAAGATAAGGTTTATGGATGTGGTGAAAGAGGACATGCAGGTGGTTGGTGTGACAGAGCAAGATGCAGAGGACAGGAAGAAATGGAAATAGATGATCCACTGTGGCGATCCCTAACGGGAACAGCCGAAAGAAGATGATGATGACTAACATGTACAAAACTTTCCAATTAAATTTATCAGAAGATGTGGTCTCCTATTCCTGAAATCCTTTTGAATTTCCAGTTTCTTGCTTAAGCCACTGGTATGGATGCATTTTCTCCTGCTGGATTTTGATTGATCTGACCTTTATACTCTGTCACCAAAATTCATATTACCCTGATATACTCCACAGTCCTGTATATGTATCTTGATTAAGTAATCTTTTACATTCAGTCTCATCTCACATACACTGCTCAACCGTGTTTGCTCTTTTCATAGATGTAAAGTTCAAGATTCTCAGTTCTGGTTTACAGGATATTCTTGAACCATATCTGACCTTGGT
The DNA here is from genome assembly GCF_019279795.1 of Protopterus annectens. Classification (NCBI taxonomy): domain Eukaryota; kingdom Metazoa; phylum Chordata; order Ceratodontiformes; family Protopteridae; genus Protopterus; species Protopterus annectens. The sequence continues at coordinate 172,865,271 of NC_056744.1, forward strand.
CTGCCTCTTCTGGTTAATGAACCTAAATGTCCCAGTTCACCATCATCCAATCAGTCTGCTTGAGTTAGCTATTACAATTAACCAGAAAATACAACACTCCCTAAATATTAAATCATCAGATATCAGTGGTCACTGCCCTATAACTTATTAAAGCTCTACCTATATTACACCTATTGAAAATAAGTCATCTAATCACTTCCATGGACTTGAGAGACAAAATATTCATTAATGTAGAAAAAGGTGACTTAACAGGGTAAATATTCTGGGCATCAAATGTACACTAAAAAATGGGGATCATAACCTGCTACTAGAAAAATTTGGAATATTGTTTTTTTCTGCTTAATTACTACAGTGATTCAGTTCCTGTATTTCTGACCTGTCTGTTTTTTTTTTTGTACAAGCAAATAATACATTCATTGACCTTGATGCAACCACAAGGTGGTAACATAAGGGTCAGTGCAGGGGTATTATTATTCTCACTGTTCTATCATAAGGGTCATTCCAGGGGTAGTACTATTCTCATGGTTCTATCATAAGGGTCAGTGCAGGAGTATTATTATTCTCACGGTTCTATCATAAGGGTCAGTGCAGGGGTATTATTATTCTCACGGTTCTATAATAAGGGTCAGTGCAGGGGTAATATTATTCTCATGGTTCTGTCATAAGGGTCAGTGCAGGAGTAGTATTATTCTCACTGTTCTATCATAAGGGTCAGTGCAGGGGTATTATTATTCTCACTGTTCTATCATAAGGGTCATTCCAGGGGTATTATTATTCTCATGGTTCTATAATAAGGGTCAGTGCAGGGGTATTATTATTCTCACTGTTCTATCATAAGGGTCACTGCATTGGTATTATTATTCTCACTGTTCTATCATAAGGGTCAGTGCTGGGGTATTATTATTCTCACAGTTCTATCACAAGGGTCAGTTCAGGGGTATTAGTATCCTCCTCACGGTTCTATCATAAGGTTGATAGGTTCATAGGTAGGTACTAGGCTATCTGCCCAAGGGCATTTATAAGCCTAGCCAGAGTGTGTCGGCTTTTGCCACCCCATTGATTAATTAACTGATCCTCTGTAGGATCAGTTAATTAAGTAGCATCTTACCCTCACCAAGAATGATGCCACAATATGAAGACAAGATGATCAATTTCAACAATTGGCTTAAGTGCTGGTGTCATTCAAAGGGGATCCAATGCCTGTCAGCCTGGGATGATATGCTCAACAAGCCACGATGCTTCGCTAGGGATGGCTTGCACCTGTCACCCCTGGGCTTTCGGATATTGGCAAAGGCTCTTGCTACCCCTATAGTGCCTTTTTTAAACAAGGCTCAAAAGACAAACCCACCTCCATAGGTATCACAAGGGATAAGAAACTAAGAGTAATGCTACTCAACGCCAGAAGTCTAAACCTCAAGATGCATGCACTTGAAACTCTCCTTACATGGAGAACATCAATATCTGTGCAGTAACAGAAACCTGGTTCAGGGCTCCCGAGAGCACCCCAGCACTACCAGGTTATACCTCATACCATGCTTTTCGGCCCCAAAACTTGGACCGAACCACAAAAGGAGGGGGAGTATCGATATTCATCAAAGATACCCACACCTCCAGGTTGGTGGCAAAGCACGAAGCATCAGAGACTATCCATGTGCAACTAACAGTGGGTAAAACTGCCTTCTAGTTTATAGCCTGCTACAGACCACCCTCCCAAACCCAGGAATCCCACTCGGCCTTCCTGAGAACACTGGAAAATATGAAGGTCTCTCCAAACACCATTATATTGGGCGACTTCAACTACCCAAACATAGACTGGGAGCATTACTCTAGCTCCAACACCCTAGCCCAAAGGTTCCAAGAATTCATAAAGTCAAATGCTATGGAACAACTTGTTACCACTCCCACAAGAGGGGAAAACATACTGGACCTGATCATCACCAACATGGGGACTCTATTCTCCAGACCAGAAGTGTATCCCTCACTGGAAAGATCAGACCATAAACTGATCTCACTGGATATTCCCATCCCGACCCCACCCCCTGCCCAGAAAACCACAGTGAAAAACTTCTCTAAAGCAAATTTCACACTCCTCAAAACCGAGGTGGAATCCATCAAAGCCCCCAGGCCTGTAGAAAATATGGCCCAGACCGCAGAATCCTTTATAAATGCATTCTATGAACACCTTCAGGAATGCATGGATCATACAATCCCAAATAAAACCAAGACCCAATCCTCCAAAGGCAGACGTCCTGTCTGGTGGACCCCAGCCATAAACAAACTATACAATAGAAGGAGGAAGCTACTACATGATAGAGCAAAATCCCAAAAAGGGAAGGCATCTCTGATCAGTATTAGCAAAAAACTAAGGGCACTCATAAAATCGTCTAAGGCCAGCTTCGAGAGAAAAATTGCACAGGACACTAAGGATAATCACAAGGCTTTCTTTAGTTATGTTAGGAACCTGGGTGGGAATTCCCAGATATGCTCAGAATTAGTCCAAAATGACAAAAAATACACCGAACCCGCAGACATTGCCAACATCCTAGCTGACAGGTTCAGCGCAAACTTCTCCCCCCCTCCCCACCAAAAGAGCAAATATCTATCCCAGCAGAGTGCTGCCCCCCTGACATCTCAGATGCTCAGGTAAGAGCCGCCCTCTCCAAAGCAAAAAACACAGCATCAATGGGACCAGACGGTGTCCCGGGCTGCGTCCTACATGAATTCCAAGAAGAGCTAAACTCAAACATAAAACTACTGTTCAATCTCAGCCTTACTACAGGATATGTACCCAAAGAGTGGCGTACAGCAACAGTGGTCCCTCTCCAGAAAGGTGGTGCCTCAACGGACCCTGGAAACTTTCACCCCATAAGCCTGACTAGCTTGGTCTGTAAAGCTATGGAAAGGATCATCATGGACCTCATAAATAAAGATATTGGGGACCTACAGACACTGGCTCCTACCCATTTCGGCTTTGTTAAGGGCAGATCCTGCCTCTTAAACCTGGTCGACTTCTTTGAAACAGTCACCAAGGCCATTGACAAAGGGAAGGTGGTCCACACAGCCTACCTGGACCTCGCAAAAGCCTTTGATACAATACCCCACTTGGGCATTATAGATAAGCTCACCAGCTTAAATATAAACCCCTATGTCACTAGATGGGTTGCAAACTGGCTCAAGGACAGAACCCACATGGTTAGAATTGCTGGAGCCATGTCAGACTCCAAACCAGTTACAAGTGGCATCCCACAAGGCTCAGTCCTGGGACCTCTCTTGTTCGGTATATATTTCTCGGAGGTACAGGCCAACACAGAAGGACTGTGGCTGACCAAGTTCGCAGATGACTGCAAACTGGGCACCATAATTGACTCTCCAGCCGACACAAGCATCCTCCAAAAGGGCCTCATAGAAAAAGACAACTGGTGCCAGAGCCATGGCCTCAAGCTAAATGCCAAAAAGTGTATAGTCATCCCCTTTGGCAAAAACAAAGTGCCCACGAATTACCACATAGGTGGTAATCCATTAAGTACAGAAGAAGTAATTAGGGACCTGGGGACCCAAGTTGATTGCAATCTCTCATTTGACAACCACGTGGCCAAAGTGGTTAGAAAAACATTTTATATAGCCCACCTAATCATGAAGGGATTCACATCTAGATTAGGGGAGGTCATTGTGCCTCTTTACTCATCCCTCATCAGGCCCATAATCGAGTACAATGCCCCTTTTGGGATGTACCTTACCAAACACCTGCAGCAACTGGAAAGACCCCAAAAGTACCTCACCAAGAGGATCAAAGGGCTCAAACAGATGCCATATGCTGCCCGGTTAAAGAAACTCCAGCTCTACTCAGTGGCATACCGCCTGCTCAGAGGTGATCTGTGCCTGATGTATAAAGCCATGTCCAACCCGGAATTAAGGGACATGCTGCACCTCAAAAAAATCCAAATCCCATCGAGCTACACGCTTGAGAGACTTGAACCTCAGCACTGAAATAAATAGGACATGCTGGAGGGACAGATTCATAACCCAGAGGCTCCCTTCACTCTGGAATAAAATCCCAGTCCAGGTTAGGCAGAGTCCCTCATTGACTCTCTTCAAGAGGAATCTTGATGAGTGGATGGGAGATCGTAGGTTTACCCCAGGTATCACTTCTGTGTCACTGTTAGACAGAGGCACAGTATACTAACCTCGAAAAAGGGCATAGCAAAATTAATTTAAAATGGGTGGCGAAAGCCAAACATGCTCTGGCTAGGCTTATAAATGCCCTAGGGCAGATAGCCTAGTATGAACCTATGAACCTATGTCAAGCAGATCCAATGAAGTCATCACAGGGGTGTATTTTCTGTTATAGGTTCATAGGTAGGTACTAGTCTATCTACCCAAGGGCATTTATAGGGTCAGTGCAGGGGTAATATTATTCTCACGGTTCTATCATAAGGGTTAGTGCAGGGGTATTAGTATTCTCACTGTTCTATCATAAGGGTCAGTGCAGGGGTATTATTATTCTCATGGTTCTATCATAAGGGTCAGTGCAGGGGTATTATTATTCTCACTGTTCTATCATAAGGGTCAGTGCAGGGGTATTATTATTCTCACTGTTCTATCATAAGGGTCAGTGCAGGGGTATTATTATTCTCAATGTTCTATCATAAGGGTCAGTGCAGGGGTATTATTATTCTCACTGTTCTATCATAAGGGTCAGTGCAGGGGTATTATTATTCTCACAGCTCAATAACAACATGGTATTCAGTGTGCCAAACTCAGAATACACTTCATAGGCAGTTTGATGTTTCTAAGGGCATATAACTAATCAATAGATTTATGCAAAAACCTGCAAATTGACTTCACTATAGTAAGAAATTGGATCTGTAAAAATAACATGTTCAATTGACTTTCAGAAATATGCAGTTATAATGTTTGCCACCCACAAAAAAATGCCAGTGGTGCCCCATTGTCACTTAACAATCCTAAAAATACAGATATTCCAGTTGCTATTCATCAGAAGTGCTAGGCACAACCCAGAATCAAACTTTTCATTAAATAAACACATAGAACTGCAAGTTGCCAAGGTACATAACCAACTGACAGCTCCATGCAAAATATTGCATATACTGACAATGGAGATATGGTGTGCAATTGCATTAAATGTTCTTCTGCCAAGATTTGAATATGCCCTAATAAATACAGCATTATAGTCACTAGACAATACATGTATCTTACAAACTGCTGAGCATAAGACAGTTAAGCAATAACCAATGATGTTGGTGTGGTATACTGAAGATGTGTGGTTTAATCACAAAGGTGAAGCCTGAGTGATTAAATAAAGCCATTCATGGGTAAATCTTCAATACACCACAACCATGGAGTCGATTATTGCTATTATACTATGACATTATTTAAGAAAAAAATACTTTTGTTAAATATCTCTTTGTATAATGCCTCCATGGTGCCCTTCCACATTTTTCTTGTATCCTGGGACTTTGTCTGATGTACTGAGCATGCCTATGGGACTTGTGTTCCCATGGTTACACAGTACATCAGTGCTGTGCAAAGGAAGCAATAGAGAAAGTAAGATCTCTGTTGCTTTTTTTTAATTGAAAAAAAAAGGAAAAATAAATCGGGAGACTTTTAACGTTTGTGAGAGCCGGGGCAGACAAAGTAAAAGGATAATCTGGTAAGTTTCTACAGTTTTGCAGAACATACCTAATTATCTTTTCATTTTTCGCTGTACCATCTCCATTTCTTTATTTTGTTAAAAAAGAAGTAAGAAAAGTAAAAAAATTATGAGATATACTAATGGAAAAAAAGTCCGGGCGACCGGACCTTTTTCCATTGGTATATTCTCGGATTTACAACGGGCACGCTGGTTGGGCTGACCAATCAGCATGCTCATTTTTTAATATTAATGACCAGTCATTGTATAATAAAAGTTTATCCACATATCCTATAACAAGCAACATAGTTATGTCAACACCGAAAAAAATAAATGGTTGCTTGCTAGCCAGAACCAGGTTTTGCCTTGGCAATTATATAGTCAAATTTGCAAATGATTACAATTGCACTGACTTCAAAACAAGCATTTTATAAAACACTCTTGCTAAAGTCTAAAATTTTTGGCTTTCAACAGCAAAAACCACCTTACTCACTAGCAGTACATGAGAAAGTGGACCAGATTCATAAACTGTCACTGCATTATGCTAAGTGAAGCTGAACAATGAGCAGTGGTGAAGAGGGTTTATACAAATCAGGAAACTCACTAACATGAAGTCAGCTAGAAAACAAGGTACAGCTAAATATATGCTAATGAGTGTATAATGAACTGTGCTCTATGCAAATGAAGTAAAGAACAGAGTGATTCGGAAAATTATAAATGATACACAATCATGCAGCTCATGCATTAGCAATGAACACAGCCATGTGCTCATATTCAAGTAGAGAAAACCTCAAAAATGAATTTAGAGATTGTCACAGCAAGTGTAACCCTGTAACTACACGAAGCTCATATACCAGCTGCTGATGAAGACAGTGCACAACATCAGGTACAGAGACACCAGCTTACATTTTCATGACACTGACATAATGGACAACTATACACCATACAACATAGAGGAAGAGTGGCAGACTCATCTGCAGCCCAGTGGGAGTAATGGAATACCAAGCCTTATCTGCAGCCCAGTGGGAGTAATGGAGTACCAAGCCTTATCTGCAGCCCAGTGGGAGTAATGGAGTACCAAGCCTCATCTGCAGCCCGATGAGATTAATGGAGTACCAAGTCTCATCTGCAGCCCAGTGGGAGTAATGGAGTACAAATTCTTGTAGAAACTAAGATATGCATGTCTTTATATATATTAGCTACCAGGACCTTTCAGTGACCAACTGGGGTTACAGTGGGGGTATCACAGGCATCTGCCTCAAGAATACTCCATCAGTTCCTCAATGTAATGCTGCAGCATAAGGCAAAGTATTTCTGATTCTCACATACCCCAGAGGAGAGAAAGACACCACCATTTTATACTATCACAGGATCATAGGAGTTTACTAAGCTATTGGCCCGAGTTCCCTTACAAGCCTAGTCAAGTTCAACCTGTGTTCCCAAAGATGTCTGGCTCAAGTAGACACTAAAATCAGCACCTATTCCCCTCTCCAAGAGGGACACAGGTGAAACCCCAGGGTGAATTTCCAGTTACCCATCCATCCAGTCATATGAATTATGCTTAAGTAGGGCCAAAGAAGGGCTTTGTTTAACATGAATAGGAAGCTTTTTGCAAAGGTAGGGCATCCTCTGTGAGACAAATATGTCTCTTTAGCAAGTTCGGTTGATGTCACATACCAGGTTATGGTCCTTTGTGCGAGTAACTCTTGTGCCATTTAACTTGCAAATGTGAAGCATTTCCATTAAAGCTGGATCAGAGATTGCTCTATATGCAAGGCGCATGTCGCCTCTGAGAAATCTCTACAACACAGAGTAAAGTGACAGTGATTTCAGTCTGTCTGCATAAGACAGATCTTGAAGACCTTGAATTTTCTTTGTAAGGAACCTATGTGGTCTCTCCAATTGCTGCAGGTATTTGGAAAGGAACATACCAAAGGGAGTGATGTACTCTATTATTGTCCCGATGAGGGAAAAGTACAGGGGATTATAAGCTCTTTTTTTCTAGAGACAATGCCCTTGCTTATGAGATGAGCAATATAAAATACCCTTATTACCATCATGGAGACATGGTGATTGAAGTTAAGGTTGCTTTCATCCTGTAAACCCAGATCTCTTACCACTGACTGTTTGCTTAGGGTATTGCTATTGATGTGGTAACTTGCAGGAACATCACCCTTGCTGAAGGGCATGATAATGCATTTTTTTTTGCACTGAGTTTAAGACCATGACTTTGGCACCATCATTAGTCTGCATAAGACCTGCATGCAGGATGTTGACAATGCTAGGGATTTTAATGATCGCTCCCAGTTTGCAATCATCAGCAAACTTTGTTAACCACAGTCCTTTAGTTTTAGACTATACTTCGGAGAAGTAGATTCATAACTGTAGGGTTTCCAGAACTTATCCTTGTGGAACACCACTGGTTATGGGTCTGCTGGAAGAGGTGGAGTCCCTTATATTGATCGTATGAGTTCTACCAGTTTGCAACCCACCTGACAATTTACGGGTCGATAGCCAGCTGGGTGAGTTTATCAATGGTGCCTGATTGGGGGACTATGTCAAAGGCCTTGGCTAAGTCTAGGTAGGCTGTATGCACAGATTTGCCCTCATCTAGGGCTTTAGTGACTGTCTCGAAGAAGTCCAACAAGTTTAACAGGCATGATCTCCCCTTGACAAAACCAGACTGAGTGGGGTTAAGTATTTGGAGATTTCTTATATCTTTATTAATAAGGTTCATGATGATTTGTTTCATGGCCCTGCAGATAAGCCTGGTCAGGCTAATGAGTTTATAATGCCAGGGTCTGTGGATGTACCCCCTTTGTGCAAAAGGATGATGGTAGCTGCTTTCCATTCTGCTGGGATGAAGCCAGTGCTTAGGCTCTGATTGAAATGCATGTTCAATGGTGATACTAATTCCTGTTTTAACCCATGTAGAACATAGCCCGGGATGTTGTCAGATCTCATAGATGCTGTATTTCTGGCCTTGGAGAGGGCATTTAAGACCTGCTCCTTGGAGATACTAGGTGGTGGATGCTTGTTAGGGATGCTTTGGGGTATATGTAGTGGGGACAGGGCTGTGAAGTTTTCACTGAACTTTTCAGCCAGCAGGTTTGCTATATCCACAGGTTCTGTATATGTAGTACCATTAACTATGACTTCAGCACAAATCTGGGCCTTACCTTTGTGGTTACGAATGTAACTAAAGAATGTCTTGTAGTTATCCTTAGTTAGGGAAGCTAATTTGGATTCATAGTTAGTTTTAGAGGACTTCACTAGGAGTCCTATTTGCTTGTTAAAGTTCAGGAAGGAGTGTTTCCAGTTTTGAGACCATTCCTTCCAGCTCTTAGAGAGCAATTTCTTTCTCCTATTGTATAGCCTATTAGTGGCAGTTGTCCACAAAGCACATTTGTTTTTCCTTGAAGATCTTGCTTTAGTTCTATCAGATACAGCAGAGTCAATACAATTGTACAGGTGTTTGTATAAAGCACTGGTGTATAACTCAGCATAGGTGTCTGTTCCATTAGTGGGGAGAGGGTATATGAAGCTATTTATCCTGTCATGTAAGAAGTTGTAATTGGCCTTGGAGAAGTGTTTTAGTCTAGTTGTTGCTAAGGGGGGATCTTGAGTTATAGTTACTTCTAGCAAGGCTGATTCATCTCAGATCTCACCAGGGAGGGCCAGACAGTGAGGGTGGTGTAGTGGTCCCACATGTTGCTGAGCACCAGATCCAGGATGTTTGAGCCCCTTGTGGGTGTATCGACCAGCTGTTCCAGGGAACTGGAGTTAATGAAATCCTGGAACCTTTGGGCAAGTGAGTTAGAACATGTATAATTTACCCAGTCAATGGATGGATAATTAAAGTCACCCAAAACCAGGGTGTTTGGTATCTTGATTGGGACTTTTCTACTATAGCCCATTTCTCTGAAGTTCTGAAAGCCATAGATTGCACCTACATCAAAATAAAGGCCTTCTCTAATGAAATGGGAAGAAGGTACCTGAACCACAAAGGGTATCACTCCATCATCTGCCATGTTGTCAGCAATGTACAGGATATCATACGGAATGTACAAGCAGAGCACCTGGACAGTTTATATGGCTCACATATATGACCTTTACCAATGGTTTATGAGGGGTAACTTCCCACAGAAATGTCTAGTAGGAGATGCTGGATATGCCTTTGAACCTTGGCTCATGCTCCCAGTGAGAAATCCACATAACCCAACAAAGCAAAGATGCAATCATATTCATAAACATCATAGAGCATATGTTTGGGCTGCTGAAGTCACACATCTACTGCCTGGATACATCTGGTCCAGCACTGTAGTACAGTCTCACCATGTATGCCATATATCTAACTGTTTGTGCCATTTTTCATAATATTATACTGAGGAAACAGAGAGAACAGGATGGTGGCATTCAGGTACCACAGTTTCCAGCACCACAGGAAGCATCGGCTTAAACAGATGAGGATTTAGAGGAGGAGGCAGCAGCAGTGGATGGCCATCTCTGGCAGAGATGGGCACAACAGCCATGAAACTAGCTAAGAGGCTGTGCATTACACATAGCTTTACTCTATAAATATGTAAGAGTAAAGCAGATACAGATAGCAAGATGAAGCATATAAAAGTACCAGATTGTGCTTACCCGTGCACAAGCTGGCCACTCTGTGCATCAGATGTAGGCAGCCCAAGTCACAATGTTATGAGGGCAGTACAGTTATCATGATTTGCACATGTGGAGGTGGTGGTACAGGAGTGCATGTCTTTTACAGGGGAAGTATATGCTTATGAGTGCTGAGCTGTAACACAATGAGTTACTGCACTTATGGTCAGTGTTAGAGGTTTTGTGTGGGAAGTTAATGGGTCGAAGTGGCAGACTTATTGCATGTGTGGGATTTTCTATGGATATTTGTAGGTGTGCTTGAGTATCTGCAGTGATGCAGCCTTAGCGCATGGGCCAACACTGCACCATGGGCTACAGGACAAGTACAAGGCATGTATGGCAGAGCTATCAACTTCTCCTGCATGCCCCTCCAATGAAACCTGACTCTGTCAGGAATTGCACTGGCTGCCCCATGACCTTGGTTAGATGTCAGTGTACTACCACAGGGACAATCTCTTCCAGGTTTAGAGTAGACACATCCACAACTGGCTTAGCAGTGAAAGTGCTACCACTGCTGGAGTGAGACCTCTCCCATCCATGGTCAGGCTGACTAACATCTAAAGATCTATCAAGTGACTGGCCTTGAGAACAACCCTTCACCCCAAACAGATGATCTATAGCAGACAATTCATGGTCCAATGTGTCAGTCATCCCATTCATTGAGTTACACATAAGGTTCATGCAATCCTGTAAGTTAACTTGCATTTCCTGGATGACCCTCACTATCTGTGCTGAGACCCCTGTGGAACTTGTCTGTGCCTCAATGATAGTTCTGCACATAGGAGGTGGTACTGCGTTTGAGTGAGGTTATGAACCCTCCATCTCTGTAAGTGGTACAGTCGAAGGCCCATGACCTGTAGCCTTACATTCCTATGCCAAGACATTCACTCTATGGATAGCATTACATATAATTTAACTGAGACTGCATCATACCACATCATATTTATTGGCATGCCCATCCACAGCATTTACACTGTGAACAACCTGTCAAAAGACTTGATCATGGATGGACTTGTCAGTGGATTGCAATGCAAAGAGTCATCTAATATGGAGATAGCAGCATCTCATTCTCAGCCTCAGTAAGCTTAGGTTTTTGGCCCAATGTTTGCTTAACCACGTGTATTAGGCATATCCCTGTTGATATGGAATACACTGAAATTAACAGCTATGGTCTTACATGGGTAGTCCTCATTGTAACATTATGAAAATGCTACTAATAGGTGTATAAGCCACAGTTTCCTAGGGCCTGACAGCAAACAGATGTATCCACAAAAGCAGCACCAAAATCTTACACAGTCCCATATGTCCTAACCACTGCATCCCCACCAAAAGAATAACAGGTACATGAGTGAAAGTTATCAAACAAACACACACACACATGCACACACACACACACACACACACACACACACACACACACACACACACACACACACACACACACACACACACACACACACACACACACACACACACACACACACACACACACACACACACACCGAGCTGCCACACTAGTTAACTTGTATACACTCATTTGAAGTTAACCAACATTACAGTGGTAATATACATTCCAACAAACAAGTTTACTGTGATGGCATGTTGCAATGGCCAGTATACACAGAGGTGATGTACCCCTGCAAACATCTTATCATAATTCAGTTGCACTGAGGTTAAAAACTTAAAACAGTCCTTGTATCTCCTACAAGTACAGAACACATTAGTACTAACCAAAAAAGCAGGTATAACATGTAGCACATACTTTAAAAATTTTTAGACACCTGTGGTGAAGGAACAATTTTTTTCAGTTCTTTCTCGTACATAGGTGAACAATTTATCTTCTGTGGTGCAGTGATGATCCCTGCTCCACCCCACTCGTGTATCATATAGATCCCTCCATATGTACAAGACAACTATGTTAATAAGCTCCCAACTCATTAAGGTTTCTGGAGCACTCAAGTTACATGATGAGCAAACCAGTAAAACATTGTGTTTAGTTCTACATGATGCAGTACACACCTGAACACCTGTGATGAGTTGTGAGCACATGTGGGAAACCCATATAACAGGCAATGAGAATATTCCAGACTCATAACTTCCAAGCATACGTCATGAGAAGTTCCGTTTCACAAATTAGTTCTTAAAGAGCCATGTTCCTAAAATATGTACAATGAAAGGGTCTGTCATACAAACACAAATAAATAATAGCCATGGAAAATGCTAGAGAATGCTATTTATACACCAAAATAGCACTGTAGAAGAGTGTTACTTTTTCACTAGTGTGTGAGATTCCGATCTGTAGATGATGGTTATGCATCAGTACAGTTGTCCACATACTGGTCATGTGTTCCACAAGTATGTGAAGTGAAGTGGGTGTTTCACCCTCTATAGAGGGAATATTTACAACGATGGTTATGCTGTTGATACTAATTTGAATTTGCTATCAATGTGGAAAATGTATTCTCAGTGGCAAATAGAGGGATGGAAGTCTGTCATATGTCACATCTGAAAGTGCAGCTTGTTGCCATGATTGTGCACTACCGGCATGTTATTAGTAAGCCAGTTTATCTTTTGTTGCACATTCTGCTGTTTTCCAATTGAAATCTCTGTTTTATCATCCAATTAACAAAGTTTAATTAGGGCAAAAAATAGACAAACATAAATTGCACGTCTACATAGGAGCTATGAAATTAAATTCATACTTCTATAAACTTACATTACATGACATCTGGCATATGACAGAATTGTTTGCCATTGTTGACCAGAGGGTAATGCTAGTTTAGTAATGCTAGTTTATCCCATGCCAAAAATGAAGAAAATTCCTGTTTATGAGCAAGAATTTGCTATGAGGCACACAACTGAGCTTAGCACCATTATATGTTAGTAAGCAAACCTGAGAATAAAAACAACATAAACGTATGTCTGTGACAGGTACCATGGCTCAATGTAGTATTGATGGGGGACTTCCATTTCAGTGTATTTCATGCACTTTTCTAATCCATCGAGGGTGAAATGCTGTTGTACAGCATTGTTTCCAGTCTGCTTAAACTCTAGTTGTGCCAGAAAGCAATAATGGTTAACGTAATTATTTAGGTTGTTAGGTTCATAGGATGTTACTAGGCTATTGACCAGAAGGCCTTTAAAAGCCTAGCCATTAAATCCCAATAAAATACTAGATGAGAGATATCATCTATGCCCAAAAGTTTTCTAGCAAGGACTACCCATGTCCAGGAGAGAAGCAGGAGCAATCCCTGGCAGAAATGTACAGTTTCCCATCCAGTCGTCCAGGTTGCACTTAAACAGGGTCATGGAGGTGCTCTGCTTGACATGGATTGGAAATCTATTCCAGAGAAGGGGCAAACTCTGAGAGATCTATCTGTCTCTCCAACAGGTCCTGTTTATGTCGCAAGCTAGATTGAGGTCCCTGGAATGGGTTACTCTCGTCCCATTTGACTTATGGATGTGCAGCATTTTCATTTGATATGGGCCAGAGATAACACTGTAAGCCAGACATATGTCCCCTCTAAGTAGTCTATATGCTACTGAGCATGACGCCAGTGATTTCAGTCTGTCCATATATGACATGTGCTGGAGACCCTCTGAAGTCTGTCAAGTTGCTGCAGGTGTCTGGTATGGTACATACCAAAGGGAGCATTATATTGAATAATAGCCCTGATGAGGGATGAGTACGGGGGGGGGGGGGGTTGTAACCACTTTTGCTCTTGAGTTGATGCCTTTGCTTATCAGGTGACCACAATGTAGAATGCCTTCCTCACCATAGTAGACACATGAGGGTTGAAATTGAGGTCACAGTCAACTTGTATTCCCAGGTCTCACACTACCAAATTGGTATTTAGGGTATTATTGATTATTTCATAATTAGCAGGGGCATTGCTTTTACAAAAGGGAATGATGATGCATTTTTTAACATTTTGTTTAAGACTGTGGCTTTGGCACCAATCACTTATCTATATAAGCCACTTTTGAAGAAATCTGATATCACTAGGGGATTCAATGATAACAGCTAATTTGCAGTCATCCATAAACTTGGTTAGCCATAGCCCCTCCATTTTGGTCTGGACTTCTGAAACGTATATGCCAAACAAGAGGGGACCCAGCACTGACCCTTGTGGGACCCCACTGGTGACAGATCTGCTGGTACAGGTGAAGTCTCCCACTTTGACTGTGTGCTGTAAATCTGTGAACCAGTTTGTAACCCACCTGACAGTATAGGAGTTGATATTTAACTGGGTTAGTTTGTTAATGATTTCCAAATATTGGATTGTGTCAAATGCCTTGGCCAAGTCAAGATAGACTGTGCGCACAGGTTTGCCTTCATCTATGGCTCTGGTCACATTCTTGAAGAAGTCCACTAGATTGAGAAGGCAAGACCTATCTTTAACAAAACTGAATTGTGATGGATATAGGGTTTTGAGTTCACCTATATCCTTATTTATGAGGTCCATGATGATTAATTTCATTGCCTTACAGATGAGGCTGGTTAAACTTATTGGTCTATAGTTACCCTGGTCTGTTTCCAGGACGCCCTTGTGGAGAGGGATAGCAGTTGCCGTTTTTCATTCAGTGGTGACAAAGCTAGTATTCAGGCTGTGGTTGAATAGGGCACCCAGTGGAGTAGCTAGGTCTTGTGTTAGAACATTATGAATGCAGCAGCCCAGAATGCCATCAGGTCCCATGGAGGCTGTGTTCTTAGTCATGGAGAGCATTAATGACTTGCTCTTTGGAGATGCAGGCAGGAGATGTTGAAGACAAAGTTTGTGCTTTGCTTGGGAAGGATAGGGGGTAAATTTTTTGTCAAACCTGTCTACTAGCAGGTTTGCAATTTCCACTGAGTCAGTGTGTGTGCAATACCATCCACAATTAGTTCAGCACACATCTGAGTCCTACCCTTTAGGTTGCAGACATAGCTTAAGAAAGCCTTATGGTTATCCTTTGCTATGGTTGTTAATTTTTTCTCTTGGTTGTTATTTGAGGATTTTATGAGTTGTCTTATTTGCTTGTTTAGGCCAAGTAGGTCTAAATAAGCTGTGTGGGCTTCTTGTTTCATAGAAGGGGACCTGTAACTGACAATGACATGAAGGGGGGGTCTTACCCACTGTAATTTTGATTTGGAGTAAGTCCATAGAGTTATCTAGTCTAACCAGTCTACAAACAAAATTATCTTTAATGATGATAGATAATCCACCTCCTTTTGTTCTCACACCTTCAATTTGTGGTTTGAAAGTGTGAAAGGCATTGTAGCCTTGCCAGGCTGGGGAACATTCTGTGGCCTTGAACCAGGTTTCTGTGACTGCACAGATACCAACATCTTCCAGGGAGAGGAGTGCTTCCAGAGAATGCAGTTTCTAATTTTAACTCCTAGCATTTAGCAGCATGACCGTTAGTTTCTTTCTGTTTGATATTTTCACATTGGAAATTTTGTTTTTGTGACCTTGCCTAAAAAAGGCATTATTGGGGAGGCAAGTGCCTTAGCCAGCAAGCAAAAGCCTAGAGGTGCCCAGGAGAAGACATTCTCTGGCAAAGCAGTGTGGTCTATCCACCATGTCCTCCCAGGCTGAAAGAAACTGGATCCGCTTAGAGTGACACCAGAAACTAAGCAAATTGTTGAAGTTAATAGTTTTCTGTTTATATTGTGGTATCATCCCAGGTGAGGGTAAAATCCTGCTCAAAACTAGGGGCACAGCTACTTGAGACTCATTTACAGAGAGCTCAATCATGTCTCTCTTTATATAGTCCAAAAATGTACATCTCAAGTCGTTCACACTGACATGAACTATGACAGAATCATAATGGGACTTGTTGTTGAGAGACCTGAGTGCATATGTGATCTGATGAATCATTGCACCAGACAGACAGTTGATCATAACCTTCTCCATGTTTAACGTGATGAGTGGGGCATCTGTATGTCTCACTACAGAGCCACTTACAACTAAAACATTTGGAATAGTTGTGCATTGTCTTAAGAGCGTATTTGGTGAGACACAGGTGCTAGTAGTTTTATGTGTATATGGTGCTTTGGGTGTTGTGTTAGGTGTAGCACGTTTGTGTTTTGGAGGTCTCTAGTGTTTAGGTAGGTTTCTGGAGAGTACCTCCTCATATGAAGGTTTATGTACTGGGTGCATATTATGAGTAAGACTTGTGGTGTGTGAGCTGACAATCTGTTTAGTCTTGCTGGTCAGGGCATGAGACAACAACATGTGTAGCAGCATCTCTCACAAATTGCACATGAGTGAATTAGGAGTAAGGGGTTGTCAGTGTACATGAGGCAGTTGCTACTCTGCCTCAAAAAAAAAAAATAAAAAATAAAAAAAACATAAACCAGGCTCGTAGGAGAAATGGAGGGAAACTGACAGTCCATAATGCAAGGTTTGAACCTGGTATCTCCACAGATAAGGAGGAAAAGATGGGGTATCTGGCAGGGAGCTATTTTAGGAGGCTAACCTATGGGGTGTACAGTAGGAGGTCTACAAAAAAGGGGATCTATAGGGTCTGATGTTGATAGTTAAGAGGTAAAGTCACTGATGGGTGGTTCACTGAACAGCTGACAAGCAGTTCAATAACTGCTTTGCTAGATGGCATCTATTTCTAAGGAAAAAATGAGATGGTGTGTGAAGGTACACTTCATGCAAACAAGAATAAAGCAGCTAATACAAAGAAACCAATGGAAAAGCTCAAAATGAGCCCTGAACCAGCAACCTTCAATTAGATATTCCTACTGTATGCTCCTGCCACAAGGGTATGAGGGGGGGGGGGTCCAAAAAAGATGCCCTGAATTTAAGTGGTCAATTCACAAACAAAACTGGATTGAGCCAGTCCGAATCCAATCTTTACTATGGCCAAGAGAAGTACAATGGAACTACAGAATAAAAGAATATGTTTTTCTTAAATTAAACAGTGTAAAAAGCAGCACTTTTTTTCTTAAATAAATTATAACAACAGAAAAAAAAACAGTAAAAGAAATATTTTCTTAAATTAAGTAAAAGCAGCAGTTGGTGTGAAATACAAAGTGCAACAAATCCAGTAGTAAAATTTAACTTAGCATTTGTAGTTCTCTCTGATAGTTTGGTATGATAGGCATATTTTTTATTCAAACTAAAGGGGTGGCGAAAGCCACATAACTATGGGCTAGGCTTATAAATGCCCTTGGGCAGATAGCCTAGTATGAACCTATGAAACTATGAACCTATGAACAGAGGAGCAGAGGCTGATTGCTTAACTCTCTGCAGCCCTTCTAAGACAAGTGCTAACCCATGCAAATGTGGACTTTTAATATAACATAAGAGCAAAGCAGCTAATGCAAAGAAACCAATGGAAAAGCTCAAACTGAGCACTGAACCAGTAGCCCTCAGTTAGAAAGTCCTACTGTACGCTCCAACCATGAGGGTATGGGATCTTCCAAAAAAGATGTCCTACTTTTTAGTGCTCAATTCACAAACAGAAATGGATTCAGATGGTCCAAGTCCAATCTAAACTATGGCCAACTGATGTTCTACATCTGTGAGCTCACAGCACTGTCATGCCCCAACAACATGTTATTGACATAAGGGAATGCCATCCTGGTGTATCCTCAAAAGAGACAGGGGATAATGTGATCATTTCAGTTCACATATCCAGACATCCACCAAGTATCATGTTCCTTTCACACTGCCCTGATAGGGCCACCAGAAACTCTTCTGTATAATGATATAGGCCTTTGTACACACATGCAGAATCATTTTGCTGAGGCTGCGATATAACTGCCAAGCAGATCTGTTGTGGCCACCTACTGTGTTAATATCCATATCTAGCTCATCTCCACACATTCCTGGAAGGCTTGCTGGGTCTTGTCTGTGCAGAGAATCCACCATTCATGTTCAAAGGTAGCCTGCAGTAATGCAGCTGTCCCTACCTGGGAGAACCTCTCAAAGTGTTTCTGCTCCTTTGGAGCCAAGTGTTCATCTGTACATGTAGACATACACCTATGGTCAGTGAGCAGAAGCACACATGTGCAACTTCATTTGCATTACTCCTACTGCCAAGCACCATCAGCTGATGCAAACGGTGATATGACTGCCATATCCCAGTCATCCTACCGCACTTCCCCATAGTGGTACAGTAAGACAGCATGAGGACATACAGTGTAGTTACATGCACCATGTCATCATCCTGACTGGCCAGTGCCCAGCAAATCACAACCCATGTGTGCTACAGATAACCACCATGGTCTTTATTAGTCATTCTGTATGTCTCTCTCAGCCCACCCCATCTGCTTTGCTTCGATATAACTGCCAAGCAGATCTGTTGTGGCCACCTACTGTGTTAATATCCATATCTAGCTCATGTCCACACATTCCTGGAAGGCTTGCTGGGTCTTGTCTGTGCAGAGAATCCACCATTCATGTTCAAAGGCAGCCTGCAGTAATGCAGCTGTCCCTACCTGGGAGAACCTCTCAAAGTGTCTCTGCTCCTTTGGAGCCAAGTGTTTATCTGAACATGTAGACATACATCTATGGTCAGTGAGCAGAAGCACATATGTGCAACTTCATTTGCATTACTCCTACTGCCAAGCACCATCAGCTGATGCAAATGGTGATATGACTGCCATATCCCAGTCATCCTACCGCACTTCCCCATAGTGGTGCAGTAAGACAGCATGAGGACATACAGTGTAGTTACATGCACCATGTCATCATCCTGACTGGCCAGTGCCCAGCAAATCACAACCCATGTGTGCTACAGATAACCACCATGGTCTTTATTAGTCATTCTGTGTGTCTATCTCAGCCCACCTCATCTGCTTTGCACCATATCTGAGCTAGTATTGCAGGGGTATATGCATTCCAGCACCTCCCTTTCTATCTGGAACACCTACCAAGGGACATAATCTCACCTTCTCTGGTATAACAGTCTATTTTACTCCACTGTCCCACAGTCGTATATATGCTGGACTACTGATGCCTGTACCAGGGCCTGTCTTCTTTCTTTCATCATTTTGACCTTGTTGGTTTTTTGCAACTACTTGGCAGCAAGTCGTTGTGGATGACTCCTCATGAATAAAAAAATATATACATATCCAGTCACCCTCCACATCTGACACTGGCATTTGTTCACGTACATCAGCAGACACAGAACACTTCTTTACTGTGTGGAACAATGTAATAGTTCTCTGCAGAGATCCATCTCTTCTCTCTTTGTCCCCCCCCATTCTCCTGTCAAATTACTGTGTAGTAGCAACATTGTAAATACAATTCCTTACACATAATCTATACCCTCTCAACTGCCACTGGAATGCAGTCCTGTAGCACATAACATACAGAACATTTTTTCACTCTGTAGAGCAATGTCAATTTTTTTTTTGTATGCAATCCACTCACTATACTAGAGAAAAGCAGATAGCACAATGCACACTGTAATGTTGTCCTTTTATATCTCACTACTTTGTAACACGATAATTACATTAATGATGTAATTTAGGTTATATATCTCTGAATCACACATTTAGAGCAATGCATATCAGCTCTATACCATACTATGGAGTTATGCCTGCCCCTGCATAAGTATTGTAGACTGTGAAACAATCTGTACATGTCTGGCAGGTCTGTGACCTCAGTGTGCTGCAGGCTTTTTGTAATCCATCACATGGCCCAGAAGATATTATGATACTGCAAAGATACGAACGTTGTTGGGCTGGCAAGCTACTGTACATTAAAATGGTATGGACATGATTGATAGCTTGTGTGGCACTGTGTCTTATTCCCCTCATATACACATGTCTTTTGCTGTCATGTGAATCTGTAATGGTCTTGGGCCTGCATTGTTCTAGCCTGCTGATCACTGATATGCATTACATGGTACCAGAAATCTGCACCACCACACCTGCTACCATTTTTCTCCTACTGTCAACTTGGGAAGTGGTCATGGTTTCTTGAGGGGTTGAAATTTGAAGGATTTATACCACAGTGACAGAAGCATATACAAATATGTCTCCATCTCGTGCATTTACACCACTAGGACTGCCTGCTGGATAACTCCTGTGAGGGTCCCCAGTGCAAAGTGGATGCTGGCACTGCCTTTCAAGGGCAATGAGTAATATCTCTATCATCACACACTCTTGTGAGCAGTGCTGGTATTTGTACAGTGACTTGAAGAGATGTCAACCCAACCTTCTACCCTAATTAGACGACATTAGAGAGACAGAGATAGAGTTCTATAGCAAATATAGGTATCTGATAGCTGCTTATACATATCTATAAAAAATTGGCATTCACTGATGGGATTCTTCCTTTTTATTACCTGTTTTCAACATCATGTAAGACTAAAGGAAATGGGCTGATATGCCTGAGGAGGAAAGCACACCCATTCAGACATCAAGGAACATGTAATGAATTGTTGTTTACCTGCATATCTCACCTGTTTCACTGTCTAAGTTTGCAGTGCTGCCAATCACTTTCTGCATTGCATATAGCCTCGCTTTGCTTTATATACCACATGGTCTCCAGAGTGTCATGCTGGTCAACACTTGGTAGCTCATGAATGCCACCTGATGTTAATCTCCTCTATGTGAGGTACTACAGCTTTATGGGACTGATTTGGCCTAGCCTCATTGCTCCTTGCATGGCAAAATTTGCCAGTCATGGACTGTGCCAGTCTCTTGCACATGGGTGACTGTTTAGGTTGCATTTAATCTTGTCCCTTATGATGCATATAGTTCTCTAGTACATTTGTGTCACACCTATATGTTGTTTTTTTTTGTTTGTCTTTGCATATTTAATTGTACTTATTCTTCGGGAGATTATACTGCCAACCAGTGTAGCACACATTACTGACAGTTGAGTTTGCTTTTTTCTCTTTCTTGCTACATTTACTTTTTTATTTGCCTCCTGTTATTTTGTTTATGTCAGTTTACACCTGTTATGTATGCAGTGTTTCCATAGCAATGGATGAGGTGCAGTAATAGCCTCTGCACCATGACCCTCTCTTGTTTTCACCTGCTGGGTCCCCAGCAGTTGCCAAGCCAGACTCTCTGTAATGGGAGGAAGATCATCCTACCAAGGGTGACCTAGAGGGCAGTTGGTGCTCTCTGTTGCTCTGTTTGTGGTAGCAGTATTAGTTTTTCATCACTGGCAGTCATTGGTAGTCCAACAGGGTCACTCTGAAGGAGGTGAAGGCCTGGGGATTGCTGTCATAGACAAGCTCTTTGATAGCATCATTGTCAGACTAGAGTGCTTCCTTGTGCAACTTGCAGAGTTGCTCAGCTGCATAACACTGACGAGAAGGACAACAGTAGCTGGTCCCTAACATAAGAATGTTTATTGAGGTCAATGATTTCATGTAGGTGTTGAACTCTACAGCTTGACAGTCAGCCATAGCCTTCTAGTATGTAGTCCTATTCTCCCCGTCATCAGTTATCCTGCATCTGTCTGCCTTTGTACCTACTTTGTGGTCCACCATTTCTATTAGCACCTTCCTTGTCAGTTTTTGTCTTTTGTATTTGCTTGTCTGTCCCTACTTCTATCCCAGTGCCATGTATTACCTACCTACCTAAAGCACACACACACACACACACACACACACACACACACACACACACACACACACACACACACACACACACACACACACACACTCACTTGTATTTCCCTATCCTTGAGGGATATAGCACAGATGGTATCGCTGACATACAGTCTAACTTTACACTTCCTGACACACTTTCAAAGATTGTTGAGAAAGTAATTAAATTGGTTCAAACACAAAGCATTGGTCTTCTTACAGATGAACCCCAGCAGAAGCTGTCTGGAATATAGCACCAAAGCCTTTTACTCCGTATGTTTATTGAATACATTTGGAGAGTTTCACTTCTTTAGTTAGAAATGACAGTTTTTTTTGCATACTACAGGTTTTGATAGGTTTCCAGTTTAACGTCTGATGCAGCTGTCCATCAGGCAACATGGAATTGTGAAGTCAAGCAAGCCATCTCATTGTCTGTCCTGTGTGTAAGCAAGCAAGGGTGTATGTTTACTGGGGAGAGGCATGAAGCAAAAATGGGTGTCCTCATAGAAGCTTGGATATTGATTCATTTCCCTTATAAATAGGCAATGAGAAATGAGCATTGACCAATCAGGTTGCTAGTTGCCTGGGCATCAATTCTGTTCTGCCACACAGGACAATATGCAGGATGCCTAACCCTCATAGTCATTCTCAGATTTCTTCCCCTTTACATATTTCAAATACAGCAAACTTACACCATTTTGAAATCTGATTAGATATTTATCTTAAATACACCACAGAGGGACAGAGCAGAATACACTGTACTACAAGCGGACTTAAACAACAACCTATATCATTTACTCCACATGCACTCTCTGCATCTCCCTACATTATTTCCTAGACACACACACACACACACACACACACACACACACACACACACACACTTCTTCATCTCCCTACATAATTTCTTCCACGGACACACAAACACATACATGAACACATATACACGCACAGAGACACACACACACACACACACACACACACACACACACACACACACACACACACACACACACACACACACTCACACACACACACAGACACTTTTTCATCTCCTACATAATTTCTTAAACACACATGCAATCACATACATGAACACACATACACGCACACAGAGATACACACACACACACACACACACACACACACACACACACACACACACACACACACACACACACACACACACACACACACACACTTCTTTATCTCCCTACATAATTTCTTCCACACACACACAAACACATACATGAACACACATACACGCACACACACACACACACACACACACACACACACACACACACACACACACACACACACACACACACTAATGTTGAGGGTCTGTGAGAGTGCAGCATTGTATGCTATCTCAGCCTTGCAGTGTGGGTTGTTTTTCTGCACTAGTAGCCATAGGTACAGGGCATATATTAGCATTGTGAATAAGATTCTTCTATGGGAGGTCACACCACTCAAATCATAGGTATGGCTCTGATATTTGCCAAGTGTGTGAATAGTGGGTCAGCATCAATGGTACAGAGTCATTATATACAATATAATGTGTGTTGCACACCACCTGTCAGCTGATGAAGTGGAAATCCTTCCATATGACATAATGGTGAACATGTTGACAAAGTGTTGCCTTGATGGTTATGCTGATGCAGGCAATGGTGAGTCGAACTACAGGAAAATGGGAACTACATATACAGCTGCACATGCTGCAGAATGACATCATGGAATGTGGGTGGTACTTATATCTGTGCATGACTATGGTATCCCCTGGTGGTTGTTGGAAGGTCATTGCATGAAGGATAACTACAGGTACACATACTATCTTCAAATGCTCTCTATCTCTGTTGACCAAGGAATGATGATGTACAATTTTTTGCCAGATTATTCTCATTACATAATTTTCATTCATTTCTGAGTCACTTGGTATGCTGTTTATTATCATTTGCATTTGTAGTTGGTCTCCTTATTATTTGGCCCCTCATTCTACATTGCTGCTCACCATACTATTTTGCCTAATGCATTGTACTGTTCCATTATGAATCCCATCCCAATCCTGGCACCACCCATGAAATTGAACGTAAAACATGGTTAGGCAGCATTAGAACCTCTTTTTTTTGCACTGTAGCTGTTATAGCAGAAGTATAGACTAGGAAAATCTTCTATAAAAGATTTCTAACACTGTTATCCCTTTTACAAAACTGCACATAAAGCTACCTTTGTTATGCTAATATCTGACACGTTTTAGTGAGTGCTTCAATTGACAGATTACCTCAAAGGAACCCCTATTTTCTCAGATGTAATGCAGTTTACTACAATTCTAGTCATCAGTATGCCAAATCATTTTTGTGAAACTAGTTCATTTATTTTTGTGATCTCAGTCTTACCCTGACAAACGGAGGTATTAGCATGACAAAGAAAGAATGAATTTAGTTATTGTATATCATTGTGTAATATAACTTATTCTGCCATGGCAAAGAATAAATGATGCAAGAAGGAACTGTCATGTCATACAAGTGAATAAAATGAAAAAAGTACCCTATTAGCAAAATGTTCATAGAAGAAATGATTAACTTCAGATGAGTAAGATGAACACTAAAAATACTTTTGCCAAGGTACATAACTGCATGTAATGAAAAAGGATCATTTTAAAAGCCTGTTTCCATTTTCTTTGTATTACAATCTCCTGGAAGTTGAAATTCACTTTATATATCAGTGTGTTTTATATATATATATATATATATATATATATATATATATATATATATATATATCTAAAATAAAAACAAATTAGAATATTAGTCCCTTATACAGTTATGAGAAAACTGTAGAAACAGTGCTGTACAGTATTTTTATTAAAATTTTAGAATTATTTTGCTGAACAGAAGAAAACAAGGGACATAAAGAAATGTAATATTTCACACAAGGTAACACATTTGCATTAATATTCTGATGTTTTCCAAAGTATTAAACAGCATTCAGCATTTGCAGACTTCACAACACATGCTACTCAGATCTATAGCTATATATACTATAACTATATATAGTTATATACAACTATAAGTTCTTTTCCATATCCCTTATGGAATATATTGGTTGTATCTTTTGGATGAGACAATAAACTGAGGTCCCATTTGCTTGAGATGCTGGTAGCTCAGGTGGCTGTAAAAGATCCCCTAGCTTGTATAGAAAAGAGTATGTGAGGCTCCTTGATGGTGTGACCAAGTATCCCCAAGTAGTATAAATACCACATCAGGTCTTCCCTGAAAAGAGGCAATTAGCCTGGAGGGGACTAACCCCTGGATAAACAAATAAATACACATATAAATCAATTAATTAATTTGCAATCTACCCATAGAGCCTAATACCATTTTGTGGGAGGTGAACCCCTCTCTCACCTCACAAACATATAACACCTTTAGTAAATAACCCCCACAGGTCACCCGACGTAATAAAGTTAACTTCCTTGTATAAATTGTCCTCCCTCCACCCTGTGTGTTAACATCCTTGACATTGTCCTTAAAAATTAACTGCATGCCTACTCAACCTGGCGGAAAATCTGATCATCTAACTGTTATTTCACTGTCATTACAAGCCTCCAAACCAATAAAAATATAGTATTCTGGGATTGTTCTAAAATGAAGTTATTATTACTTGCAGCTAACCTAGACAATCAAAACTGGCACAATCTGGTGGCCAAACCCAATCATGATGCCACACTTCTCTCAACATCCTCCTCACAGTTCTAGACCCTTAGATGTAGGTGCATGGAACAGGCCATTCCATCCCCTCAATAACAGTAATAACTTCAAAAATAAGCCATTATGGTGGGATGCTTATATTAATCAGCTCCACAGGAAAAAGAAAAAACATTGTGACTATGCTAAAAATGACATCTCTAACACTACAACCTCATTTTAAAAGCCAGAACTCAGAAATACAGTTAAATTATATAAAACAAAAAAAATAAAATTATTAAACAAAGCCTTCAGTTATAAAAAGGAGCAAAACTGCTTATGCACTTGGAACTTCTTTCAGGAGCCGCCCTCCATTAGAGGGAGATTACCTTCATGTAATATGAACAAAGACATTATGGAGCTTTCAGACTATGTGTCTCAGGCTGGTAGAATCTCAGCATTGAGCAGCATGTAAACATCAGTGAAAATGATGCCACGGTATGAGGGCCACATCTTTCTGATGCCATTCTAAGTGGATCCAATAACTGTTAGCTTGGGAGGACAAGGTTAACAGACCACAATGCTTTGCCAAGCATGGTCTGCACCTTTCCTCTCTTAGCTTTTAAATACTGGCTAAAACTTAATCCTCCCCATACTGCCTTTTGGCTAAAACTTAATCCTCCCCATACTGCCTTTTGGCTAAAACTTAATCCTCCCCATACTGCCTTTTGGCTAAAACTTAATCCTCCCCATACTGCCTTTTTTGACAAACCTACCAATGTTGCAAAATTAGCTCAACTGAACCTTATGGTGTTACTACTCTATGTCAGGAGCCTAAAAAAAAAAAGTCACCCCTTCCAAGCCCTCCTTGCACTGAATAGATATCTGTGCAATTACCGAGATGTTTTACAGCTGCAGAGAGTACCCTGGTAGTGCAAGGTTTCAGTGCCTTCCACACTTAGACCAGTAGCTGCACAGACAACAGCTAAAGGTGGTGCTGTCTCAATATACATCAGTAACAAGCATATCTCTAGTGTGGTCAAACAGGATGATGTGCTGGAATTCCTCCAAGTGCAGATCACCATAGACAAAATCCAGTACCATATCCTAACTATGTCACCTTCTATGTCCCAATGAGCTTACAATACATACTTGGACATCCTGGGGACACTTACCATCCAACCTAATACCCTACTCATGGGAGACTGTAATTATCCCTCTGTAGCTTTGGAATACTGCACTGCCCCCAAATCTACAGGCATAGAGATTCCTGGACTTCGTAAAGGCAAGCAACCTTGACCATATAGTGAATATGCCCACTACAGACTCCACCATCCTGGTCCTTGTTCTTATAAGTATGGGAAAAAGCTGCACTTCCCCAATGTCTCATAAGATCTGACCATAAAGGTCTTCATTCGGCTTTTCCCGGTTAGGGGTCGCCACAGCAGAACTCCGGTCCGCTAATGATTGGCAGTAGATTTTTACATGCTGGCTTGCCAGGCCTAATGCACAACATTCAACAAAGAAACTCCCATTCATGCATGTCGACACACAGAAGATGCTCTAACAAAGAATCGAACGTGCAACGTCTAACTCTGTGGCGACAATGCTACCACAGCACCATCTGACCATAAATATATCTCCTTCAAAATCTAAATAAACTCCATAATCCCACTGAAACCAGAAACAAGGCAAATTACCTTTAATTAAGTGATGGTTTGTCAAAATTTAGTGCCCGTGAAAACCTGAGAATACACCAGCCTATGCTAAATTCTTTTCAGAAACTCTGCACAACCATGTCAATGGCTGCATAGAAGAATCCACAACCGGCCACAAAACAAGCACAGATGT
Source organism: Protopterus annectens (assembly GCF_019279795.1). Taxonomy (NCBI): domain Eukaryota; kingdom Metazoa; phylum Chordata; order Ceratodontiformes; family Protopteridae; genus Protopterus; species Protopterus annectens. Next base: position 172,892,670 of record NC_056744.1, read on the forward strand.
ATTGAAGAACTCTAGCACCTCCGCTCACAGCCTTCCAGGAGTAATGCAAATACACAACATTTCACAAACCTTTTACATAGCACCATTCATTAATTAATTAATCAATTACATAATAATTGTTTCCAATTAATCTCTAAATTTAAACCTACAGGTACCATAGTATTGAACTTTAAAATATAAATAGATTCCTTATAAAGAAGTTTATCCTTAATGTCACATACTTCACCAATTTTCATAAAAACTTGTTCTAAAACAGAAACTTTTAACAAAGAATAATTACCATTATGTACTGTTTTAAAATGCATTGCTATATTACTTTCAATGTTGCTGTTCTTTTTATCTATTATATGTTTCTGTATTCTTATTTTCAATTTTCTTTTACTCTCTCCTATGTAGAATAGATTACAGGGACATTTAAGAACATACACTGTTCTTCTTTCGGCTTTTCCCGGTAAGGGGTTGCCACAGCGGAACTCCGGTCCGCTAATGATTGGCATACACTACCCCTTCTCTATTACATGAAAAATGACCACCAGATAAAAACCTGACACTATTTATTTTCCTAAAACTTGTAACAATACAGGAACATATAGAACAACCACCACAAGGGAGTTATATATAATGTCTCATTAGGCATAGAAAAATAGAGACTAAAAAATCTTTTAAACCTTTTCCTTTTTATAGGAAATAGAAGGACCATTTGCTATTATTCTTTCCAACTCCACATCCTGAAGTAAAAATCTCCAGCAATTATGCAATATTTTATTAATCCTATTACTCAAACTATTATATACTGAAACAAAATATATCTGATTTTACAAAATTCAGTTTTATTCATCTCTTTATTCATGACATTATGGCACTGATTCAGTCCAATCTATGTGCTACAACTCTCTGTAAAGACTTCTTAACCATGTTACAATTATAACCTCTATTTATGAACATATAAAACGTGTACCTACACTCTCTTATAAAATCTCCCCAGTCAATACAAATTCTATGCATGTGAAGAAACTCACCATAGGGTAACACTTAAAATAAATGCTGGGGATGAAAACTAGCCCCATGCAAAAAATGAGTGTTGTCAACAAATTTCCTGTCCGCAAACGTCTTAATACCCCCACCATTAATCCCTTTTAATGCTAAATCTAAGAAGTTGACCATGCTGCCACACTGTATATCATCAAATTTCAAACCATAAATATTCTGTTCTAAATCCAAACGGAGGTTCATTGCATTGTGTCTGCCACCCTTACAAATAAAAATTAAATCATCAATATATCTGTAATAAGCAAGGACATTATTTCTCACAAACCCATGCTTATACAGATATTCCAACTCAAGAAGGGCCATAAAAAATGTGCATACATGGGGGCAAAATATGCCCCCATAGCAGTACCTTGTAGTTGGTGATAAATACAACCATCAAAAACAAAATAATTATTTAGCAAACAAAAATGTGTAAGTTCTATAATATAACAAGACAGAGGAGAATTTCCTAAAAAATAATTTAAAGCTTTAATGCCATCCTGAAGTCTAATGCTAGTATATTTTTATTTATTTTATTTTACATTTGTTAACCGGGGGTGTCTGACTAAGCCGAAAAGGCCCTTTTTCAGCAGAGGCCCAGGGAGAAAAGCTCCACAAAGAAAAATTACAGACACATTTAGTTATTTAGACATGATCAATATACCCACAGATTACAAGAGACATGTTTTTACAGTGGTATGCAGCACAAACAGTTACAGTGGAGAAAACAATCAAAAAAATATTAATTTTAAAAATACAGGTAAGTAATAGATTTGTGGTGTACGGCTGAACTATGGAACGTAGGTAGAATACATACATAATACACAGGTACAGTACTTATATTGTAGATTAGCCAGTGTTTGTGAGTAAGATTGAAAAACTATTATAAATTGCTCTAGATTTAGTATGCATATGTTATCCGCTTTCACTAGCCTGGGGAGCAATCATGGCACTGCAAACTTTGCTTGAGATGTTGCCTGATGAGGTCTTTAAAGGAGGCTTTGGATAATGTGTTTTGAATGCTAGTAGGGACAGAGTTACATTTTTTAGCCACCAAACTACTATATAGTGCATCTCCAAAGCTATTGTAGCTGTTGGTGACTTCTAGTAGTAGTTTGCTTGATGATCTAAGAGGCCTTTTGGCTGAGTGATGTTGTACTAGGTTTTTGAGGGCAGGACACTTATTGGGGAGGTAATAGATAGAATGACAGAGGCAGAGCTGATTGTAGGTTAGGAGGTTGGGCAGTTCAAGCCAGTGGAGCTGTCTCAAAGCAGTACAGTGATGAGTTCTATATGAGCAATTTGCAGCAAAGCGGGCAATTCTGTTATAGCATGCTTTCATTTTGCTTAGTTCAGTTTTGTTGAGATTAGTCAGAATGGGAGATGCATAGAGTAGGGTGGATAGAAGTTGGGAGCGAGCAATGGCTGATCTTGTGTTGTTGGTAAGAAATGGTTTGATATGGTAGAGTGACCCCAGTTTGGCATGTACTTTTTAATAGTTAAGTTCAGATGACTATCAAATTTTAGGTGGGAGTCTATGGTTATTCCCAATAGCTTAGCCTGTGCCACTGGAGCAATTGGAGTAGCATTTGTGGAGTAGATAGTGAATTGACTGTTAGTGTTTTTGTTAGAACTGGTTATAATCATAAGCTGAGTTTTCTTTGGATTGAGGATAAGTTGGGCTTTGGTAAGGTAGTTTTCAACGTCGGAGAATGCTAGTTGAGTTGTTTGTAGGAGGGTGGGAATGTTTTGTGCAGCACAAATTAAGGTAGTGTCATCTGCATACTGAATTATAGATGCATGCTGTATGGTGGTGTGGAGGTCATTTGTAAAGACTGTGAATAGTAGTGGTCCTAAGATAGAACCCTGTGGGACTCCTATAGTTATGGGCAGCTGAGGAGAGAGAGAATTGTCCCATTTCACAGCTTGGTACCTGTCAGTTAAGTAGCTTTGGAACCAGGTAAGAGTGGAATTAGATGGATGATATTGGTTTAGTTTGTTTAGCAGGATTTGGTGTGAGACTGCGTCAAATGCTTTGGACATATCCAGAAAAAGAGTTGACACTTGCAGGCCTTCATTTTTGAGATGGTTTACTGTGTCTGTGAAGCAGAGGAGAGCTGTAGTGGTACTATGGGCAGGTCTGAAACCATGCTGAGTAGGTGATAGGGTGTTGCAGTCTAGGAGATAGTTTAGCATCTGGGTATGGATGCATTTTTCTAGGATTTTGGCCAGGGGGGAGAGTAAAGCAACGGGTCTGTAGTTATTAAGTTCAGTGGAGGTCCCGCCTTTATGTATGGGTGTAACATAGGATATAGACTTTTCACATCCATAACTACATAGTACATCTCACTACTCCACTTAATGTCTGGTATTCTATCCAAAAAATCAAAAGAATATTTATATAAGACTTTAACTTCATAACATAAGACTTTAAATATTCATGTATAAGTAAACCTATATTAGTTAAAAAATATTTATGAGCACCAACAGTTGGACGGAACAGAGTGCTCTGCAAATTTTTATGTAATTTTGGCAGACAATAAAAGGCAGGTATCTTACACCCACCTACATCAAATTTTCTATTAACATCACCTTGGGTCAAATAACCTAATCTGACCCTCTTCTCTAATAACATCTTTTACTGTGTCATAGCATTATTATAATCAACAATGTTACATTCTCTATAAACATCCTCATTCCTTAGATGTTCATGACACGTTAGCATATTGTGTATGATGCAAAACAACAATTTTATTTCCTTTGTCAGAGGGCTTCATTATGATGTCTTTTCTTTGGCTTAAACCAACCAAAGACTTCCATTCAGTCCTACTTAAATTGTATGCAACATCTTTATATTTATCAAAACCATCAAATAATTGCATTATATGGTAATTCAACATGGCCGAAAACTGTTTTATTGTCTCATTAATACGGGGGGGGGGGGGATAAATGGACTTTTAGTGGAGATGGCATGTGTATCTAACAAACAATAAGCATTAACATCTAAATATTACATGCAAGAAATAAAACTTTCATCATTATCATGTGACATACAAGAAATAAAACTCATTTTCTGAATCAATATGATCAAAACTTCAGTATTCCTTATATTGCCTGTCTTATTAAAAAAAATATTTTAAATGCAATTTCCTAACTAAATAGAGATTCCTGGACTTTGTAAATATAAGCAACCTTGACCAAATAGTGAATACAGGTTCCACCATCTTGAACCTTGCACTTATAAATATGGGAAAAAGCTGCACTTCCCCATTGTCTCATAAGATCTGTAAAGATCTGACCATAAAGGTATCTCCTTCAAAATCAAAATTAACTCCATAATTCCTATGAAACCAGAAACAAAGCAAATTACCTTTTATTAAGTGATGGTTTGTCAAAATGTAGTGCCCCTGAAACCCTGAGAACATACCGGCCTATGCTGAATTGTTCTCAGAAACTCTGCACAACCATGTCAATGGCTGCATAGAGGCTGCTGTACCTACGAGAAGTAAGCCCAGAACTATCCCCAGAAACAAATCACCTTGGTGGTATCCCAAATTAAACACCATATACAAGAAAAATGGGAGCAAAATGGCAAAAATCAGGAAGGGCAATTTCCATAAAGATAAAACCTCTCTCATCAAACTAAATAGGCAACTATGAGGGCTAATTAGGTCAGGCAAAGCCTCCTTTGAGGTTAAGATAACCTACCAGGTGAAAGATAACCATAAGGCATTCTTCAGCTATATTAAAAACCTAAAGGTAGCACACAGCAATGTGCTGAACTGATGGCTGGTGCCACAGTCACTGAGCCTGGCAGTATAGTGAACCTGTTAGTGAACAAATTCATTTCCAATTTTACCCCCCTCTCACCACAGACCATTCCCCCAAAATACCCTCAAACATAACCCCTCCAACTATAACTAGGGAGCATTTACTAGCTGCACCCACTATAGCCAAGAACATGGCCTCAATTGGTCTTGATAATATCCCAGGATGCCTCCTAAACAGTGTAAAATACATCTTTTCTGGACCACTGGAGTCATTATTTAGTTATAGTCTTAAAACAGGCATTGTGCCCCATGAATGGAGGACTACAATGGTTATCCCCCTTTGTGAGGAGGACCTTCAACAGATCCTGGAAACTACAGACCCATCTGTCTGACTAGTCATATTTGCAAAACCATGGAAAGAATTATCACAGAAATTATCGACAAGAACATAGAAGCCCTCCAGAACTGCATAAATCTCAGCTTGTCAAAGGCAAGTTATGCTTACTGAATCTGGTGGACTTCTTTAAAAAGATGACTAAGACAATGTATGAGAGGAAAACTGTGCATACTACCTAACTAGATTTGGCTAAAGCATTTGATACAATACCTCATTCAGGCATTGTCAGCAAACTTACGTCACTAGGAATAAACCCCTTTGTAACACACTGAATAGCTAGCTGACTCACTGATAGGACCCAGAAGGTTTGAATCGGTGATGTCATCTTCACAAAGAGGATGATCACTGCTGGAGTCTCCCAGGAGTCTGTGCTAGGCATCTACTTCTTGGATTTCAGAACTAAAACTGCAAACTGGGAGCCACCATTGAATCCCTCAAGATGACCTGGGAAGGTCCAACACAGACAAAAGCTTGGTGCCAAAGACATGTCTTAAAACTCAATACTAAGAAATGCATTATAGTACCATTTGGGAAGTTGACCACTGTGGGTAAATATATATTCCATAAAACATCTCTAAAAGTTGATTTATTCATATGGGATCTGGGAACTCATGTAGACAGTAACCTAGCCTTTGCATAACGTGTCCAAGGTAGTAAGAAAATCATTCTAAGTTGCTCAACTTACAAGGAAGACCATGGTATCTAGGTCCAGAAACATCATCATAGCATTGTACCTGGCCCTCGTATAGTACAATGCCCCCTTTGGTATGTACCTCACCAGACACATGCAGTAACTGAAATGTCCACAAACGTTCCCTACAAAAATAATACAGGAAATAAGCACAATGTCCTATGCTAGTCACCTCAAAGTCCAGACTCATTACTTGGTATCATACAGACTTCTTAGAGGTGAGCTTTGCTTGGCATGTAATGCATCCCTGACCCTGTTTTGATGAACCTTTTGTACAGCCACAATAACAAACAACATCAGAACTGCTAGATTAAAATGCATAAATTCTGCTTGCAACATAAAGAGGGCATGATGGAGATTCAGATATGTTTCTCAGAGAATTACTATTCTCTGAAACAAGTTCCTCATCTGTTTGAAGCAGAGTTCCTATCTATCCTATTTAAGTGCAACTTGGCCACTGGATGCGTAATTGAAAGTTCACCCCAGGTCTGGCTCCTATGTCTCTGATGGACAGACTCGGTCAGTAAATTCCCTCTATAAATCAGATATAAATTAAATTTGTGGGTCACATTTGGGTTGCATGGTTAGGCTTATAAGGGGCCTAGTGGTCATTAGCCTAGTATACACCTATGAAGCTATTAACCCAGTTTTCTGAGATAATGGTTGGAAGAGAAAACATTCCATATAAAGAGGGATATATGTAAGCTATGTGGAGCCTCGCCAAATAAATAGCATTAGCATCACTACTATATAGCTTAGCTGACATGGGCAAAAACAACAACTAGAGGTATACCTACCTCTTGCTTATATGGAATTTGAAATGAAGTATTCACCACTAGAGCATCAGATGAATAAGGCTTGGTTTATAACAGTAAGAAGTGGGAAAAGGAGTGGGAAAGAGAATGATAATAACTTCCCGTCCTTACCACAGCAGGCAAACCTTTAGGTGCTTATTCACTGAGTGAAGGGGACAGTGGAAAGATGAAAAGAAAAACAAAACAGGCATTAATACAGTCCTTCAGCACCGAATAAACAACGGTTAGTTAAATCAATATTACAAGTCGTTATCCTCATCAAGAATGATTAAGACAATTTTCTTAACTGACATGCCGTAAAACTATATACGAGTATCTCAGTAATAGTCATTTGACCCTAGGCTGATCACCATATTTGTGAGTTCAAAGAAAAAGGATTACACCATGATGATCATGTTACTGTCTCAAGGCTGGAAATTTTGCTGAGCATAAACAATGTCTTTGAGGAACAATCAATGAAAAAATTTACACAAACATCTATGAAAGAGAAAAATTTGCATAGTTGTCCATCACACTGCTACCTGTTTTGCCCAGGCCTTCTGCACTCCAACAGCATTCATCAAGCAAGTCTCAAGATGCCAAATAAATATAAGACCATGTCCTCTCTCTTGCTGGTTCATTTTTGTTTTCTATTTCAACTGTAATCTAGTGATTTATGGGCCCCCATTGACTTTGCCCATTCCCTTTCTGTGGAATCACATATTTGCATTTGTTGAAAAGAAAGGTACCCTTCTTGGTCAAGGTTCATCTTTATTGCCCTGCTGCTTCTCCTGCCAGAACTCATCTATTCTCCAGTTTTTCCACAAGGAGCCATTGAACTGCTCAGAGCCCACCATACTTTCTGGATCTTCCACAGATGGAAATATATCATCAGCTGTGGGTCACTGCTGGGCTCACCTTCATGTCTAGAGTGTTTGGATTTACTTTGTGTTGGTGACTTAATGGGAGACACAGTCCTTTGTATCTTTATTCTTAGCCGTCTCCCATTCCATTTCTTTGTCAGTCCAGAAATCTTTTCTATTTCCTTCCTATAGCTGCTGCATCTGTTCCCTGACACCTTTGATAAACAGTTCTGCTTCATTAACATTATGCAGCAACATCACCCCTCCATCCCTGTAATCACAATTGCAGGGTACACCAGGGTTATTTTGTAGCCACATCCAGGCAACTTTTTTAAGTTCAGGCACTCTTTTCCACAAAGTGTAAAGCCTTTGTGAATTGTCACCCACAAAACAGTATTCTTACCCTAGCATTATGCCTTGCTTACTCCAGCCATACTATACTAACCAGACCTAAGTTATTGCTGACTGAAACAGCATCAGAACATGCTTAGGCGAATCTCTTTCATTTTTTTGTGGGCTCACTCTGTTCATTTTTTTCAAAAGAATTATTGCTGTGTGGTGGAAACTCAATCACTCTTTTGACAAAGTGGTCAAAGAAGGATCTTAAATCTTTATGGGGATACTATCAGGTATGTCTTTAAGTCGTACAATAGATCTTTCAGCTCTGTTCTTGATATCCAGTCTTTTCCACTTACTTTAATAAGTCTATTGACAGGGTAGCACACACATCAGATGTTCATACTAATCATTCCTACAGTTCTTTCACACTTTGTTTTAATTCTGCCTCTAACTGCTGATTTCACATTTGTTCCTTTACTGATAGGCCTCCACTTCAGTCGCCATGAGGGAGAATTGCTCATATAAGATGACCATTTGTTCATTCAATTCTTTAGTTGATGCAGCTTGGAATCATTCAAGCATTGCATCTTTTACTTCAATATTATTTCTGACAGTATCCATTTTAAATTCAATTTTGCGGTTGTTTTACCAGTACATTGTGAACTTATGGATCCAGGAGAGAGGGAAAAATTCAATTAAATGTCTATCTTGCCTTGGGCCAGCCACACTCCCAACTTTTTTGTTTTTCAAACTAAATGGAGTTTTCATTATTGCCATTGTGAAATCTGCTTTTTAGCAGACCACAGATATTTTTTATTAAGCCGGTTCAAAAAATAGTTATGCAAAACATGTTTAAGTTTATATCTGTAATTGAACTAATGAAGCACACAGTTTATTTGTTACATCAAATGTCTGGAGAAATACATGTTTTTGCCTGTCTTAAATATTGTCATTTTACTTGCTATTTTCATGAATTTAAAATATATTATTAATTCATTTTCATTGCTTTTAGAGACCAGATTGAGGCTAAAAAGGGTCAACAGGCTAGCCCACTTACCCAGTAGATAGAGAGATAAATAAATAAATAACCTTGCTTTTGATTTAAAAAAAAAAAAAAAAACTTTGCAGCTTTAGACATTTTAATGAGTTGTAATCACTGTTCTTAACACAGAAGATAGACAAAAGGCATGATTGGAGAACGGATCATGCCTGTAAACTTGGTACATAAGGTTAAAGGGAAAACAATGTTAAAGACCCATGAAGCAGACATTAATGCTGCTATATCTTGTATACTTTTACCATATAAATGAAACATAAATAGCATATCTATAACATTATATCTTCTTCTATATCCATAACATTATATATATAGGAGAAAAATAACTAGTTAGATAAAAGGTATCTCAGTACACTTTTCCAGATCAAAGGAGTCCCACCATAGTCATTTATTCTAAAACTGAAAATCTTTGTTAGTCACCTGTATTATCTAAGCAAATTACTTACATAGTACAATGCACTTTATGATGACTTATCCCATAACTAATTTCCTCTCACTATGACTGGCTGCCTTTCTGACCACAAACTAAATCAAAGAAGCCATATACTGCTTTCACCAAAATGTGGCAGATTTTCTTTTTTTTTTTTTTCAGGCAGCATTGCCATGTTGCAAGATATAAACGACATATGAAGCAGTGAACAGATTGGTGCGATTAGATACAAGCAACTCCCACTTTTCTTATAATCTTATTTTTTTTAAAAATACGGGAAAATTCTGAAACAATTAGAATCATGAACCTGCACCAATCTGATGATATCTTCAGCACAGAACATATTTTGTCAAATAGCCTGGAACACAAAAGGCCCCACTTGCCTGCTGGCATGCAGATAAGTGCCAGAATGAAACATCATCGCATTTTGAAGACCTGACTGCCTGCCAAGCCATCTGGTATGTCTCATAAATGTTTATGTCAGCAGAATATTTCACCAATAACATTCTACACGTCTGCCCTTAGCCTTCTTAACATGCTTATGATTTAGTAATATTTCTAGTAGCATGGTTATTTAGCCATCTGTTTAAAAGTGTTATATTAAGCAATGATTGCCTCAGCTGGAGCAAATTAGCCACCTAATAAATATCCAAACTGATGGCAATGAAACAGGCAGAAACCCATTACATTTCTTCAATACAGTATGGTAACTCCCAAACTTTACTGAGCAGAATACAATATAGTAAATCTGTTTGCTCACCTGCCATCACTGTGATATTTTAGTTCTTGCAAACTCTTAAGATATCATTTATGCTGGGGTACAAAAAAGTCATGACTGCCAAAAGAAAAACAGTTATATTTTCAAATTTTCAAGCAGAAATAAAACACTTAACAATGTGAATATTAGCAGAATACCAAAACCCAAAAACTCACTTTTGTTTAAGTGAGAGGACACAAACATAGCACATGAATATCTCTGCTCATTTACTTCCGGGTGGACAAACACTGAATCCTCAAGCTTCATTAGCACGAAATTCAACACATTTAGTATCAGAGTTCCTGCATAGGAAATCACTGTTGGTGAGTTGTGCCAGAAGTGATGCTCTTTTGGGGAGAATGACCCCCTCTTCAGGTTGGTACAACCCTAGAGTTAGTATATATAAGTTGAGGTGGTCTGCAGGGCTTGCATCCCACGTTGGGGTGCGAGGGGGGGGGGGGTTGTCCTCCCTTGCAAAAGTACTTAAAAAGTATTTTGTGGTCATTTGAGGGGGGTGTAATTTGGGGATTCTGATTTTTGGCAGGTTAATCTTTATCTACTCACAGTGGAAGTGTTGATGTTTTGAAAAGTTTAAGGTATTTCCAGCACACAGCATATACAGAGATAGCCTAACATAAAAAGTTCATACAATGAACAGGAAAGCACATAAGCATACGTCTAGCACAGAATAGTGAAGCATCTATTGTTTTTGAGTGCAGTAAGGTCTGAAAGATCATGATGCTCAGCCCTTTCCAAATGACAGGAAGACATATCACATAAAGGAGCAAAATGAAGAAATGTACTATATGCATTCAATCATAATGGAACAAAATCATCAGATTTCACTCAATAAAAGTTTGACATAGGTTAAGGATGTGCTAATATTTTCAGCAAAAATTATCTTTCTGGCTATATCATTTCATGATGTGATTTCTTCAGAAAGTAAAATAAAAAGGAGCTGGTAATCTATCTATAAACTGAGTAGATGATTATAATATACCATTTCTAAAGATAATGAGATAAGTTTTTTTTTACTGTTGGTAACATTTAGTTACCAATACAAAATTACCCTTTTAGATAAGAAAATGTAGTTTAGGAAATGTTTCTGCCACCAAAACAGGAATATACATATTCTGAGAATCTCCAAAGTAGGTTTTGATTTCTAATTAGGAAAATAAAATTTTAAAGTGTTCCACTGGCGTGAACTGATGTGTTTCCACTGACTACTTATTTATATCTTTGTACTTTATGGAATCCATGAAGAAATAGTCTAAAGCCTGTAAGGAATTTGCAAAAGCCGAATTACATAAAATAAAGAGTTCCACTATACAACAGAGTTATTTAAAAAAAGAAGGCACAAAACATCTTTTCAAAAGTTTGTGCTGTCATAACATCACCAACAGCGACGGAGGACTAACCCTCTGGAAGCAAAATTTGCCCACTTAGGCTCTGACCTCATATAGAAATGATGCTGTTGGTAAGTAAATACAGCACTGCTAGCACTCCGATAATGATTCTTAGTATAATTCTAGTCAAGACTAATCTTGTAGTCAGGCATCCTCCCAAAATCCCACATGAGTTACAGGCACCCAATGAAGTGCTTTTCTGATGTCAGATAAGCATCAAATTATCATCTGTGGGGGTGAACATTCTCAAATTAAATCAATGCATATTGTGGGCTGCTAAGACAATATCAGAATAACAAAATGCTATATGAAGTCGGTATACTTTCACTCCCTGAGTGCTAATAGGTGGGTTATTAAGGATCTGTATCTTATCATCTTGGTGGATAACCCTGTTATTATAATATTACCACTTGTAAACATGCTCCCATCTTGCTGACTAAAATATACTTTGCTTACACAGCGAGGTTTGTTATAAATATAGGTTTGCTTTATTGCTTTTACATTCTACCTTTTCCTGAAACAGCTCCCTGCAACTTGAACCTTGTATGCTAAGCATTGCCTGGTGATCTTGAATAAAGTGTATGCAGCATGTGTTTTTACTCAATGCAGGCATTCCAAAAACTGCTTGGTATTATATGTTTTTCTTACCAACGTCTACAATATGCAGGTATTTGGTCTGGAAATTCTTTCTCTGATAACAGTTATAAAATTTTCATGAGATTTTAATGCATTTTTTCAAGTCCCATTTTTAAGAAACTACATTTTCTCATTGCATACAATTCTATGTGATTTCTAAAAGCTTCATCAATTTAACAGAGCTTGAGGGAGTGAAAGAACTGATCTTACATATTTTGGCATAGTTGCATGTGTAAGCCATTTATCAACGTCACCACATCAGATGAAACAAGGTTTGAAAACAGATGTGCTTTAAGTGTAGAGTAAAGAAATGAAATAAGGTATAAAATATGCAGGCTGAGCATATGCATAAGGCAAATGCAGAACAATGTGTCTGGCATCCATTCTGTTCATGATAATGTATGCACATTTTGTATCATTTTATGTATATTTTGCCTACCTTTACATTCAGCTGTGATCATTTATCATCATTTGATGTACAACAGGGCTCATAATATTGTTTTAACTTGGAGATATGCATACAGACAGATGGACATACACCACAGATACACACACACACACACACACACACACACACACACACACACACACACACACTCACAGACATATGTGTTTGTGCTTGTGCATGTCTTTGTAAACATTTGCCTTTGATGCATTTATTACTCTGTATAATGAGTTCATATATAACTGCCTTTATTATTTATTCATTGGATTTGCTTGTAAAATATAATGTTCATCTATCAATAGTATACTTGACACCCAGGTCATTTTGTTGCTTACTGAATGGCAGCTTGTACTGTACAACCATTACTGCATACAGTTCTATAATTGTGACAGAAAATTGGTAATAAACATATCCTTTTATGAAGTTGTAGACAACCCATGTGCAACAACGGATGAGTATTACTTTGTAGTAGCTGAAACTTCTGTTTAATTGAAGATAAAAGGGATGTATGATTACTCCTCACCCACTGTGTATACTGAACATCCATGCAGTTCTCTACACAACTTTTATTGAGTCAAACAGAAAGCAACTTGTAGCGGAATAGAGAATGTAAGTTGTGATAATGAAGTACCTGCCAATGTGCTTATTATGGAAGTGATTTTTACCTCTTGGGGGTGGTTGTTTCCATCAAAACTGCCTTTAGTTTACAGAAGTCCTCTGAAACAACTGCAGCTCCATGTATTTACAGTCAAATCAAGCACGTTAAAGAATATACTATAATTCTTCCATTATCTTCTGAGCACATAAAATAAACTAATTGTTAAGCCACATTACTAAACTGTCTCACCTACACTTTGATTGTCTCTACATACAAGCATCCACTGCTTTCACTGACAGTATTCCTGCTGCTACACTAACTTGGATGAATGGAGAGGCATATGTTATCCTTGGAGACTTCAACCATAAATTGATAAGGCATCACAACATGCACCTCACAAACTAGGTTGCTTTTTGCTAGAATATTTTTAATATGCTACACTAGATCAAACAATCTAACAATATAATTTCCTGCTGGCTTGGATTATCACCAGTCATCCTAAGAATGTGTTCAGCTAGATGTGTGTATGTAAACCTTAGTTTTCATTGTCCACTTTTTTCACTTCTCATCTCTAAATGCAGTCATATCCCCACTTATTCTAATTACCTCTAACTTATACCACACCAGTAGACACCTGACCTAGTGTCCACAAGATTATTTCAAATCAAAGAAAACTTGACCTTGAGAATATTGTATTAGTACCTACAGGCTCATGCCGAATCCAAATAAACTTAATCTCAATTATGCCATATGCAATGCATGCAGGTTTATATAACTCAAAGAAAAGCACTTAGCAAACCACGTTCCTAACCTAGACATTAAATCGCAGATGTAGAGCCATTGTAAGGCTCTGCTTTGCCCACAATTAGTAGATTAACTATAGTGAAGCCTCAGTTATGTCACCAGGATTGCATTATTTTTTTACATATTTTTTTTTGGTTGCATGGTTAGTAAAATATAGAAAAACATTTTAGAATATTAATCTGAATAGGATACATAACAGGGAGACACAAACCTTTTAACAATGAAATCATATTTTTTAATAGAACAATGCTGTGAGCTTGTGACTAGACTTCATACACTATAGTCACAGTGATGTGATTAAACCTCTGATGAAATTAAGAAATTGTACAAGGAAAATCAAGCTGGAAGGTGGAATACACAATAAGAAAAAAACATTATTTCATTCTTTAAAGCTATACAAGAATATGTTTCATTACTGCTCAGGGTGGGTAGTTAGTGCGGTGTGTGTAGTTGTCAACTAAACAACTCAAGGGATAGAATGAAGTGTGTATCAGTATGCAGGTCAGATGGTTGTGTCACGACTGCATCCTTCAGTGCAGAGGTTTAGGTACTTCTACAAAAAATTCTAGAGAAGGCAAACAAATTATATTTTCATTTTGCAAGAAGCATTGTTATCACAAGAGGTAGCCGGCAAGCTGGTACCTGGACAGATGCAGCAAGACTAGAATGTGTTTTTTCAGTTTTTGGGTGAAGGCAGTGTTCATTTTATTGTAGGGGAATTCCATAATCAGGTACCCATCAAAGGTTGAACTAAGAATGGCTTGCATTTGGTTATACTGAACAAGGGGCTAGCAGCTAGGTATACTTTATAAATATTTGTTTCCTGAATGTTAATGCCTCAGAATTTTAAATACATAGATAATATAGGACACTACAAGGTATGCAGACTAGGAGACTATTAGGAAGCCTAGTCCAAATTCTCAACTGCCCCAAACCACTGTCCAATTAAGTGACTTGCTCAACCTCACTGAGACAGGGGATGGCTGAGGGAACCAAACCCTGTACCACAGAAAGCAGCTCATGGCATTAGTCCTCTGCACTTACTGCCAGATTAGGAGGAGGTAAAATGATTTTGAACATAGATGCCAACAAAGTATTAGGCCATAAGGAGTTAATCATGAGTTCAAAGCGTTTGCATACAGTCTAAAAAAAAAAAAATCACTCGGTTGACATTTGGACACAGCATCTTGGCTACAAAAGCAAATGTAGAATTCAGTCATCACTATGACTGTCAAATTTGTGATTCCTTCTTAATTTATACTTGTACACAGTAATTGCTAATTACATTAATTTTAGAGTTAAACTGTTTGAATATCTGAGCAGTGCATTAAGCCTAGGCTGTGCCTTTTACAGTAAGTGATAAGGTGGAGGAAACAACTAGACATAAGGGGATAGTGCTGTGCCTATGTGAGTATAAGTGATCTTCAGAAAACCGTTATGTCTTTGGTTAGTACTGTCATAGCCCACCATGTTATTTTGTAATTCTGGTCTGAAAACCTACAAAAAGGTTGCTTTTAACTGTTCCTCTTTACTTTGTTTTAATATATATTTTTTCTTACTTTGTTTATTAACTGAATCATTCACTGCAAGTTGTGTCTATTCCTTTTTTGACTAATTGACATATTACCTAATTATCTACTGAAGCCCACTTCCTTTGTAGACAGTTCACAACTAGTTTGGCATATTGATTATGTAGCAACATAACAACAACAAAAAAAAACACTCTTCAGCACACTCTCCATCCCAACCAACTAGTATTTCCCTTGGTCCAACCTAAATGATGAGGAACTTCGCAGGCAGTAAATTCTTGGCAGTTAAAGTATTACAGTAAGCTGGCATGTGTCTTGCCCTTATTAGAAGTGAGGGGCATATATGAATCACTTTTAGTCTCTATAAACAAAGACTTCTCTTATAGTCTACAAGCTGAATACATGAAACAGGAGAGTCTCTCTCCCAAAAGTTAACTGGCAAACTATTACTGAAAGAGCAACAGTTTGGAATCAAGTTGAGGTGCACATTTTCTGACTATTATTAGAAAACAGGCTCACTATTAGAAAATAAGCTACAATCAGTTATCGTGCTGGATTATCTGAAGTCCTAAAAACATCGAGTCTAGTGGTTGAAAAGGGCCCTTAAAATGTTTCTAGCACTTTAGAACATCATCTGTGAAGTGCTGAGAAATACCACTGAACTGAATCTGTCTCAAATGTAAACTGTTTTTACTACTTAATATTGAGTTGTAATTTTTTCTGTGAGAATAGATAAAATCCGAACCTGTTGGTGTTACAATAACTGATTACCCTCTGGTTACCTATGCTGTTGCAGATATGCTAACTATAAATTAACAAAAATATAACACTGTATCATAGCATTTCTGTCTATGTAACTGCTAAAAATGTGATACGCCTAGAAACACCAGCCAGTCAATAAAAATAAATAAACAAATAAAATATTGTAAGAATTTTGCTTAATTTCTGCATTTTAATTTATTTGGTTACTTTTAACTTTCTACTGACAGATTGCCCTGAAATGCTTCCTTTTCATCATGAGTTCATGCTTTCTGCTTGAGACTTTATGAAAGTTTGGTTGCTAATCTACACAAATATATCTATTGTCCCCTGTCCCATTAGTACCCAAATAAAACAATACATGGTTCTCTGATGCTGCAACCAGTTTATTAGGGATCACATAACATATTTGTGAAATATGTGGAGCCATCAGTAAATACCAATATTTAATAACCCAAAACACATGACATAATCACTCTGAACCTCAATATATCAAATAGCCTCTGACCAGGGAACATACCAAACTGCCTACCCCAGTTGCATGTCCAACTCTTACTGGGTGGCATAGCCTCCATGCCACCTCAGCATAATGTTGCCCTACTGACCAAGCCCAGCAATATTGATAATTTGCTCCACATAAGCCTTTAAACTAGACCAGGAAAGTAGAGGGGGATAAAGAGTGAAGGAAGGCCGAGCAGCAATCTCTCTAGAACTGAGAAAGGGGTAGGGAGAGAGGGAAATCTTCATGAACTCCCCAGATCTGACAAGAACTGAAGCATCCCTGGAATTAAGTTTTGGCACCCTCTCACTCTGGTGATGCCTCGATCCTGATGCACCAGTCATGCGGTTCTCAGACAAAAATATCTGCATCACAATGCTTTCTGCCCCCATCCCACTAATACCCTTATAAATACAATATAAACTTCTTTAATGTTGTAACCAGTTTATTAGGCATCGTGAAACATATTTATGAGATAAGTGGAGCCATCAGCAAACAATAGGATTGTCACCTTTCTATTGTACTATTTCCTGACATGCAAGACTCATCCTTTTGTGTGTTGGTCAAACCCACATATGTGGGTAACCCTGCCCCATTTGTTAGCCACACCCAGAATCAACAATCTTGACTTTCAGTACACATATACATACACATGCAGTTATTGTATGCAGTAGCAAATATACACTGAATCAAGGAAACTATCGAAAAGGAATATTTTTACTAAGCTGGATAGAACAGAGGCCCTTAGAATTGTATTGGCCACTGAGATGAATGTTATGTGAAATGTGTAGCTCTCCAAGTTTGCACTTAGTTTTGAAAACCTTAGAAGTATAATGACCATATAAAATAGATACAAAAATGTAGGTGGCACATTTCATTATCCAGTAGTGACATCCCAGGAAAGGAGTGTTGATGCATCATTAAATGCTTCACAATAAAATCAGTATTACGGCACATCCCTGCTGAATATTACTAGGTGTTAATGAATGCCATAAGTGTGGTGCTACTTTAACTAATTATGTAAGTTATGCAGTATATCACATAAAAAAGGAAGTTGCCTTCAATGTAAAGACTAAATATAGTTTGCTGTCAAAATGCTCTATCAAATGTTAGGTCACTAGCTATCAGATTGTCTATTGCTGTTAATGTCTAGCAAATGAGAGTATGCAAGACAAAGGAAATTAACTTTGAATAAATAGGATCTACTGCGTAAGAGACTGCATTATATTTTTTAAACATTCTTATTAATATTACACATTGTATAGTGACAAGTTATTCATTCAATTATATAAGAGAAGCAAGCAATTAAAATGTATTCCTTTGTACACATTAAAATTATGACTTTGGTATTAATAATTCAAGTTTAACATTACATGCATTGTTAATTTTCTGTCTTTCCTGAAATATCATTCCTTATGAACATATTCTGTCTGTATTGTTCAATTTTTCCCTTAGATTTGCTAGTTCTCTCCTGTGCTGCACTTTTACTAGCTTATTAGTCTAGCAGTTTACCAGAGTTCTTGTAGCAATTATTGTAGCACACAAAAGTGCTACCAGCACTAAACGTTCTAAAAGGAAACAGCTCTAGTACTTACTATTAATGGTCACCTCTCCAGGCATGTCTAAAGGTCAGTTCCCTGTGCTTTCTCCTATTAACCTGGTGAACTTGGGCATCCTGAGGCAATCTAGCAACTGCCTCATGTACACTGACAAACCTCTCCTTTTACCTCCCAACACTCAGACTTGCGAGCGATACACTTATATATCCAAATTGGAAGCCACATACTCTCCAGCCATGACTGGAATAGCTGGTCAAGAGGAAAAGGTTAACACTTGCACCACACCACATGGAACACATAGCCCTCCAGAACACACACCAGCACTGCCTTCACATAAAAACACAAACCACACACCCACCTTCACGGAGGCTCTCAATAAAAATCTACCTAAACAGCAGAGACCTGCAAGGCAGAAATGCACTCAACCACCACAAAACAACATTAATCATGAGACACATAACTCTCCTAAACAGTGTGCCACTTAACCAAAGCCCCTAAGGCAAAACAACATGCCCAACATACTAGTCACAGGTGACTTGATAGTGAGGCACACTGATGTCCCACTCACTAGGTTGAATAAGGAGAAAGTAACAGTCAGCTGACTATCAGGTGCCAGTATCCACCACATATTTCACGCACTCAGGTCCATCAACAACAGGTACAAATATGACTCTGTCATTGTACATGTGGGTGTGAATGACCTGAGATGTACCTCCCTGGACTACACGAAAAGAGACAAGGTGGAGCTCTCGGATTATGTAGCCCAGGCAGGTATGACCCTAGCACTGAGCAGTATCCTACCATCACCCAGAATGATTCCACAGTACAAGCAGAAAATTATTGATTTCAACAATTGGCTTAGTTTCTGGTGTCATTCTAAGTGGATCCAGTATCTGCTGCCTGGGATGACATGATTGACAGTCTTCGATGCTTTGCCAGAGATGGGCTGTATCTGTCATCCCTCAGCTTCCGGATACTGGCCAAAGCTCTTTCCACTCCTATAGTGCCTTTTTTAGGTGGTGTTCCAAAGACCAAATTACCACTGTAACAGCTACAAACAAATGCAATCTGAGGGTCATGATGCTCAATGCTAGAAGTTTAAATCTCAAAATGCATTTGCTTGAAGCACACCTTAAACTGGAGAACATCAACATTTGTGCTGTAACAGAGACCTGGCTCAAGGCAGCAGAAAGCACCCCTGCACTACCAGGCTATAACTCATTCCACACCTTTTGGTGCCAGAGCTTGGACCAAAGCTCCAAAGACAGTGGTGTTTTCATATTCATAAAGGATGTGCACACCTCTAGACTGGTAGCCCAACATAATGCATCAGAGATACTTTAGGTGCAGCTAACATTGGGTAAGACAGACATTCAGGTTGTAACCTGCTATAGGTCCCCAACCATGTCCCAAGACTCACACTCCACATTCCTAAGCACCCTAGAGAATATTAGGGTCCAACCTAAAACTCTCATACTGGGTGACTTCAACTACTCCTCCATTAACTGGGAGAGCTACTCATGTACTAATGCACTTGCCTAACATTTCCTGGAATCCATTAATTTCAATGCCCTGGACTAGCTCATTCTTACTCCCACTAGAGGTAGCAACATCCTTGACCTGGTCATTGCTAACATGGGCAACCATTGCTCTACACCAATAGTCAACTCCTCTCTGGTTAGATCTGACCACAATCTAATCACTTTGGAAATCCACATCCCTCCCATCCCATCCCAACCCCCTCAAAAGTAACCACCATGAAAAATTTCTCCAAAGCTAACTTTGGGCTATTAAAAACAAAGGTGGCTAACTTCACAGCACCCATGCAAATGGATAATAGTTGCATGACTGCCAAATCATACACCAATGCACTTACAAACACATACACAAATCCATGGATCTCACCATACCCAATAGAACCAAGAAGCTCTCCTCCAAAAAAAAAGGAAGCCAATCTGGTGGTCCCCTGCCATAAACAAGCTCTACAACAGAAGGAGGAAACTGATGTGGAATAAAGTGAAGTCTCAAGACTGGAAAACTCCCTTATCAGTATCAACAAAAAGTTGAGATCCCTCATCAAATCCTCTAAAGCTAGCTGTGAAAACAGAATTGCAGCAGATAGTAAAGACAACCACAAGGCCTTCTATAGTTATGTAAACCTCCTATAGTTATGTAAAGAATCTCCACAGCAATTCCCAGATTTGCTCTGAGCTACTGCACAATGGTTTCTCCTATACTGAGCCAACAGATATTGACAATATACTGGCTGACAGATTCATTGCCAACTTTACCCCTCTCTCCCCCACCAAAGAACCAACCACAATACTAGTAGATTGCCAGGCACTCAGTATTACTGCTGCACAGGTTAAAAGAGTACTGTCCAAGGCCAGGAATACAGCTTCTATGGGACCTGACAATATCCCTGGCTGTGTTGTACATGAACTACAGAGTGAACTGGCACCTCACCTGTGTGCCCTGTTCAATCAAAGCCTCACCTCAGACTTTGTCTCTACCGAATGGTGCACTGCTACAGTCATCCCTCTCCACAAAGGATGTGTGACTACAGACCTTGGGAACTATCACCCCATTAGCCTGACAAGTCTGATATGCAAAGCTAGCCTTGTTTATTAGGTCCATCATGGGCCTAATAAACAAGGATATAGGCATTCTCCAAACTCTGGATCCCACACAGTTTGGTTTTGGGAAGGGTAGATCATGCCTGCTCAACCTGACGGACTTCTAAAAGTCAGTCAACAGAGCTGTGGATGAAGGCAAGGTGGTTCATGCAGCCTACCTTGATCTGGCCAAGGCCTTTGACCCCATTCTCCACTCAGGAATCATAGAAAAATTCACTAAGCTAGGCATCAACCCCTATATCACTAGGTGGGTTGCAAACTGGCTCACAGATAGAAACCACAGTGTGAAAGTAGCTGAGTCCAAGTCAGACTGACAACCAGTCACGAGTGTAGTCCCACAGGTTTTGGTCCTGGGTCCTCTCCTGTTTGGTATCTACTTTTCTGAAGTGCAGGGCAACACAAAGGGACTCTGGCTGACAAAGTTCACAGATGATTGCAAGTTGGGAGCTATTATTAACTCCCCAAGTGATGTTGACATCCTACAGAAAGGCTTCACTGAGACCAACGACTGATGTCAGAACCATGGGCTTAAGCTCAAGGCCAAAAAGTGTGCCATTATCCTCTTTACGAAAAACCCAGTTCCCATGAATTACCACATCGATGGTAGTCCACTGAACACAGAAGGTGTTATAAGAGATCTGGGAACACAGATTGAGAGCAACCTCTCTTTTGATCACCACATTGCCACTGTGGTCAGAAAGTTCTTCTATGTGGCACATCTCATTACTAAGGGTTTTGCATCCAGGAAGAAAGAGGTCATTGTCTCCCTCTACTCTTCCCTCATTAGGCCAATCATCGAGTACAATGCCCCATTTGGCATGTACCTCAATAGACACCTGCAACAACTGGAGAGGCCACAAAAGTACCTCACAAAGAGGATCCTAGGCCTTAAATACTTGTTCTATCTATATGGACAGACTCAAAAACTCCAACTATTCTCTGTCTCATATCGCCTACTTAGAGGCGAACTCTGCTTGACTTAGAAAGCCATGTCTGACCCAGCTCTGTTAGAAATGCTACATCTAAAAAAAATACTAATCCATCCACACCACACATCCCAGAGACCTCAACCTCATTACCACAATCAACAGAAAATGCTGGAGGGACAGGTTCATAACCAGAAACTGCCCATGCTATGGAATAGACTTCCCATACATGTCAAACAGAGCACCTCATTGGTCCTCTTCAAGAGAAATCTTGATCAGTGAATGGGAAATAGAAAATTCACCACGGGGATCACTACAGTAGCTCTACTTGACAGAGCCACTGGGAACTAAGGTCCAGGTGGCACAATGCCAGGGTAATTCTATAGGCTAGGCTTGTAAAGGCGCCAGGGCCACTAGCCTGGTACACACCTATGAACCTATATTCTGTTTATTTGTATGGGAATTATCCCTTCCCCTTTTGTAAAGAAAACACCTCCATTTCTTTTATTTCCTTTACAACATTCAAGAATTTTGTTACAGTTGGTTTTGTTTTTAATTTCCACTTCCTAACAACTGCTTTTTTGTTAGCTAACAGCATTAAGCATTACAAGACCTCGCTACTTCTAGACAATTCAGATTCTATATAAGAACAATTTTATTTGTTATAATAAGTTTTCTCCATTAACATTTTTGACAAAGTACTCTGTTAGGAATTTTGAAAATCTATCAGCTTGTTACACCCCCCCCCCAAAAAAAAAACATGTCTGCACATAGGCACCACCTATCTTTCACATCACACCTTCACTGATTGCTGTTTACCTGTGGCAAACTTCTCTGAAAACCTCAGAAGTTTGGGAGGCAGACTGAAGCTGACTACCTAGGGTAAAGAATACCTGTGAAAACACCTCCATAGGATATTCCTAAATCTTTTTTTTTTTTTGCTAGTAAATTCTAGCTGCACGTTTCCTCTTTTAGATCACCCTACTTGCTGTCATCCCTACTGGTAATATCTCTTTTCTATACTTCCACATTGGCTAACTTATCAAACTATTTCTGGAGGCTACATCATACTTGTCCAACTTTGACTCCAGAGAAACAAATAAGATAGTGGAGCTGTCATCTTACATACCAGAAGATGTGATACACATGGATTTCCTTCAGCTGATTGATATGACTTTTTTCATTTCATGTAAATGCAATTTACATCATGTAGAAGTAGTTTGATTTTGATAAAAGTCCCTTTAAAGTTCTGCAGGTGACTGAACAATTCATAAAACGTGCTGATTATTACCAGTCATATTTTTTTTGGATGAGAAGGGCGTTGCTTTCTGTATTTATCATAACAGATTATGTTGCAAATCCAATGTGATTCTTACAAAAATGAAATAACTCTCATACTGGTTGCGCATGACATAAAGAAATTTTACATAGAAGTCACTTGTTCTCTGAAAAAGGACTTCTTTTGTGATATTCTATAGTCATAGTCACAAGTCTTATTCTCTGAAAACAGACTTTTTAGTGATATTCTATCCGTCATACTAGTACAGAATCAAGCAAACAACTTAGCAATAAATTATAAGCGTCATTATTCCACCACTACAACCAGTAAATCATTAAATTACGTATTAGGTAAATCTGCTCTGTAATGAAATATGTTGTTTTTTAGAATGAGAAAGAATAAATGTGCATATACTTATGCAGTAATCCTGATGCACTGGAATTGATGCAGATGGACAGAAGTATTAACTTGTTCTAGACAATGAGCAACCCATACATTGGCACCCTGATTGGAGAATGAACGTTCTCCAGTAAGGTGTTAATATAGTATTAACTACTGAAAAATGAGCCCACTGCTTGATAGCAGCATATTAAGGGCTTTTAAGCTTGGATAGTGAGGATAGTAACAGTCATTATTATTTTACACTCGCTAAGCCGTGCTTTTGCTGTTCAGTGAGTGTAAAATTAAAATAAATGGAGAGATTGTTAAAAAAAAACCACAGAGTGTATGTATGTGTATGTTTGTGCAAAAGTGAGAGTGAAGACTGATCAAGTCATTATTTTAGACTTGCTAAGTAGTGCTTCTGCTGTATAGCAACTGTAAAATTAAAAGAAACATTTAAAAAAGAAAGAAAAGTATGTGTCTGTATGTTTAAGTTTTTGTCTGAATGTGTGGATATATGCATGCATGAAAGCAGAAATGTGTGGTGTTTGTGTTTCTGTGAGAGAGTGGCAGCAGCAGTTAAGATATATGCGTTCCTCTTAACCTCTTAGCTTAAGAAATCTGGATAAAGCCTAAAATAAATGGTGGGGCGGGGGGGGGCATACGTCTCACCTATCCAGAATTTTTACAGAATGCCCACATTATTGCCTATCATTTATCATTTATCAACTTGTTCCTCATAATATTTGTGGTTTTCTGGCTAATCGTACAATATCGAAGTCACAAAATGGTACATACAATATGCTGATAAATACATAAAAAACAAAGCATACGAGATTTAGGAGACATAATCTGAAATGAGAATATTTAATACAGCACACAGTGATTGAAACTGTAGACTCATTTAAGGACCTGAGCATATGGATAGATTCAGCTATATGAGTTTTTCTAATCATGTCAACCAATTGGTTAATGATAGTTATACAACTATAGGTTGTATAAAAAGATTTATAAAGTCTAGGAAATCAAAAATGATGAAGTCATTGCTTGTTAGTTACATTAGACCCAAACCTGAGTATGGAATAACAATATGGAAACCCTATAAGAAAACAAGCTTGAGTAAACTGGAAAGAGTACAACAGACATATACCAAGGATATCCATGGATTTGAAAGTTTAAGTTATTATGAAAGACTAAAATATCTGAACTTGTACAGTGTCTCATAGATATCTAAGAGGAGATTTTATTCAGGTATATTGGGCATTTAGAGACCACTATCTCTGGGAATGTTTGGGATTATCAAAAAGTACTAGAGAATTAGACAACCTATGTAGAATATTCTACAGGAATGAGAAGTGTACTAATTGGTTCTCTGACAGCGTAGCTGATGCATGGAACAGACTAACAAATTACATTAAAGCAAGCACTAGTTTAGATATTTTAAGAACAGACTGGACACTAATTCTGGGAACAAGTGTTTTGGTGCATTGGCAAGCTAGAAGGGCATTAATGCCGATGCTTGGAATATTTGTGTGTATTTGAGTTTTAGACTTCTTGTCCTTTAGAAAATGCACTCCAACACACATCATGTTATTCTAGCAACTTTCTAAGTTTATAACAGCAGTATTTAAAATCTGTTCTTAATTTTATACCCCCCATCATTTTGCAATTTGTCCAGATTTTTTGAAATTAGAGTATGACAGGTATGGAGGAACAAAGGCTAAGAAATAGAGACAGATTTTAAACATTGTTGTAATAAAATTAGAAAGTTAATAGAATAAAAGGATATGTTTCAGCATGTATTTTCTGATGGAAATGCTGTCTCAAACTCAAATGGACGACATTATTTATTGGCTTCAATCTGCAATGATTACCAATAAATGACAAACTGATGAGGTAAACATCTTGACATTTTTTTGAAAATCTTATATTTTGGATGTAAAATAATTCCTTCAACACTATTTAAATATACTACAGCAAGTTTGAAACATTAGATGGAGAAACTATTTTGCATCAAAAATAGAAATAATAATAGTAATATAATATTAAAAAATAAATAGATAAAACACAATTCTACTGACAACCAGTTCTCTTAGCACAATAATGCCCTCCAGTTTGTGTGTTACTGTGTAAATAATACCCTTCCAGCCATATAGAGGCCCTCTGCCTGCAGCATTGGACTTAAGAACACCCCTGGGCAGGTGTTATTTGCACAACAATACACACCCTGTTGGGCATTATTGTTTGCTTAATATTGATGAGGTTTACAAATTTTCTCCACATCCAAATCATGAACCCTCTGGCACCTTAACTGGCTCCTTTTGGAGAGCCTAGTTTCCAACATAAAATTCAATCTGTAGCACTTCCACAAAGGAAGAGGAATCAGATGAATTTTGGTCAGCACTCACAGATTCAAAGCTGTGGAAATGCAGACATCTGTTTGACTAGCTGTATGGCATTTTGCAACCAGAAAATTTCTCCCACATAGAGCACCTAAGGTAGGAATAAACAGATAATGACTTAACTCTGAAATGAATAGAGTCATATCAGTCAGCAGAAGGAAACCCATGTGCTTGTCATCAGTGAAATGCTATCATGTATTTTTATGTATCAATGCTACTTATGCTGCCATTAGAAAGCCAATTGTCCTGGACCTCTTGTTTCTCTGCAATACCGATATGTACACCAATACTAGAACCAGGGACCTAAATCTTCAACAACAGATGAACAGAACATGTAAAGGGACATGTCTGCAATCCAGTGTCTCCCAAACCTCTGGAATAAACTTTCCCTGCATGGTAAGCAGTACAGCTCACTACCTTCCTTTAAACATAACTACATGACCAAATTGATATCCAGAAATTTACTCCAGGATAAACCACTTTAGCCATCCTGGAGAAAGGAGCTGTTGGCTTAGTGGGTGTACTGTCAAGGGAAATGTGTTCATTAGACTCAGTGGCTTTGGAATACCCATGCATTTATGAATCTATGAGACAATTTAGCAAGAAAAACATTTTAAAATCAAGGGAACATGATGTTACAAATTTCAGAGAATACTGAAAGTAACGACCAAGGTCATATGATATAGCTTTGCATGCAGTGCTGAAATTTTCTCTTGCTCTTCAATTATTATTGCTAGTTGCTAAAGGATAATAACTGCTTATATTTGAAGCTACATTTTTCATTTTATCTGTCAGCTTGTAGTAATGTCTGGTTATCTTTTACAAATGTATAAAACTGCGAACTCATGTTAAAATTTAATTTTGCCTGCACCTCAGCCTTGATGAAAGTCATGAGCATTCAGTTTCTGTTATCAGTCTGTGCATTCCATATAAGTGTGAAAACTCTTCCAACAAAGCTATTGCTGTAAGGAATTAAAAGGATAAACTGTACCAGTCTGTAAATCATTTTGAAGTCTAGAACTTTACTAAAATAAGTCATCCAGTGATTACTTGCAGATGCCTCTGTCATCTGTAATAGGGCTGGCAATGCAGCTATTAAACTGCAGTAGTTTGAGTACATTTCATCAATGTCCAGATCTAATATGAAAGCATCCATGGCTTTGCACAGTTCTAATCAGGTTACAAGCTGTTGAAGGCTGAAGACCTATATAGATTTAAAGGGACTATCATCAAAATCAAGCTACTTCTGCAGTGCTTTTATGTAGAAGGTACTGAAGTCCCTGCAGACCTGCTGTGTCACAGCTGGAGGTAAGTGCTTAATGGCAGATGAAGCTTCAGAACCAAAGAACTGGTCATCCAACTTTTAATGTAGCTCATCTCTGAGACTCACCATCATTGCATACAGCTCTGGGGCAGACAGTGTATTAATTTCAAGCTTAGCAACTGACTTGTGAAAAACCTGCAAGATGCAGTGCATGAAGTGTATGTAGTACTCAGCCTCTGAAATGCCTTCTGTGATATCATCCTCAGTGGCCTTCACAACCTTCCAGGTGAGAAGGTGACAGTCATCAGGCCCTTGACTAATGAAGTAACTTTTAATAGCAGAGCAACATTCGACTAGTCTTGCTATAGCAGGAACTAAAGACAGGCACCTTGTGACAACATGCTGCATAGTCTCCTTGAAGTCCTGCTCTAGGAAAGCATAGAAGTCCTTTAACTGTGCACTTTTTGGCAGACATTGAAAACTAACTGTGGACTTTAAAATATATTGTTTTCAATTAATGAAAGAGGAAAAGCTACATTCTGTTGATTATACTAAGGACAGATATAATTTAGATAAAGACATGTGGTAAGATCTACAATCCTGCAGACAACATGCAGAAGAGGAAATTAGGTTAATGCAACCAAGGATAAGAGATCGTATCCCAGAATTAATTGAATATCTAATATTCTTAATGAAACAAAACACATTGTGACAGGATCTCTTATCTAAATTATATAGAGTTGAGAGGAGGGACACAAAAAGTTGCAATGACAATTATTGGAACTATTTACCCAAAGTAATAATAGATCTCTGAGTGAAGAGGATAAAAAATTAATTCTAATATCTTCTAAACATACAACTTCATCTCTTAGATGAAATCTCTTTACTTGGAAATTTTTGCATAGATCTTTCTTCACACCACATTAAATTGCATT
The DNA here is from genome assembly GCF_019279795.1 of Protopterus annectens. Classification (NCBI taxonomy): domain Eukaryota; kingdom Metazoa; phylum Chordata; order Ceratodontiformes; family Protopteridae; genus Protopterus; species Protopterus annectens. Next base: position 172,920,855 of record NC_056744.1, read on the forward strand.
AATTTTCAAGCTGAAACAAGTTTGTTGGAGATGTAAACAAGAACTTAAAGCAGATTGGTAACATGTTTTTTGACTGTACTGTCTTACCACCTTATTGGAAAAACATTAATCTCTTTTTATAGGCTTTTTGGAGATTAATTTGTTTTATCTATATCACTAATCCTTTTTAACATTCCTATTCCTATATGTGTTAAAAAATGAAATATTGTCATTTTGTGGTCTATACTATCAATAGCAAGAAAGGTTATAACTCAGAACTGGAAGAACGAGTCTACATCCTTCTTCAAAGAATTTATAAATATTGCACCTGAAATCTGTCACCTGGAAATTATTGCAATTAAGTCAAGAACAACCAGGATTACCTCTTGCTACAGTGCATGGACAAAACTTAGACATCTGCTTAACAAGCAAAAATTACTGTATTTAAGATTTAACTTAATATAGAATAACTTGAATGACTTGATGGTTAATGGAGACTCCTGTAAATTGTTTTTTTTTTCTTTTGTGTGTGAGGTTCAGTTTGATTTTTTTCATTTATTATGTTCACAAATCTCTGACTGTAAATATTATGATTATTTTATAAACTGAAAATCCAATAAAAACAAAATAAAAAATAAATAAATAAATAAAATAACATCTCAACATCAAACCTTGCAAGGGCCTTGCTGGCATCTTTAGCACAGTTACCCATAATTAACTCCAACATTGTCATTAGCATAGCTGGACATATTTTGTAGTAGAAGCCCTTTCTGCATGAGGACGTCCTTTAATGTTGTAAAGATGGCTTTAACACTTTCATTATGGTCTCCAAAGAAATCAAGAAGCTTCTGTTGTACACCATGGGTAAACTAAAGTACTGTATAAACAAGATGTACATTTTTGTTTCCATTATTGGCTGCATCTGATGCCAGAGAGACATAGGAAGTGCCAGGGTCCTGTAGAAGGAGCTCCTCTGAATTAGGTGCAAGTACATTTATTACTATGCACTCTACTTTTGTCTTTCCTCAGGTAAATTTTGCAGCCACAATAGAGTTGGGGTAAATAGTTTGTGCCAGCTTCCATTCACAATCCATAAATTGTGCATTACATCATGATAAACTACCATCACCTCAGCTGCTGTTACTTTGAAGGTTTCACTAGCTTCAGGATGCAGCTACATGAATTTGTCATCAGTAAGTTCTGCTTATGGAGCTGACAACTTTGTGATGTATGACATTTGGTGGCTTTTCAGTGCCTTTTCTTCATCTCATTTAATAGTGAACTTTTTTCCAGAGGACATGCACTTGGCCATGTCATCTGTATTTGGTACAGAACATATCCATGGATAACTCTGCTCCCATAACATATTATAATTGCAGAATGTTTTTGACATTTTAGAAGACATCATGGTGGTGCTTCCAGCCTCTAGTTGACCCAGTGGTCTTTTCTCAAATATTCTTCTTGCTCTTTAGGGTTTCTTATTCAGTGTGCAAGTGCAATACAACCAAAGGAGATATTAGTACCATTCAGGGACATCTTCTACAGCAGTGCCAATGGGGTATTGTCTGTGCCATGTACTCTCTGAACAAAAATAGTTATTCATGAAGAATTGCCTTTTTCTCTGTCTTTGTTGTAAAACATCAAGAGAAATTCTGTATCCATCTGTTGTACAATAGTACTGATAACCATTAAACTCCCATTTTTGAAGTTCATTAGGTAGGTAGGGAGCAGCATTCCCTGCCACCCATAATGAATGTACTCTTCCTCTGCCACCAGTCACAGGATTCATGTCACAGATTCCTGTGATTTACACAATATAGGAGGAACATGCAATTTACAGTCATTAGTAACAGATCATCATGCTGCAGCTGTATTGTAAAACTGTACAAATAAAATACCATTTTTTTAAATTCACCTTATGAGTGATTGCTAACATTTGTCTGCACTGACATAGTGGTACAGGAATAAATACACTTAATATTTGACTCACACATTCAGTGTGTGGCAATAATATGTTGTCATCTACAAAGACAATAAAATGTTCTTCAGAAAAACATCATGAAGCATTTCTGCTGTAGAACAGCATTAAACCATATCCAGAAGCAACAGAAAAGCAACTAGAGCTAGAATTAATGCAACAATTCTGAGTCATATACTCCTGACTAACAGACTGTCAGTAACAGTGGTTTTAACATGCTAACTAACCATTGTTTTTGTTTTCCTTTGTTACAACCACTCCCAGTTAGCACATACAGTAGAAGGCAATGTGAGAAACTTGAAGAATAGGAGCACACAATTGTAACAATGCAATAATCCAAGCAATAAATCAATGTGTTTTGATTAAACGAATGTGCACAAACCTGAGTAAAAATAAATAAATAAATAAATAAACTAATACTAAAAGCAATAGTTTTTCTTACCGCACAGGTTTGTCTATCAGTTTGAAACAATGCATGTATGAAGAGTTCATACCTAATTATAGATATAGATAAATAACTTTTCTTTAGCTCAATGTACATTGACTGAATGACATAGATTTATTACATGACATTTCTCCTCAAAAATAAAACTCATACAAGAATAAAACAAATCAAAATACAGTTAATTAAAATAAATTGATGAACACTATAACTACTCACAGATAAAGAAAAAATATCATATTCCTGAAATATAATGGCCTGAATTCAGGTCACCCAAAGTTCCAAGGATAAGGTAAAAATGGCAAGTATGCTCAAAGCTCCCTCTCTGTATCCTTTAAAACTATTAATCCATCTACTATCTTCAGGCAAGCCTAAGGAATACTGAACATTTGCCAGACCAGAAAAAGAAAACTATATATCGGCAATAATATTACTTATGATCTATGTATGGCTATCCACCACAGCCAATGCAACTCTTTCATTACAGACGTACATACCCTCCACAATAACTCTCAACCAGTCAGGGACAAAACAGAATCATGGATGAATTTGGAAATAATCAGAGACTTTTAAAATGTTAGTACTACTAACGTGAGACATTGACACAACTGGATGTTAATTAATATACAGTTTCTGAAGTAAAAGAAGTCTGTAACTCTACTTATTGTCATTAAGTGCAAGGAGTGAGGAGGCATGTTGTGTATTTGTATGACTGCAGTCACATGAAGTGCATGACTTCTGCCATTTAAACCTCTCCTTTCATATAAATCTAAACCAGATGGATGCACAACCAATGATTGCCTTTTTATTGGAAGGGATTGGGTAGGGATCAATACTCACAGTCAGCATTTTTGTATCCTCACAAACAATTGCCTTAGCAGCTTATTGAGAGCTACTATTTTGTCAGCTTTGAACATTAAACCTTGGGCACAACTTCTGTCTTCCTTGAAAGAAAAAAATAGACTGAAATTGGGAAATGCTTTAAAATACTCTTCAGAACATCTATAATACTATGGCTCAGGGACTGGCTTAAATGAGTTATTTATTAAATGGTTATTATTGTGCTGTCTTGGCCAGGTAAGGTGGGTTAAAAGGATGCAAGAAAATCTAAAGTTGCACAGCAGCACTGAATTTCTTTCTTTAATCATAATTTTTGTTCATTATTTGGGAAAAAGAGGTTGTGTACAAAGAAAAATAAAATAAGATGCACTTCAGAGTACATAGAAAGTCATGGCTTCTTGCAAATGCTAAAGACTAGGGCAAAATGTAATAAAAAGAAATAAAAAATAATGCACATGCTGTGTGTGGGGGGATGGGGGGGTGAAACAGTAGGCAGTGCCAAGAGCAGTATTTCACCTTAGTCCAGCCCTGCACATAGAGTTGTTGTAATGTATCATGATTGCTACCAAACACCGGTCACTGTGATTGTCACTTTGTGATATGGCCCATCAGAGAGTGATAAGCAGGCTTGTCAAAGTGTATGTGCATTGTAGCTATGGTTCAGTCTGTGTGTACTACTTCTAAAACTCTGTAACATGAATTAAAAAAATTGCTTAAAAAGAGGGGCAGTGACAAGGTGATGCTTACATTGGAATGTCCAGGGGGTCTTCCAACCTGACATTTGCTGAGGGCCCCCAAAATCCTAACATCGGCCCTGTGCACACAATTTTCATATTGTTAATTTCAAGTCATCCTGTTGTATAGGTGGACTATACCCTATGGCGGTAATTCAGTAAACCTTATACGCTAGGGACGGCTTGCACCTGTCACCCCTGGGCTTTTGGATATTGGCAACGGCTCTTGCTACCCCTATAGTAACTTTTTTAGGCAAGGCTCAAAAGACAAACCCACCTCCATAGGTATCACAAGGGATAAGAAACTAAGAGTAATGCTACTCAACGCCAGAAGTCTAAACCTCAAGATGCACGAACTCGAAATTCTCCTTAGCATGGAGAACATCGATATCTGTGCAGTAACAGAAACCTGGTTCAAGGATCCTGAGAGCACCCCAGCACTACCAGGTTATACCTCATACCATGCTTTTCGGCCCCAAAACTTGGACCAAACCGCAAAATGAGGGGGAGTATCAATATTCGTCAAAGATACCCACACCTCCAGGTTGGTGGCACAGCACGAAGCATCAGAGACTATCCATGTGCAACTAACTGTGGGTAAAACTGCCTTCCAGTTTACAGCCTGCTACAGACCACCCTCCCAAACACAGGAACCCCACTCGGCCTTCCTGAGAATACTGGAAAATATGAAGGTCTCTCCAAACACCATTATATTGGTGTACTTCAACTACCCAAACATAGACTGGGAGCATTACTCTAGCTCCAACACCCTAGCCCAAAGGTTCCAAGAATTTATAAACTCAAATGCTATGGAACAACTTGTTACCACTCCCACAAGAGGGGAAAACATACTGGACCTGATCATCACCAACATGGGGACACTATGCTCCAGACCAGAAGTGTATCCCTTACTGGTAAGATCAGACCATAAACTAATCTCACTGGATATTCACATCCCGACCCCACCCCCTGCCCAGAAAACCACAGTGAAAAACTTCTCTAAAGCAAATTTCACACGCCTCAAAACCGAGGAGAAATCCTTCAAAGCTCCCGGGCCTGTGGAAAATACGGCCCAGACTGCAGAATCCTTTATAAACGCATTCTATGAACACCTTCAGGAATGCATGGATCATGCAACCCCAAATAAAACCAAGACCCAATCCTCCAAAGGCAGACGTCCTGTCTGGTGGACCCCAGCCATAAACAAACTATACAATAGAAGGAGGAAGCTACTACATAATAGAGCAAAATCCCAAAAAGGGAAGGCATCTCTGATCAGTATTAGCAAAAAACTATGGGCACTCATAAAATCGTCTAAGGCCAGCTTCGAGAGAAAAATTGCACAGGACACTAAGGATAATCACAAGGCTTTCTTTAGTTATGTTAGGATCCTGGGTGGGAATTCCCAGATATGCTCAGAATTAGTCCAAAATGACAAAAAATACACCGAGCCCACAGACATTGCCAACATCCTAGCTGACAGGTTCAGTGCAAACTTCTCCCCCCCTCCCCACCAAAAGGGCAAATATCTATCCCAACAGAGTGCTGCCCCCCTGACATTTCAGATGCTCAGGTAAGAGCCGCCCTCTCCAAAGCAAAAAACACAGCATCAATGGGACCAGATGGTGTCCCGGGCTGCGTCCTACATGAACTCCAAGAAGAGCTAAACCCAAACATAAACTGTTCAATCTTAGCCTTACTACAGGATATGTACCCAAAGAGTGGCGTACAGCAACAGTGGTCCCTCTCCACAAAGGTGGTGCCTCAACGGATCCTGGAAACTATCGCCCCATAAGCCTAACTAGCTTGGTCTGCAAAGCTATGGAAAGGATCATCATGGACCTCATAAATAAAGATATTGGGGACCTACAGACACTGGATCCTACCCAGTTTGGCTTTGTTAAGGGCAGATCCTGCCTCTTAAACCTTGTCAATTTCTTTGAAACAGTCACCAAGCACATTGATGAGGGGAAGGTGGTCCACACAGCCTACCTGGACCTCGCAAAAGCCTTTGATACAATACCCCACTCGGGCATTATAGATAAGCTCACCAGCTTAAATATAAACCCCTATGTCACTAGATGGGTTGCAAACTGGCTCAAGGACAGAACCCACATGGTTAGAATTGCTGGAGCCATGTCAGACTCCAAACCAGTTACAAGTGGCATCCCACAAGGCTCAGTCCTGGGACCTCTCTTGTTCAGTATATATTTCTTGGTGGTACAGGTCAACACAGAAGGACTGTGGCTGACCAAGTTTGCAGATGACTGCAAACTGGGTGCCATAATCAACTCTCCAGCCGACACAAGCATCCTCCAAAAGGGCCTCATAGAAACAGACAACTGGTGCCAGAGCCATGGCCTCAAGCTAAATGCCAAAAAGTGTATAGTCATCCCCTTTGGCAAAAACAAAGTGCCCACAAATTACCACATAGGTGGTAATCCATTAACTACAGAAGAAGTCATTAGGGACCTGGGGACCCAAGTTGATAGCAATCTCTCATTTGACAACCACGTGGCCAAGGTGGTTAGAAAAACATTTTATATAGCCCACCTAATCATGAAGGGATTCACATCTAGATCAGGGGAGGTCATCGTGCCTCTTTACTCATCCCTCATCAGGCCCATAATTGAGTACAATGCCCCTTTTGGGATGTACCTTACCAGACACCTGCAGCAACTGGAAAGACCCCAAAAGTACCTTATCAAGAGGATCAAAGGGCTCAAACAGATGCCATATGCTGCCCGGTTAAAGAAACTCCAGCTCTACTCAGTGGCATACCGCCTGCTCAGAGGCGATCTGTGCCTGACGTATAAAGCCATGTCCAACCCGGAATTAATGGACATGCTGCACCTCAGAAAATCCAAATCCCATTGAGCTACGCTCTCGAGAGACTTGAACCTCAGCACTGAAATAAATAGGACATGCTGGAGGGACAGATTCATAACCCAGAGGCTCCCTTCACTCTGGAATAAAATCCCAGTCCAGGTTAGGCAGAGTCCCACATTGACTTTCTTCAAGAGGAATCTTGATGAGTGGATGGGAGATCATAGGTTTACCCTGGCTATCACTTCTGTGTCACTGTTAGACAGAGGCACAGTATACTAACCTCAAAAAAAGGCATAGCAAAATTAATTTAAAATGGGTGGCGAAAGCCAAACACACTCTGGCTAGGCTTATAAATGTTCTAGGGCAGATAGCCTAGTATGAACCTATGAACCTATGAACCTATAATAGTGGTAAGGCTCGAATACAGAACATGTCTGCCGAGCGATCCAGGAAGCAAGGCTCGGGGCATGTACGAGCATCCTGACACTGTGAGGATATAGAGGTGCCCACAGAATGCAAATCACCTCATCTGCTGGTAAAAAACATACAAATGAGGTGATTTTGTGATCCAGGAAGCATAAAGGCACCTGTGTAGGTGCAATGTAAGCCTCCAAAATGTACACAGTTACAAACCATGTATGGGAGAATAAAAATTAAAGAGGGCCATAACAGCCCAAATAAAAGATTGTACAATGCTCAATAGACATGCAAATGGCCAAAACTATGGTCAATGATGTAAAAAAGTAATTCAATATATTAAAAATTAAACTTTTTTTAAGACATGCCATGTTTAAGTGGCTCACAGCGATGCACAAACATGCTATTTTTTAAAATAAATACAAATTGAGAAATATGACATTTAAAGCTATTTTGATTTTTCCCATTACTGGCCAGCATGCAGTGTCATACAATATGAGGTTATAGTGCTTGCTAAGGACATAGGCTCTGGTGTAGTGCAGTATCCAGGATATATGCAATTAGGTGTATATAAATGAGACAAGTTTATTAAATAGCAAAATGGGCCACTGTGTCTGCAGGTACTAACTGTGTAAGGGCTAGAACCATGTTAGTGTAGGAAGAAGAGACAGTTGACATGAAAAGGTTGTGTGTCATGGTTTGTGTAAGCAGATTAAAGCTCAGCTGCTCCTGTTTGCGCTCACCTAAGCACAGCTAAGCAGGGGGAGAGTGTCTGAGGCTGCAAAGCAGTGCTTAGCTGGTGAAGAAAAGCTAAGCATGACCATGTACAGGAAAGGGCTTTTTCTTCTAAGTGATGCTTACACTAGCTCTGTGGGTTTGCATTGACCGTTGCTGGGCTAAGCAGCTGAAGAAATTAAAAAAAAGGGGGAGACATAGCCTGGGAAAGCCAATGAAGCATAAATGACTGATAAGCCCTGTTCCACTGACAAGTGGTCCATTCAGAACCCTCAATACTATAGCTGGCAGGTGGAATGTATCATAGTCAGCCGACCACACAGGCTGCATCTGCAGCACACCAGTATAAAGTATACATACAACCTTAAATCTTTTTTTTTTTTCAATAATAAATCTTTATTGTTTTATCATTTTCAATACAAACTTAAAACAAAAACCGAATTAAAGATAAATACCAAATAATGTTTCTAATAATAACACCATAACATATATACATTATTTACATGAATGCTTCCAACTGTAACATTAATTTATACAAGAAGATGTAAAAATGATTAAGAATGATTCAAGTAATAAATAATTTGTTGTTAAAAAGTTTCCTTAAAATATATGCATAACTCCGAATACATTTAGGTTCAAAGTATTACGCCAATATAATATTAAACACTTGTTCCCATATTTTTTGATTATTGATATTTTTATTATGATCATGACGAAGTAATTTGTGGGCTAATATATGTCTCATTGCTAGAATCTTAAAGTTATCCCATGAAGTTTGAGATGGGTTTAACCAATTTGTAGCTATATATAGTTTCATTAATAAAAAGATATTAATAAATTTAGTGATTTGTGACCTAGAAAGTTCTTTTGGAGGGATAAGTAAAATCATAAATTCCCATGAAAGTGTTGAACTTTGATAACCCATCTTTTGAAGTTGTATTTTTAAAGAGTTCCAAAGTTTATAAATGCATTTCCAGCTCCAGAACATATGGAGAAGATCGGCAGGTTGGTCTTTACAGTATGTACAATTTGGAGATTTTTTAGAATTGAATTTATGCAAGCTAAGGCGTGTATAATATGCATTATTCAATATCATAAGCTGAGTATACATCAACTTTTGAAGAGAGATATATTTTGTTGTTAAATTAATTGCTTTTAATATTTGATTTTCTTCTATCAATGGGATTTTGTCTTTCCAATATTTCGACAAAAGAACTTTATCTTGAAATTTGAACTCTTTTATTAATTTATTTGCAGCGGTTATAAATTTAACCTCTTGTTGAAGAGTGTGCCATAAGTTTAAGCATTTCATTAAATCCTCATCTCTGGGTTTCAAATTCTTAAAGTAACTTATAGAGAGTTCCTTAATTTGTCTTAATATAACTAGGTAAGCTTTAGGTAGATTCAATTCTTGTCTTATTTCATTAGCTGAATATTTGAGATATGAGTAGATGTCAAGTAAAGTTAAATTAACTATTAATGGGAAATTTTTAAGATCTATTAATTGATTATTTAATCTCAAGTTGGGATTCCTATGAAAAGGTTGAAAGATCATCATATGCTGAGTAAGATCTAATGATTGAAATAAATTTTGTATTGATGCTATATATAATTTAATGTGATCCATTATTGCATATAATTCCAACTTGTCTTTTCCTAGAAAGGGTAATGCTTTAGGATTAATATTCAGATTCAGTATATGTTTATAATTCAAAATTACCCATGTTGATGACCACTTAGTACTACATGCATCATAATTAGCAATTCTTAAGAGTCTGTTAGAGTTTATTATTAAATAGTAGGTTTCAAAATTTGCTAAGTCCAATCCCCCTCTATTTTTGGGGGTCATTAATTTATCATATGATATCCTAGTTTTCCTTGGCTCCCAAATAAATTTAGCTGACTCTTTATGAATTTGTTTAAAGAATTTCTTAGAAATTAACACTTGAGCAGATCTAAAAATATATAATAGTCTAGGTAATATATTCATTTTAATAATTGAGACTTTCGCTAATACTGGTAATCTTAAATTATTCCATCTCCTAAAATCAGATATTATTTGATCCCAAACCATTTTAATATTAATGGTATAAAAATCTTTATCATCTGTGGAAAAGATAATACCTAAGTATTTAATATTATCTTTAAATGTTACCTGTCCCACTAATGGTAAAAACAAAAAGAGTTTGGGAGTTCTTAAAGGGAATAAATTAGTTTTTTTTAAGATTAATTTTGTAGTTAGATATTTCTGCAAAGTCATCTACTGCTTTTAATAACTTTTTAGTGACTGAAACTGGAGTTGTACATTATATATTGAGATCATCCGCAAAAGCTGCCATTGTTATTTAGATCCATAAAATATTGGGGCATTATGATATGCATTCTGTTTAATATATAAAAATAAGGGTTCTAGATATATATTGAATAGTAAAGGGGACAAAGGACAACCCTGACGTGCTCCATTTTTGATCTGTATTTTTTTTGAGAAATTTTTATTTATGTAGAGAGTTGTGTAAGGATTATTGTATAAAATTTTTAACATTAGAACAAATTTTGAGGTATATTAAAATATGGTAAAGTATCAAATAAAAAATGTATATTAACCCTATCAAAAGCTTTCTGTGCATGAATTATGAGTGCATAACTATTTACATTTTTCTGTTTAGCATAAGCAATCAATGTATGAAGTGTTAATGTATTATCACTAGTTTGTCTAGTAGTTATAAAGCCGGCTTGTTCATTAGATATTATTTGATTCAATATTTTTTTAATCTACTAGCTAGAATAGAGGTCAAATTTTTTATATCAACATTTATTAAAGAAATTGGTCTATAATTATCTGGATTTTGGGCATCAGAATTAACTTTAGGTATAAGAATAGTTTTTGAGGCACTAAAATGAGGGTCATTAATTTTATTATTAATTATGTAATTAAATACACGCAAGAGTATTTTACCAAAAATATCACAAAAAGTTTTATAAAATTCCGCCGTCAAACCATCAGGACCTGGTGCTTTATGTGATTTCATGTGTTTAATTATATATATTACTTCTTCATCAGATATAGGTTTAATCAGATCTTTTCGAGAATTATCATCTATTTTCAGAAAACTAATTGTTTGTAAGAATTCTTTATTAGTCCTATGTAAGGATACATCCTTTTGATCACCATAGATACTAGAATATAGCTGTTCAAAAATATTAATAATATCTTCAGTTTTAGAATAACTTGTATTCTTAAATTGTATTTCTGAAATTTGTACTGCTGTTCTCGATTGATTAATGATTCTAGCTAATGCCCTTGATGGTGTTTGAATATGGTTGGCATACCTCGCTAACATCCTATGTTCATGAAATGTCAGTCTATTGTTTTGGATTAAAAAGAGATCTTTTTTGGCATTTAAATAATTCCGTCTCTGTTTGAGTATTATAATTATAATTCTGAATCAGTTCTTGGTCAAGTGTTTTTATTTTAGCTTCCAATTTTTGTATATCTCTAATTTGTATTTTTTTATAATATGAAGCTTTTTGCAGAAAGATCCCTCTTACTTGTGTTTTATCTGTCGCCCATTCAATGTTGCTGTTCCTCTAATCTATCTAATAGGCCATTAAGGAAATCTGTAATTTCATGTATTATTTCCTCTTTATTTAACACATTTGGGTTAAGAGACCAATTATAACCCCTTTGCAGCAAGCTTTCTCTAGGATCTTTATTAAAACTTAATGAAATTTTTGAATGATCTGATAAGTAATGAGCATGTATAGAGACTAAAGGTTCAAAATTAATCATTGTTCCTGAAATCAAAAAGAAATCTATTTTGGACCACATTTTGTGACATGTTGAATAAAAAGTAAAGTTATTTGTATTAAGGTGATTATTTAAATATTTAAAAGGGTCATATAGTTGGAAATCCTCCTTTATATCATTTATTGCTATTACTGATTGTCTATTAAATGCTCTTTGTGGACAAGATCTATCCAACTTCGGATTTTGATAAGAGTTCCAATCCCCTCCAATAATTATATAATATTTATCATACTGGGTCAAAATCGGATAAAGTGATGCTATAAAAAGTTGTTGATTATTACAAGGTACATATACGTTTAAAGGTAAAATGGGTTTATCAAAAAGAGTGGAAGAAAGAATAACATGACACCATCTTCCTTCTTTATCTATTTTAGAGTCTAAAATTTTCCCTTGATATTGATTTTTAATAACTATAGCTACCCCAGCACTGTTAGTTTTACCTTCTGAGGCTACAACTTCTCTAATCCAATTCCTTTTCTTAATCTCAACCCATTGATTATTAGTTAAATGTGTTTCTTGAAGTAATATGAAAGATGCCTTAGCCTGCAAAAGTAAATGAAAAAATAATTTCCTCTTCTTTAAGTTCTGGAGCCCTTTTATGTTCCATGAGCCTATTTCCCACATTTCAATGGGTTATTTTATATAGTAGACGTATAAAAGGGAAAACATAAGATAAAATCAAAATAGTTTTAAAAACATATATAATTTGGAAGCGTTCTTGAAATCCTGTCCTATACCAGTGCCTACCCACTCTACCCCCAGACCACGACATATATGGGTCCTGTATAGCGTAAAAAACTAAAAAGGTCAATAAAGTAAACATATGTAAAATCTTCAGTTTATAACAACTCAAAAACATCCCATAGACAGAACCTATATAAACTAAATTTAATTCTACAAAGCCTAATCTAAACATTTCCTACCAAACACTACTGTTCGTCTACATCTCTTTTGTTAACTGTTGTTTAAGTAAATCATGCTGAAGATATAACAATAACGTACAAAAAGCTTTCAATCGTTTTGATTAGCTAGCTATATATAAACAGTATAGATCATTTATGATAGCATGTAAATGTCATTCAGTAAAATGAGAATCCAATATTTGGTCAACATTGTCTTCTATTATTTAAGCATCAAATAGAGGGAGAGAAAAAAAAAACCCTCTTCATAATCTGTTATATCAATATAGAAATATAGGTATTAACATAAAAACAGAAAATAATTAACTTTCCTAATGGACACATTAAGTCCTTCATTGTTTATATACTTCAGGTCGACACTATCTCCTAATATTATTAAGTGATGGCTACCTCAATGTTTACACTATTACCCCACTAGTGTAGTATAAAACTATGTCACATCTAACTAGTACTATATGAATTTTGTTATATGTTATACTTATATAGAATGTCTAGTGTAATTCCTATATATGTGTCACTCACTAGTATTAAGGGACTCAATATGTCCTTTCAGGCTAATTCTAAAATAGTAAAACAACATCTATTTATCTTAAAAAGAAAAGGAAAAAACAAAAACACAAATATTTCCTATTCCCCATTTATCTATTATATACTATAAGACTTTAGCTATCATATGAAATGTAGATGTAATAGAATGTTCCTATGTGCTTAAATTACTGTAAAACATCATTGTTTATGTTGTTCATACATTACAAAGCTGAAAACAGTTTTCTTTGGATTTCCAAGCCTGGAAACCATACAAAACGCTCACGATGGGGGACAGTTAATACAGCCGGACTTCCGGAAGCAGCACAGCAAAAACCACACCCACAGCAGCATCCAAGGCATTTCCTGTCTCCTCGTCAGTGTGCAGACTTCGTGAAAGCCATAAAACTTCGGGAATTACTCGCTGATGACCAGGATCAACAAAACAAAGACATTATCTAATCCAGAAGAGGCCTAAAGCACTATGAAAACAAAGGATTACTAAAACCTCGAGCCACAGCAACAGATGAATCCAAACTCGTATAGTGTGCCAGTCTCAACGGAAAGCCAGATCAAGTCTCAGAGACAGGTAAGCACTTAAAAACTTTCAAAAAGATGTTTTTTGCCTCATTTTTTGTTGAAACAGAATATTTAGACCCATCCATTGTAAATATTAACATATTAGGATATTTCATTTGAAATTTTATGTTTATCAATAAGAAACCTACAATATGGAGATAGTGACTGTCTAGCTTGTCTGACTTGTAAAGGCAAATCCTGAGCCAGAGAGATTCTATTGTTGTTCCACATAATATATCCTCCACTTTTTTTAGCTGTTATAAGAATTTTACTGACATGTTGGTAAGTATTTTAACATACACAGGTCTTGGGCTGTTTGAAGCCCTTTCTATGATTATTTGTTTTATCATGTCAGAGTCCTTAAGAAGTACTGTAAGTAATTGTGTAATAGATGGAATTAACTCATTATATTGTACAGATTCCGGGATTCCTCTAATAATTATATTGTTTCTCCTGGATCTCGCCTCTAGATCAGTAAGCTTAATTTGAATAGCAATAATGTCCAGATCATGTGTAGCTGATTTTTTTGCAAGCAAAGTTAATTTGTCTTCATTTTCTGATATCCGAGCTTCAGTATTGCCCATTCTTTCAAGAATTTGAGTACAGGAAATTTCAAAAGTTTGTATTTGTGTAGTTAGTTCTTTCAGAGACTCTTGAATGGGTAACAAAGCAATCTTAATGTCTTCCATGTTTAGCACTCGATCAGATTTAGTTTTGCTTTCTGGTTTTTGCTATTCCTGTTGTATAATTTTTTGCCTTTTAGAAATTACTTCTTTCTCCAGTGACCGCAGTTCTGAAAGTTTAGTTTTGGTAGTAGTTATGTCCATAGTTTTTCCCTCTTTTGACATTCTATATCAGTACAGAGACTCAGAGTGTACCGAACACACGGTTCCTTTGTTTGATTCTCTCTTCAGAGCCAGCTAATCTACTGTAATCCTATTAAATATTGTAGTTTTCCTCGTTTTTTTTTCTTATTGAAGGACAATTAAATGAAGTTGTAGTTATTCTTATGAAGATTTATTGTTAAAAAGTTCTTGGTATCACTTCAGGGTTTAGATTTCCTCAGGTTATCTGAAGAGCTGCAGTTCAGCAGTGTTCACAGAATGGCAGCCATCTTTGAATGACATACAACCTTAAATCTAACTTTTCCCACATACTCTATATCATTTGGGTACACACTTGGGAATTTAACTGGCAAAATGACAGGGGCTACTTTTGCTCTGCAACATCTGTATGCACTACAGGCTGAGGTCAGTGATGCAGATGATGCTGCCAATATGCCCAGACTGAGGAGGAAAAGAGTGTTCAGGATCAGGATAATCTTTCAGGGGCTGCATGAGCTAGAGAGAGTAGAGCACTACAGGGTGGACAGGAACATATACAGCAACTCACTGAGCTCTGCCGGCCTCACCTCAGACCCAGAGCCAACAGTGAGGAACCCATCCCAGTGGGAACAAAGTTATGTGTAGCCTTAAGAATACCAGCTACAGGTACTTTCCAAAGACCTACTGGGGACATAATGGGGATCTTACAGGCATCAGTATCCAGGGTACTCCACCAGTTCCTGGATGTCATGCTAACACATGCCAGTGAGCACATTTATTTCCCCAACAACCCTGAGGAGAGAACTAGCAATATGCATATCTTCTACCATGTAGCACACTACCCAGAGGTAATGGGTGCCATAGACTGCATTCATGTGCACATCAAAGCACCACCTGGTGAGGAGGGTAGAGTCTATGCCAACCACAAGGGGTATCACTCCATCAACTGCCAGGTCATGTGCAATGCCCAGGGCATTATCATCAATGTGTGTGCTGGTAGCCCTTGCAGTTATCATGACTCCCACATCTGGCATGCATCACAGCTGCACCAGGCATTTGCCAAGGGGGAGATCCCATATGGCCATCTAGAGGGGGATGATGGTTATGCGCTGGAACCATGAATGATGACACCCATCAGAAATGCACACACACCAACTGAAGAATGGCATAATGAGGCACACGCACAAACTAGGAACATCATAGAGCATGTGTTTTGGCTGTTCAAGTCATGGTTCCGCTGCCTTGATGACATATCTGGTGGAGCCCTGGAGTACTCTCTGGCCACATCTACACACATGCTCATAGTATCTGCCATGCTACACAATATGATCCTGTGGAAACAGCTGTGGTGGGAACATCACAGGGAAGAGACACACAGCCCCCCACCATTTCCAAGGTCCCCACAGGCACAGGGGGACTCGGAGGAGGAATCCCCTGAGCCTGTCCCTGCAGGCAGACGTAAGCATGACCAGTACAGCCTGGCCTTGGCAAAGAGACAATGCATAGCACATACACTGACATGCTAAGGACCCAAGCACTGACACCTCACTCCAACTCACATACACACAGTAAAATGGATGCCAGCCACATCACACTACCTATACCTTACCATGTATAGGCTGTGTACTGCATGCATCTGACAGAGTCATCCCTGCAGCACAGTCCTTGCAACTGCTGCTGGCACAAGGTAAGTCACTCTTCTTAATAATAAATGAAAGGGGTAGTAGGCTGTGGTAGCATATGTATGATATTGCTGCATGTATGCATGGGATAGCAGCACAAGCTATGGGACAACTGGCTGCCTCACAATATGCAGTAGGCCCTAAGCCAGCAAAATCCACTGCACTATGTGAGGGACTTACAAACAGTGGGGTCATAGTACAAATGCATGGATGTCAAAGTTGGAGCCCATACATAGCTCTAAACCTCTTACAGCAAGAAATCTGTACAAAGTCATAATAAAATGTGGGGCAAAGGCCCCAAAACAGGGAGAAGTCTTACATATTGCTCTTACAAACATAGAAAGTTGATAGAATAACAGGTGTTGCAGTAGCATGAATTTTCTGAAGGGAAAGAAGTCTGAAACTGAAATATCAGTCATTATTTTCGAACTGCATTCTTAAATGATTTCACTATTATTTACCAAGCAACCATGGGTTTTAAGAAAAATGGGCCCAAGATATGAGCAAAACATCTGGATAGTCTATGAAGATGTGTACAGTTGAGAGGTATGACCCCCTCCCCCAACACACCTGTGTTCACATATAACTGCAGTGACATGTATGTTTGTAAGGTAATAGCAGCAGACCACACATTTCCAAGGCTTTCACAATCAACTTGATAACTTTTTCCATTTCTAGAAAATGCAGGTGTCAATGTGTTAGGCATATTTGTAGTTAATAGTGTCAGGATGTAGAGAGCACTTACTGGTGGCTGTTGTGGCTTGGTGGTCTAAGTACAGTCATGTGGTTATCAGGGTCCATGGTTTGAGACTGGCCGTGCTAACCATTTTGCATGTCAACTACACCAACAGTGGGAGTTGTGCACACTGCCCAGAAGTCAATATTTGTTACTGCTGGACAATGGGGGGATAGGGGACTACACATATGGACAGTACACAGCTCTGAGTAAACTACACAGTGCCTAGTAGAACAGCAGGTTGTGACATGTCAGTCTAGTGCCAGGATATAAAGGCTGCCACGTTAATTTGTCAGTACTAACAACAGGTCAGTGGGCACCATCCATACTCCTGGAATGACAGGGTGTCACAGAATGTCCACATGTGTGCCTCACATATCTGTTCTGCTTATCATAGCATTTCATTTGCCTGGCAAACTATTTGCAAACCAATAAAGGCTGATGTGAAAACATCAGTGACAGACAGCTGAGATGCAGATGTCATACCCATAATTAAATGCAAGCTAATACAATACCATTCTACCAACTGTCTACGTTTGGAAGAGCAATATTAAGAGCCTGCCTCCATGTCTGGCCATCTGTCTGACTGTTATATATGGGCCTGTCCAAATGTCTATCTGTAAGAGTTTAAGAGCTCTGGCTAACATGTAGACTTATAATAACAGTGCAACGCAAACCATCTGAGGACCACAGCAGATGTATGGGGCACAGTGATGGACAATCTGCTAAACAGGTACAGTCAGAGGTATGAAATCTGTAACCATGTATGTGATGTTACTACTTCTACCCCACTCAGACCATAACTATAAATACATATCAGCAACTGTGGACAAAGGCTCTGACTGGACTACAGGACAAAGACACATATAAGGCAAGGGGAACCACTGGCCAGACAAATGTAGAGTGTGCACACTAGAACAATTTTTGCTGCAGCATAGTTCTCTCCAGTGTATGGAGTCAATAAACAATTCTGTCACTACTCCCTCACATTACTCTATACTGATTTGCCAATAACATACCAGGAAATCACAGTGCTATATAGAATATACCACACATATTATGGACAACTGTGCTCAGTCCAATGCACTCTGTACCCACCCCAGGTTATGGCTCAGTTAATAAGGATAGCACACAGCCAGAAGATCCTTCAGCCAGTATATCACTGAGGTGCTAGACTATTTACACAGGTTCATCAGCCAAATCACTTGTAGCACACACAGTCCTGGACTGGACTACAGGTACCTCTGGACTGGAGTCCTGCTGTTACTCTTAAAGGTCATACTGGGCATGCTCCTACACTTAGCAACTTAGTAAGGCAAAAAAACAGTAAAAAATAATGAAAATATAAAATAATAAAATAAAATAAGTAAGTACACAGTATCCTAAACAAGTTACAAATATAATTAATTAACCTATAAAGTATTCAATATTAAATCCTGTACATACTAACCTAGTAGCAGTAAATTCAATTAATTTGTTAAAAGTATTTATAATACATTTATATTTACTATTAACTAAGCAGAACAACATTTCAGAAAAAACATTTAGAACATTATTTTATATTCTCATTATTTTTTACTGTTTTTTTGCCTTACTAAGTTGCTCATGTACATCTTTTAAGGCTGCATTTATTGTGAGTTGGTGTTTATCTGTTTTTATATACATATTCCTTTGCAGTATTGTGTGATATACTCCATCACTTTAAATTTTAATTGACTTGTAATTGAGTGGTGTAAGTGATGTGAGTATAAATACTTAATGAGATTAAGTTATTTATGTCTGAGGAAGTTGCTCAAACATTGAGCGACGAAAAGCGCTTTACATCTACCTTTGAATAAATACTGAGTGGTTTATCTTCAGTGATTCATTGGATTTCCTTTTTTGTGGATTTGGTTTGTTTTTTATTACTTGGTTTGTTATTTTGCCCCATTTACCATAAACAATGTAATGTGCATACTGCTTTACGTCTACAATGATTTGAATTTTATTTGAAAGTTTTATTTTGCATTTTATAGCACAAACACTAAGACATCTGCTAAATAATGCAATGCAGTCTCTCAATGAAAATAGACTTAGCATTAAAACTTCTCTGCCCTTGAAACTCACATTCATTGAAACAGCATTGAAATCCACATTCAAAGAATGTCTAATATAAAGATTAACTTTGGGCTGTTTTCAAGAGATAGGCCCCTTGCACACAAGACATACATGCGTTGTGTGATACACCTTCCTGATTCTATTAAATTATATTCCTCGTATAATACAGAATAGTTGTTAGAAGGTGTTTTAAATTTATTGTTTTGAACATTTCTCCAGTAAACAATGAAACAAAATGCATGTACCAATAATGACAAAACTGCCCAAATGAGAACATTTCCATCATAAAAGTCTACTCAAACTTCTACAGTCCACCAGTATTAGTAAATATGCACAATCTCTGCAGAAGTAAAAGTCATCTAAATAAATCCACATTAAAGAGATCTGTAATTAATGAGGAGGTTGCTGCTAGCAAACAACTTTATATTTCATTGTTTCATCTACAATTAAAGTGCCTGTAGCTTCAACAAAGAGGACATTCTCAGTATGGCAGGCATCCATCCCCTGTGGGAGTAGAACCCACAGCCTTCTGCATCAAAAGCAAGCACACAACCTGTATAATCCAAGCCATTATAGCATATTCAGCACTAAACTTGTCTTCCCCTGCAGCTCTAACCTCCATGTAAAATTTACTCGACACTCAACTGTATCTCTCAACGTCGCAGCCCAAGAAATCTGGAAAAAGTCAAGATTTATTGGGGGGGGGGCAAAAGCCCAAAAACCAGGGATGCATTTTAAACACTGCTTGTATAATCTTGGAAAGTTGCTAATATAAAATGCTGTGTTACCACCATATATTTCATTGCCAAGTCTTGAACCCAAGATCCTGTGCAAAACAGTCAGAACAACATAACACTATGCCAGATAAGCTGCTTTATGAAAGTGAGGAAGACTGAAACATAAATGGCTACCTTCTAGCGAATTCAGTTCTCACCATAGCTGTCAACCTCTTAGCACAAAACTCCTGGACAAAGCCATTAATGGGGTAATACAGCCCTCAAACATAATCAGTGAATTCAATACTTACCATAGCTCTCAACCTTAGCACAAAAACCTGGAAGAAGCCAATAATGGGGGAATACATTCCCAAAAATAGGGACACATTTCAAATATTCATCTTATAAACTTAGAAAATTGCTAGAATAAAAGGTTTTGTGTTACTATGTACTTTCTGAAGAATATGAAGTCTGAAATTCAAAGGCCTGTCAGTTTTATTTATTTAACTTTTGTTAACCAGGAAAGTCTGAGTTGGAACAAAAGCCAATTTTCAGCAAAGGCCCAGGGAGAAATACTGCAGACACATGTCTTTGTAACATGGGAGGACACTAGAGTAAACCCACACACAAACACAGAGAGAACATGCAGACTCTACACAGCAGGCACCCCAGCCAAGCATCAAACCAGAGAACCTCTAACTGTGAGGCAACAATGCTACCACTGCACCATCAACTATTCAAATAATTAAAAACTTAGAAACCATAGATTTTATGAGGAACAGAACAGAACAAAATATGAGCAAAAATCTGCAACAGTTTCAGAAATTGTGGTGGGTAAGAAATTCAGGCTGTTGTTACCTGCGCCCAGGGTGCAGGGTTCAAGCCTGTGGTATTCTCTAACCAGCAGGTGTCCTGAGTTATCTATTGCCACCCATATACATCAACTGGGGCATCGCATGCACACACAGTACCTGCATTGAGCATTGATAAAAACACACACAAACACACAGCACCTACGCACAGTACCTGTGGTTATTAAAAATTCACACATAGTACCTGCATTGATAAAAATTCCAAAGCTGCTTCATTCATTTTGTAACTACTTCAGCTCATCTGCATTTGTGTTTGCACTTGATAATCCAAAGGCTCGACTTTTTCCAAAGCTGGCTCTGAAAATAAACTCCAAAGCTGCTGCAAATAAACTCCAAACCTGCTCTGTAAATAAAAGTTGCTTCAACTCATCTGCGTTCATGCCAAAATGCATACTTCTGGTTTCCTGTTTGCGAACGTTCCAACTTCCAAGACTGCTGACCTTGTCCACATAGACGTCTGGGGCATTAGCAGTCTGCTGCCTTCTTCCTGAATCCAGAATGGTAAGGCAGCAGTCTGGATTCACTTTCTATGTGAAAAGTTATTGGAATGTTGGATTGTACCATTGTGGTTCACAGCAGGGGGGGCTGCAGTCCTGCAGTCTGATATCACGTGCTGCCACTGGTGGCAACTCCACCATGTATTGCCTATGTGTGTGCAATATGTACACATGTGTATGCCCTGTAAGTAGCTTCTGCCCACAATAACGCACATGTATGAAGACATGAATGCAAACTGCCACCTCCCACATATGTAGGTACAGCCTAAAGCTGTGGAAACTGTGCATAGTGTGCTGTCTGTCATTGACCACAAAACTATGTTAACACACTGCAATGGGGTCATACGGTTTGTATGGAATGGTGGCCAGGTCCTGGCCTCCAGCTGAATGCAGAAAACACTACCATCATACCATATGTTGAGGACATGGACCCACTATTTCCCACATCAACATTACCAGCATGACAGGCTTGAATCACATATAACACAGCAAAATGAACAGCTGGAGAGACAGGTTTGTCTTCCAGAGGCTGGCCTGTGTCAGGAATGCACTTCCCAAAAATGGCAAACAGAGTACCATGCAGACCCTCATCAACTGCATCAAGGTTGTGTGGATGTTTTCAGAGATATGCTGTTTTAACAAGTGTCTTGCTGAATGTAATCTTTGACTGAGTCATAGAAGAGTTTAACCTTTATTGTTCCTGAACTATATTGCTTTTATAAGTGTCTTGCTTGAATATTATCACTGATAGAGACATTGTAATATGTGCAGTCAAGACTGTTTTACTATGCAAGTTAATCTCTGTTCTATGCTCAAGCTACTAGTTAATAAGCCTGTGTAACTGTCTATTTTTTATCTCTCTGTGTGTCTTACCACTGTCTCTCTTTTCCCTTTATATTCCCAGCTGCTCAACCTGGTTTCCCAGTATTAAGGAGGACTTGCCCTGCGTGCTGAAAACAACTATTCTCCTCAACACACTGTGGTTTCCCCTAACTAAGGAACTGAACCTTTCCTCCCTTCTGCTACAGTCCCCAAGGGAATTTAATTATAAGTAAAGTACGTACTTTAAGCCAAAGTCTTAAGACAATTAGTGTGAGATATCCTAGGTTGTAAGTTTACTTTCACCAGCCAGGACAGCCGGCAGCCTTTACTATCTGCACCCATACCTGTCACCCCTTCCCCCTTCTTAGACTACAAGTATTTTTACTGTTCTTCCTCTTCAATCCTCTATAGCATACTTACTGCCCTGCACTCTTTTCTCAGTATATATTGCCTCTGCTATACAGCTTTTGTCCACTAGAGGGCAATAGTTTCCTTTAGACCACCATTCTGACTCCAATTTTAAGTAACTTACAGGCTCTTGGATTCTAATATTCTGGAAGAGCTAATACTCCCACTCTGTTCTTTCTTTCTTCTAATATTCTTCACTGCCAACCCTCTCTGCATATTCTATTATCAAGGCATTGTGTCACCTTACCCTCTGCTGCTTTACTTACCTTTACTTACTGCTCCTCTGATTGTTTTCCTAGGGTGAACTCCTCTGTGGCTCATCCCGCTCTGTTCGCCCTATGGGCTCACTCCGCTCCCCTACCCTGCCCCCAAATCTCACCTGCCCCCAGTGGTCCTAAACTTATACTCTAACTGCCACACCCCTATGCATTAGGACCAACCTCTAACTCCTCCCCTTAAAGTGTTATTACCTCTATTATATTCTCACTTTACCCCTATCTCCTTCCCCTTAAAGAACCATCACTCATTTACCTTTATCCATTTCCCTACCACTCTATCCACAAATATCCCTACATTTAACCACCTTAACCTAAACAAATGGCTCAAGGATCCTGTAAACCCTTACCTTTATTACTACTCCTAATTATACTTATCATTCCCTATCTACTTACTCTCTACGAACACCATAGATTCCTAGGACTGCATACCCACATCACACACACCTCTGTCCTTACCCCCAGCTCCACTCATAGTGTTAGCAACCTCCGCAGCTCAGCTAAGTACACAGCAGCCATATTTCATAGACTCCATCACATCTCTCAATTTAACCCACTAGCTAGAAAAAATAAGAACCTAATTTTTAAACTTCTACAACTCATCCTAAAAGTTCAGGTCCACTCCCTGTTAGATGGTGATATACACCCTAACCCAGGTCCTACCACTATCACAGCTACACAGCCTGATACACCAACAAATTCAATCACACAAACACTTACCAAGCCCCCCAACTCTCTCCTGATAGCTCATCTTAATATTCGTAGCATCAATAACAAAATAGCTCACCTGCATGCCCTTATTGATGTTTATTCCTTTGACATCCTCTGTCTGTCTGAAACATGGCTTAATCCATCAATACAAGGCAGTGCAGTTCTACCCCCTGGCTATAATATCATAAGACGTGACCGTAACACTAGAAAAGGAGGAGGCGTAGCCATACTTTATAAGAATGAATTACAAGTTACCTTGTTAGACTCCAAACCTCCACTTTGCAACAATGCAGAAATTCTTCTAACTAAAGTTCAGCTTAACAAAAGCAAAGCCATATATCTATCATGTGTCTATCTTCCCCCAGGCAATAACATCAACACATTAGAGGCTATCCTCAGCTGGCTCTCAAGTAACTACCCCCAAGAGACCATTATACTTGGAGATTTTAACATTAACTGGAACTCCTGTGTATCTGAGCAGGCTTCTACTCATATCAACTTATATGGTTTTACCCAAACTATAACATCCCCAACCCGCACCAATAAAACTAACAACAAAACTAGTACCCTTGACTGGATACTCACTAATACCCCCCAACTAAACTATAAAACAGGCACCCTCCCTGAGGACATAAGTGATCACTTGCTTACCTATTTAATCAGAACAAAAACTGTCATCCTAAACTCTACCATCTGTAGAACTATTCGCACTACCAAAAATTTTAACCCTGCTCACTTTCAAGCTGAACCAGTCACCTGTGACTGGTCACCCCTGTAATACCTCCCAATAGATAATGCCGTGAAATACTTTAACTCTAAATTTCTAACCATTTTAGACAGCCATGCCCCATTACGCAAAGTTAGAATTAGAACCAAACCGGCACCATGGCTCACCAAAACGACCAAACAAAAAATCCTCCAAAGAAATAAACAATGGGCCAAATGGCGCTCAACAAAAAGCTCCTCAGACCACCTGCAATTCAGACAGCTAAGAAATGAAACAAAAAAAGCCATATTAGCCGATAAAAGAAACTACTTCTACCAACTACAACAAACCAACCAAAATAATCCCCAAAAATTCTGGCGAGGTAACAATAACCTCCTACACCCTGGATGCTCAAGTACTCCCTCTCCCTCTGGCTCTGATCACAACAATCCCATCCAAATAGCTGACTCATTTAATACTTTTTTCACTGAAACCATACAATCCCTAGCCAACCAGCTATACCCTAGCATCCCAGGCTCTGCCACAACCTTTACCAATAATTCTCATCAATTTCATTTTCAGCCAGTGCCCACTTCACTTATCTGTAACCTCATACAGAAACTTAAACCCACTACTCTCTCTGCTGATAAATTACCTGCAGAATACCTGCAAAAAGCTGCTAAAGTCATAGCCTACCCCATATCCATCCTCATTAACAGAACTATTTCTGAAGGATCTATTCCCCTAATCTGGGATGTCTCTCACATAATTCCCCTGCATAAGGGCGTTAACTCCAAAGAGTTGCCCAATTATAGGCCCATAGCTATTCTATCTCCTTTGGCAAAAATAATGGAGAAATGTATACACATACAACTGTTAACCTACCTACTCGATCACAATTTATTAGCACCCTGTCAACATGGCTTTAGACCATTTCATAGCACCACCTCTGCTCTCTTATCCTTCACTAACCATATTAACAGTAATCATAACATTGATACTCTATCCTCAGCTGTTTTTATTGACCTGTCCAAAGCATTTGACATGGTGAATCACCACCTCCTTATAGACACACTCAAAAACCTGTCATTGGACAACCATACTATACAGTGGTTCCAATCATACCTACATAACAGGCAACAGGCTGTACTATGGGAAAATACTTTATCTTCCCATGTCCCAGTCACTCTAGGGGTCCCGCAAGGATCTATATTAGGCCCATTACTCTTCTCCATCTTTACAAATGACCTTCATTCTGTAATTCCTCAAGCTGACTGTATCCAATACGCTGATGACTCCACACTCATATGCGCTGCTGCTTCTTAATCAGAACTTCAGTCACTAACCCAAATGACCTTTAGTACAGTTGAAAACTGGCTCCTACAAAGATGTCTTATCCTTAACCCCAAAAAAACAAAAATGTTACTATTTACCCCCACCTGCAGAACCTCCCCACTTAACTTTACTATTACTTCAAATGATAGAACTATAATATCTCCTGAACCAACCACCAAACTACTCGGGGTACTAATAGATAACAACTTGTCCTTTGAACCTCACATTAATAACACCATAAAAATAGTAAACAAGAAACTAGGTTCTCTCTATAGAATAAAACCCTTTCTTACACCTCCAGCCAGGGTTACTATTGCTCGTACCCACCTCATCTCTACCTTGCTCTATGCCTCCGCTATCTATACCAAAATATGTAGAAGTAATCTGAGTAAAATTACATCCTCCTACAACAATATTGCCAGATTTGCAGCTGGATCCTCCTATAGAATTCATCACTGTATCAATCTGAATCAGTTAGGATGGTTAGAGCTGCCAAATTTAATACTTTTCAATCAATTAATAGTAGCCCATAAGATCCTGTATTTACCTCAAAATACACCCATACTTACATCCCTAGTCATCCCCTATAATAACCTCAAGACCTTACGCTCAGCTAATAACCTACTTGTACAAATATCAAAATCCAACAACTTAGTTGGTGACACCTTGTTCTCCAATACAGTAGGTAAAGCCTGGAACATCCTCCCAAGCCAACTAACCTCAATATCCTCTGTCAGCTTATTTAAAAGCAAGCTTAAACCCTACCTCAAATCACACTGGCTATGCCCCTGTGTTAACCCAGACTAAGTACCTAACTATTAACTAGACTCCCACAATTCCTAGCCTCCCATGATCACGATCTTGTGTTGTCTCACTAATTTTTAGTGAGCTTAACCTTCCTTAGGATTTTTTCTCATGTAAATAAGTATATACTGTGGAATGATCAAACACCTTCATATAGTATCACAACCTATGTGTTAAATAACACTAGAAATCCATCCTTGTTTGGTGTTCTTCTATACTCTATCTATTGATCTCTAGTGTTTTTCTTTCTTAGGTTTTTGTGAGACCTTAGTATCTCTTATCATAAATTACTAGGTGTATCTAATTTTGTAATATGTTATAAAGATTTGTACTACACCATTTCTAATACAAATGTATTAGTCTTATTCATCTATTCTTAGATAAATTTTTCATTTTTCCTACTGAAATATAAAATATATAATCTTAGGCTTGTACTATAATTGTTAAAATGTATGTACCAAATTATATTGTTATTGTCTTTGTCTTGACCTTTTATGTTGTTGTAATTTGTGGAGCTTTTCTCCCCGGGCCTCCACTGAAAATGGACATATATCCAGCTGGACTAGCCCGGTCAACAAATGTAAAATAAAATAAATAAATAAATAAATGTCAAAAAAATATCTGTCCCAGGGATCCAAAGTGTGTCAAGCAATGGCAGGGCCAACAGGTGCTGATAGATGATTCTGATGGGTATTTACTGGAAAGGCTTGTAAGGGACCCAGGGCCAGTACTGTAGTAACCTCCTCTGTATATATGAACCAATGAACCCACGGAACTCCCAGGTGGTAGCAAGAGTAGTATGCTGTGTCAGGGGGTATGCATGCAAGGTACGCTGTCTGCCCCCATTGTCCCTCACACACTGTTACACACATATACACCTAGGCAAACTTGAACACATACAGCCGTACCTTGCTGATGAAAATGTCTCTGTGTTGCCACTCTGCCATTCTCAACTCCCGTACTGGCAGTAGTCCACCACAACTTGCACACACTGACACCTGGAATAGAAACTGAATAAGGTCTGTGAGAAAACAGTCAGTCAACAGTACTAACAGCAATAAAGCATCATAGCACAAATGTATGTACACTTTGATGTGTATGCATGACAATTGCCAGCAGACAGTACCTTACAGGCCATAACACTACTACACTACACACTGCCATTATCTGTACTATATTCACCCTGTGTATCAAACACATATTAGCATGTCCCTTCATCAATGATATGGATAACAGTGATGTGGCACAGGTATCATCACATACACAGGGTGAGGTGTGGGGTTGGCAAAGGCTTAGGGTGTGCCATACAATTGACAGCATGTGTGTGCATGTCTGGAGGGGTGCTGGTCAGCTGGGCCATGGAGAGGAGCTGTGTGCATCTGTCAATGACCTGCATGTGACAGTGATGTGTGAGTGCATACGTGCACACAGTCAAGCTATGTGCTAGCCCTACATGAGGGTATGTTGGACAGCCATGGATCATACATGGCAAAATGTACAGTTCACTATCTCTGGCAACGAACACGGGAACTGGTTCTGGCAGGAGTGGAACTGGCGCCACCATGCCCAAGACCAGATGTGATACTACTTCCTGATGGTGACTGGTGTCTGCTGGGTCTGTGATCCTCACAGGACTGCCCAGGACCGCATGCTCATGGCTTGCCATGTTGTGGTGTGAATAGCACCCTCCTTTCATTAGTGCTGGTGGTACTGCCACTATGGGAGTGTGACTGTGCATGGCCATGTGGGCTCACAGCTGATGTTGCTGACCTACGCCCACATGTCTGATGCCATACTCCCACCACATGTTCAAGCATAGGCAT
The DNA here is from genome assembly GCF_019279795.1 of Protopterus annectens. Taxonomy (NCBI): domain Eukaryota; kingdom Metazoa; phylum Chordata; order Ceratodontiformes; family Protopteridae; genus Protopterus; species Protopterus annectens. Next base: position 172,948,949 of record NC_056744.1, read on the forward strand.
TGCATGGTTAAGGACTGACAATGCCTCACCCTACCACCTATCCACTTCATCAGCAAAATTATGTAAGGCATCACCAATGCCATGGAGGGTGTCATGCATGCCAGGCATTGTTACATCCATGACCCTGAACAGCCATCTGGTGTACCATTCACAATGTGCCTGTGCCTCCATGACAGACAGAAACATGCATTGGGATGACACATGCTGTGACACCTCTGACAAGGACTGGATGTCCATCAGTTCTCCTTTGAGCACCCCTGTCAATCTGCTTGTGTGGGACCTCACCAGTTCTCTGGCTTTGGCTGGTGTCTACAGTTACTGGTGCCATAGTCACCACACTTTCTGTTCAATTCCACCACCCTCCAACTGCCCTATATCTGCGGCTGCTGGGGACTGGGTATGTGCTGGGACATTGGGGTGCATGTGGGATCTCAACCAGTGGGACAGATTCAGGCCCCAATAACCCTACCTTTGCATTACAATGGCCACCATTATCATCAGAGTCCAATGAGACACTGACATCAGGTTGTGAGGGGGACACACTCCAACCCCCAAGTCAACTATGAGAGGAAGACAACATGACTACATTAATTCTTGCACTATAATGTTTGCTGACACACACACACACACACACACACACACACACACACACACACACACACACACACACACACACACATATACATGCACACACACATATACACACACACACACACACACACACACACACACACACACACACACACACACACACACACACACACACACAGTTGAGGTGCCACAAAGGTATTATACAGACCACACCATCTGACTGATGCCATGCACAGCACACAATCAGACCACAACAGACAAACTCTGGACAGGCCCTCAACAACCTGCAGTGCAACTATGTCCAGTTAATGTTGCTAGTGCTATACACCTGTGAGATACATGACAAGTTGGAGTATGTGATGGATCTTCACCTAACACACAGTGCACCAGTGTGCACAATAGTAATGCACCTCTGTATAGCACAGTGGCTACACCTATACAAAACTATGTGCTAATATGTTACAACTCCTGCAAATATGCTACTGTGACTACCAATGTAAAGCACTGCAGTAAACCCGACAACAAGTGAAGATGTATGAAAAATGCAGTATGGCTAGGCTTAACAATTGTGAGCATGGCAAAATGGCAGCCGTCAAAATGCCTAGAGTATAGGTGAGCCATAACATGACAGTTACACACTCACCGGCTACAGGCTGATGCTTCCCAGCCCAACCAGAGGTACCTATGTAGTTGTAGGGGGTGGTATTGTTAACACACACACACATATGGCAATGGTATGGGATAATATGTGCATTTATCAACATGTACAGGAAAAGCTGAGATACTACCCAAATTGCTGATATTCACAATATGTCTGCACATGTGTGCATTACAAACCCCAACCACAAATGCAGACTGACCTGACATATGCATACAGGAATGCAGAGGCTGCTGGCATGAATGCTACAGTATTAATGTGATGAATACTGGAGGCTTACCTAGATGCTCCTTGGCTGTGGATTCTATGCCACCTACCTCCATGACATATGTACTGATGGCTTCCTGTGAGCTGTTGGCTAACACCAGGTTTGCCAGGAACTTCTCTGTGGCTGAGAGTGGTGGTTGTGTAGCAGGGCCTTCCTCTTTGCCAGTAATGTCCCTGGCCACAGCTGCAGCCTTTTGCTGTGCATGGTGTATGAGATCAGTAGCACGATGTCGGACCTGTTCATAGCTCCTGTCCTGGTGGCCCACATTATTCACTGTTGCTACCAGGTCCACCCACAGGGCAGCACGTTGTTGCTGGTTATGACAGCTCCTTGACAACTACACCTGGTGATGGAGTTTGAGGCCATTGATAATTTCAGCGGTCTCAGCTTCTGAGAAGGCTGCATTGTGTCATCTGTACATCCCACCAGAAAGACATTAACAGGGGAACACATCACAGAACACCTTGCTCACCATTATGTACAGACCCTGCACATCCAATTTTGCCAGCAATATCCACCGCTAACCCCCACATCATACCCCTGCCATCTATCAACACATTATGTCTGTGGGTCTCACCAACATACTGGTAATACAGAATGCATTGATCCCCTGATCCTGATGTTTTATGCTACTTGCTGCATGTGCTATTAGGTGTTGCACTGCATGTAGCTTTTGAACCTATTACTGCTTGTTCATAGGCTGTCTAAATGGACTGCTGTAGTGTCAGCATCCTACTGTAGTAGTACTCAACTGGTCTGTAGGCCCACCCCTCAGACCTCCCTGGCCTTCCTCCCTCAGAATATGGACTATATGACTGGACAACTTCCTACAGTTTCCCACACCAGTGTGGTTGATATTGGTGTCCTGGCACTGTGTAGCACCTGCCTCATGTACATGGATGGACAGCCATATACAGACACTACTAACGAACACACTGTGTGAGAGATGCAATGAATATAGGAACCTGCAGTCCATGGTCTCTACCTGTCAACACTGCATATCTGTCCCCAAACAGGTTTTAAACACAATCAGTACAGCTCACACACCACCCACATCTACACAACTATCACGGACATCTGCAGTGATCCTCAACATACACATCCACAAACAAAGGGGATCTCCGAGGCAAAGATACACATGAACGCCACAGCTGTACACAGCACATACCAGACATGGCCACACACCTGTATCCCACAGCCATACAGTCATGAGCCCATGTTAAACATGTTACACATAAGGGACTCCAGTGGAGACACACTGGTGTGCCTCTGACCTAGCTAGGTATGTGGATGGTCACAGTTACTTTTGTGTCAGTTGACAGACTCGGCCATATCGCATATGCACTGCTGTCTCTCACTAACAGGTACTGTCATGGGGTCTGTCACTGTACATGTTGGTATGCCTGACCTGACCTAACATATACATCCCTGAACTATATGCAGTGAGACATGAGTGAGCACACTAGTTATGTGTACCAGGCTGGTATGTCCCTAGCCTTACTCAGCATTATGTTGTCACCCAGATGGATGCCGCAATACAATCAGGGAATGATTGCCCTTAACATGTGCACATTTATCCTGTGATATTCCAGGGATTCCAGTACCTCTGAGTCTGGGATGATATGGTACACAGACCACGATGCTCTGCAAGAGATGCCCTCTATCTGTCTTCATTGGTCTTCATGCATCTGGCAGTGGTTCCCACCAGCCCCATAGTGATTCTATTAGTAACACTGGTGATGTTTTCACTACCCACATTAAGTTTCAGTACAGCACACATTGAAGGTCATGCTGCTAAACACTAGAGGTGTACGCATGATTTTGGCCTCATTGCAAGCAGTCCTATTCTGGGAACAGCAGACATCTGTGCACTCACACAGACCATGGTTAAAAGCTGCAGAGACCATCCAATCTTACATGGTCAACCATCCTATCATACATGCAGAAGGCAAAGTGTAGCCGGTAATACCATGAGACATGGTGTTTTCACATATATGAGACACCTATACACCTCCACGCTGTGCAGGCAATAAGATGCACAGTGGACACTGCAGGGTCAGTTCACCATTGCCAACACAAACCTATGCAAATCACAGCTAGGTACCAGCCACCACATGTAACCAGGAAGCCCATTCTGTCTACATGGACCTTATTAACTGTATTAGGAGTCAGGTTTGACCCTGATCCTAGGTCAGTTGAACAACCTTAACACACTGTACAGCCAGGGGCTACACCCACATGAGGTGAAAATGTATTGCAGTTACCATCACACAACATGGGTTACTACTGCAGCATCCCTACAGTGTCATCCTCCTTGGCAAAGCAACCATCATGCAGTCACATTTGCAGTCCCTATCTCCCATAATACCCAACTAGCTAGGCTCAGCCATACATACACCTCCTACGTGGAATACATCCTCCTGGGGGGCATACACAGCCTCACAGCCCCCAACTCCTCATTAAGGACTGCCACTAATATCCACACATACACACAAGTGTTATATGTGCATTTGTATAGATGTAGTCAGGTATAACCGACAGGCCTACATCATACTCTGCTATGATATGCACACCTGTCTGGCGGACATATGCAATACGTACTGTCCCTAACAGGGATGACATACCACTGTCCAAGACAAAGTAGGGGCAGGTGCCCATTCTGGGGCAATGTCTCTATAGCATGTACATGAAAATGGGATTGGTTCTGCAAACCTGCACAACAAACACTGTGCTTACATTGTCTACATCCACAACAGACAGTCATCTCACCTACTACATATATGTCTGCAACAACACAGGTAGCAGCTGCTCACTCGTGGTGTGTAAGGACACCAGCGATACCAGTGCTGTTGATGTGGCATACTGGATGCCTGACAGAGTTGTTGTAAGCTTCACTCCTGTGTTCCATATCAGTATAGCAGGATATGCACAGTACCTCCTCCATCTCCTGAGGTCACCACTGCCATGTGATAGTCATGGTACATGGGTCTATATTATAACATCGAAGTCTTAAAACTTTGAATGTTATAATATTGAACCCTATGCACCAAATGCTGAAAATAGCAAAGCTGCAGAATATCAAATACTTTCCTAGGGAAAGTATTCGGTGGGCCGTTTCTGCATCTTCGCTATTTCCTAGACTGTGGAGTGAAGGTTATGGACTGGGTTAAGGTAAGTGTGCAAACAGATCAGGTTATGGTGCGTGTCTGATAGTTAGGGACCTTAGGGTTAGGGAGCGGGTAAGGTGAGTGTGCGATAGGGACTTTAGGGTTAGGGAGCAGGTAAGGTGAGTGTGCAATAGTTAGGGACCTTAGGGTTAGGGAGCAGGTAAGGTGAGTGTGCGGTAGTTATGGACCTTAGGGTTAGGGTTGGGTTAAGGTAAGTGGATAGCTAGTAGTGTATGTATGGCTTAGTGTAGGGTTTTGTGAAGTGTATGTGTGTGGATTATTTATTTTGGTGTGCTTGTGTTGTGTGTATGTTTATCGGAACAGCACATTTTTTTCCTGGGAAAAACAATTTGCTATTTTGAGTGTTCAATGTTATAGTCTTTCGATCGAAATGGTTCGATATTGTAACATTTGAAGTTTTAAGACTTCAATGTTATAATTTAGACCCATGGTATACATCTGCCATGGGAGGCTATCACATCACAGGATGCATCCTACCTGACCTCAAGCATAACCTGCAACACCATAAGGAACTGTATTGAAAGGAGGACTGAGTACTGCCGTTGTCCCATCTGTTTGATGAACGACCACTGTCAGCCTTTTACACTAAGGTGGGACACCCCCACTCAGTCACATGATAGACCCAGCAGCCTAAGTAGGCTATTCTGCAAGGCCATAGCACAGTTTCAAGTGAACCCCATTAAAAAGGACATGTGTGACCTATCCATACTCCATTGCACACACTAAGGCTTTGTCAAGGAAGGGTTCATGTTTGCTACAGTCAGGTGGCCTCTTTGACACAGTCACCAAAGCCATGGACAGGGGATGACAGTTCAAAATGCCCACCATGACCTGAACAAACTATGTGACAGTATAACCCTCGAGGCCATTATGGATATAACACTCCCAAGTAGGCATCATACTACATATCTTACCATAGGTGTAGCATAGTGGTGCGCTGACATGACCCAACTATTCCACATAGGGAAATGCACTGCAAGCAATTGACTCATAAGTAGGTGTGTACCTTGTTCCATGTTTGGGCCTCTATTATGTGTGATGTACACGTCTGAGGTGCAAGTCACAGTCATTAGCCTATGTCCAACCATGTGTGCAGATGACGGCATGCTGTGTCCCATCACTGGATTCCCTAGTGATGTGGACATCTGCCTAGGGGGGGTCTCACACAGATACATGACTGTTGCCAGACACATGGCCTCAGGTTGTATACCAGGACATGCAGTGTGAACACCTATGGGGAGAGTGATGTCCCACATATTATCAGAGTACAAACAACATCCTAGGCATGAAATCAGTCTGTGGACACAAGTCTTTGGTAACATAACATGTCAGCACAAGGTTGCTTCCATTGTAATACAAACCTTCTACATTTCCCATATCATACATAATGGTATGTCATCATGGTACATGGAGTATACACATCCCTGCATTCCCCCCAATGAGGACCATTGATGTGTATAATTCTCTGTTCGTCATTGACATCACACAGCACATATAACAGCTGGGGACATCACAGAGGTTCCCCACCAGGGAATACCAGGGCATCAAACATCTACCACACACCGATAAGCTATAAGGCCAACCCTCTACCTGGTTTCATATATAATCATCATGGGTGACCTCAGTATGGCATGCAAGGCACTTACAGACTCCACATTGCTGGGACTGCTGCACGAGTGCAAGTCATGCTACATTCTGTTAACACACACACACACACACACACACACACACACACACACACACACACACACACACACACACACACACTGGTGTGTGGCATGAAGTGGGCTTGTTGGCAGCTCAGATGTTTGTCCCACACAATCAGGCTGCTGTGGAATGGGCACCCTGTCTACATCAGGCAGGGTAACTATTTACACCTTTGCTGGTGTAGCAGGTATAACTGGATGGTTAACTGCACATACGCCCTTGGGATACCACCTGTGTCCCTGTTGGATGGGGGCATCAGGTGCTGCCTTGCATACACATGGGCTACCATATGGCCTAGGCATATGGCTGCTCAGGGCCCATAGCCTAGTAACCTCATATGGTAGCAGGACTACTAGCTATGGCCTGAGTGCTGTGACAGACTGTGCTGTTATGTGTCCACACCCATCACTATCAACTGCTGGGCGTTGTTTATGGGCAATGGTACTGTATCATGTCATCGAGCCTACATCTGAAAAATAGGTAAGTGGTACTACAAGTGCATGTTTACATTCCAGCAACATCTGTGCTACACAATAACTGAGAGCAGTGCATATATGGTGTAGGGTGTCCTCCTCATCGCTGTCTGACATCTGCTGTACCCAGATGTTTGCAGAATGTGTACATGTGCCTAATAGATGTAGACCCCCTGCTAGACAAATGTGTATTTCCAAACACCAGTTGGATAATATGTGATGGCTGTCCCCAGCGTTTGGGGAATGTGTCTGTGACATGGAAGACCCCTGGGAAAACAGTAATGGTACATGAATATCTGGTACTGTATGCATTCCCTTAGATTGCATGCTCAATATGTACACACTGCTGGTGAGCCAGAGCCCACTACTAGTACCTATAACATGCTGTCCTGCTGCAAGGGGTCACCAAGTGAGTATGTAATGAATGGTCAGGGACAATCTTTGAACTAAGCTTGTATGACAGTCACAGACTGAGAGGGGCTCACTGACAGTACTTTATGTCATATGCCAGCTGTAGCCACCAGTACCTACTGTCAGTATTGTAGAACAGACAATAAAAGGAGCAGTCATATGTGAGCTGACCATTGCTGGGGTGATTCAGTGGCCAGAGCTGTGATCTATGTCACTGCAGACAGAGCCATAAAGGATGGCCGTAAGTGCTGGACTGCAAACTAACAGCAGCATGTCAGTCCAGTCATGTTGTTGAAACCTACTGTTGTTTCCCATGACTGCATACCCCCATCTGCATTCCATTACATGCTTCATTCAATGACATACCTGTTATAGTGCTGTACTCCTTTGAGAGAAGAAATCCAGTTGTACTATCCTAGAGAATTACAGTCTGTCTTCATGAATAAAGTGTCAGACCTGTTTACCATAGGCAGCAGCTTGCCTTAAGGAGGTAATGCTCATGAACAGGTGCCTGTGCACCAATCTGCGACTTTCACTTACTAATTGCATCCAGAACAGCTGGGTTGCCTTTCCATTAGCCAATGGCATGGCAACACAGTGGTATAATTAAGGCCTTCATGTAGGCCTTGCCCCTTTCCCTGGCCTGTCAGGAAGACATTATCAAGGTGTGGGAGTTACAGCATCACATAGGGTAGATAGAAATACTGTCCACTGTTTGTATTGATGTGTTATGTCCACAGTTTTGCATGCTATGTCTAGCCATTGTTAACAGACTTTCTGATTCTGTAGCAGTGTACTGTTGAACAATGTGTGTTCAGGCCAGTAGGGAGACAGGCAGATGTGAATGTCATATATCCTTATTATCTGAATGTGCATGCTGCTACAATTAATGCAGTTCTATCAGCTGTGTATGTTTGTAGGGGGAGACTGTGATGCATGCCCTTTCACATGAGCCCCCACCAACCCTTGATGTGTGGGTGAAATGTGAATGCTCTCTTGCAGGTGTTTGGGTGGTATGATAGGTCTGTAGCAGGTGGATGGACATACTGCTGCATGTGTAGCAGGCTTCAGCTGCTGCATTCTGGCCAGGATTCATACTAGGGAATGTGCAGACATAGGGGGACAGCAGGCTGTTACTGTCAGTGAGGGAGCAGTGTCAGCTGTTGTGTCACAGCATTGCCTGGTTGATGGTATCCATAACAGTCCAGGTGAAGCATGTGCCTCTGGAACATATGTTATGTAATAGTGCCATCCAGACAGTGGCAAGTGACAGCTAAAACACATATTCTTAATTGTGAAATGTGTCCCACCCTGCAGGCCTTTAACGTGCTAGTGTGGGTGGCATCAACTGTGGTGGGAGCAACCAGTTTTGCTGGACACTGCATGGCTCAGTTATTCCTATGTTGTATTGACATACATGTAGTTGTTGTGCCACAGACTGGGCTGTGGGTGTCCAGATGTGACACATGCTAGGAATGTAACAGATACATTATATATAGTATATTAATCATATATCGCATATGTTAATAATAATTATATATTAAATATATCATACTATATTATATTATATGATAATATATATTATATGATGTATTACTAATGATATATTATATATTATGACAGGTGTTTTTGTAAGACATATGTGCATGCCTACAGTGTGTTACATGTGATTGGCATGAACATGTGTATTCTGATGGGTATGATGTGTGACACTGAGCTGTCTGTCATGGTTTGTAACCCCAATCTGCACTGCATTGCCAGTATGTCAGCACACAAAATAGGTTTTATGACAACCCTGCCTTAAGTAGGGGGCACAACTGTGTTCATTCAGCAACAGTCTTTGCAGTTGTCAGCTCTACTTGATATTGCAGGCCTCCTGTACATGTAGCAGTATTTATTTGTCTGTGTACTGGTTTGTTGTCTGCATTACAGGGCCACGTTAGGGTTCCCACCTTTTCATATGCCCAAAATGGGACATTTTTGGTACAAATGTCAGATTTTGCAGGCTGAAACATACCCCCAGCCAGTATTAAGGACAGAACTTCACTTTTTGCCAAAATAAAAGTTATTCTTGTAGCATTTTAGTTGCTTATTCTGTTTCTTATAACAGTTAGGTGTTTCAGATACAGAATAACTGTTTTATGCAACTATTACATAAAATATATGAAATAGTTTTGTCCTAAAATCTCAGGACATTTGTCAATTTTACAGTTGTTTTGCAGGACACAACTGCCCAAAGATGGACTGTCCCTCACAAAGTGGGACAAGTGGTAACCCTAGCTAAGTACACTGTGATTTGTCTGGGTATATATAGGAGTAGTGTGTCATTGGTAATCAGGACATGTTTGTGAAAACATTACTTGTTCTCCAGAACTCAGTTGGCCTACTGGTGTAATGCAGTATGTTGTTGTTGACAAGATCCTAGATGCAATACTTGGCAGCAGTGCCTTTCTTACCTAATTTTACATGATTGTACTGTATAATATATTTACAAAAGCAGTACTAATTCTCCAGAGCTGTTTGGGTCTAGTGGTGCATTGCTTTGAATCTAGTGCACAGGGTCCTGGATCCAATACTTGGAAGTGGTGTCTTTTTTTCCCTAATGTTACATGACTGTACTGCATGAAATATTTACAAAAGAAGTACTAATTTCCTCAGAGCTGATTTTGCCTAGTGGTGCATTGCTCTGACTCCAGTACACAGGGTTCTGGGTTCAATAGTTGGCAGTGGTGTCATTTTTTCCCTAATATTACATGACTGTACTGCATGATATATTTACAAAAGAAGTACTAGCTTCACAGAGCTGATTTGGCCTAGTGGTATACTACTCTGATTGTAGTACACAGGGTCCTAAGTTCAAGACTTGCTAGAACTGGTTATTTTGTTGCTGGGCAGAATAGAATCTGAAACACACAAATCGTTAGGATAAAGGATTTTACTGATGTATCTGGTACCTTGGCTTACACCTTCAGGGAATAAATTATTACATCAAGCAGCTTTCATTATATACATCCTACTTAATACATTCAATCAACCATCTTTCATTAACCAATCAATAATTTAAAGTGCCCATCACTCAAAGATTGGCTTTGAGTTGCTCGCCTCTGGTATAAAGTTGATACTGGACACTCCCCCAGTGACATTACATCAGCTCATTCTACTGTTTATAGTGAGAACTTAGTAAAGGCCCACCGCTTTAGCTTCTGAACCTTGAATTATTTTGTTATCTTCTGTCTCTTCACTTTCTACTAAAAACAAAACAAACAAAAAAAGCTGTACCTCTTTCTAATTAATTTTGCTGTTTGCCATATTTATTACTGCTTGTTGGTAGACAGTATTCTACTGAATCGCTGCTTTATTAGTGCTGTCTGTTATTGTTGTGATTTGTGAGCTATTGCTTCAAAGCAATCTACTGATTAGCTATATTTCAATGCTATCTACTGTAATTCATTACTGTTTAACTGCATTTCATTGCTGTTTAACTGTATTTTTTCATACTGCAAGTGCTATTCTTTTGACTATAGTGCTTCATTGTGAGTTTTTCTTACTGAGTTCTTAACTCTAAAATTGAGTAGCATAGTCTAAATACATGTCAGCAGCATACAGAGCTTCAGCTGCACAGTTTTAAACCCTTTTTGAGGTATTCAAGCTACAAGTTAACAGTTTTCTCTGCAGGAAAAAAAAGTTCTAAGCTTGTTTCCTACCTTTCCTGTTCCTAGAGTAGTCCAGATACAGATTTGCTGTATCCAGGACTGTTTTGTAAGTTTCTGAGTTCCCCAGACCTTTCTGTATTAGAAGAAAGACTTCCAGCTTATCAGTGGGAGTGGTAAGCACTAAGTAGCCTATCAACCGCAAGAAGAGTGGTTTCTAGCTCTGAAACTGTAGTTTATTGGCCGTTTGGGCAGTTTTTCTATCCCTTTCAACTTTCTAGTTTAAAAGCCAGTGTTTGAGTGGGTTTGCACTTTTTTAACTATATGGATCCTGTTTTGGTATCCTGCAGACTACAAGAGCAACAGAAAGGAGAAAAAGAGACTGCAAGTGCCTACATTTTGATTTTTTTCTGATTATACTGCTATCTGCACTTAATTTAAGTCATTTTTTCATTTAACTGCATTTATTTTAACTGTATTTGCTTTAATATTGTTACATATGCAAGTGTGCTAGCTTGCACTGCATTTAAAGTATATTACTGGTGCCAGAAAGTCTGCTCTTCAATTTTTCCCTTAGATCTTGCTAGGTATCTTCTCTCTTGCTCTTTAATTAGCGTATTTACCTAGCACTTCATCAGGCTTTTTGTAGCAATTATTGTAGAACACATAAGTGCTATCAGCACTAGACGTCCTATAAGAAAACAGCTCCAGTACTTAGTAATGATGACCATCCCTCCTGGCATGTCTAAAAGTCAGTTTCCTGTGCTTTCTCCTATTAACCTGGTGAACTTGGACATTCTGAGGCAGTGTAGCAACTGCCTCATGTACACAGACAGCCCTCTCCTCTTACCTCCTAACACTCAGACTTGTGAAAGATGTGCTTATATCTCCAAATTGGAAGCCATGTGCTCTCCAGCCAAGACCGGAATAGCTGTTCAAGAGGAGAAGGTCAACACCTGCACCACATCACATGGAACACATAGCCCTCCAGAACACCCACCATCACAGCCCTCACATGAAAACACAAACCACACACCCACCTTCATGGAGGCTCTCAATAGAAATCTACTCAAATAGCAAAGACCTCCAAGGCAAAAAGTACTCGACCACCACAACATATCACAAACCATAAGACACATAGCTCATCTACACAGTGTACCTCTCAACCTAAGCCCCTAAGGCAAAACAGATTGCCCAATACAATAATCATAGGTGAATCAATAGTGAGACACACTAATGTCCCACTCACTAGATTGAATAAGGAGAAGGTAACAGTCAGCTCTTTATCAGGGGCCAGAATTCAACACATAACACACGCACTCAGGTCACTCCACAACAAGTACAAGTATGACTCTGTCATTGTCCATGGGGGAGTAAATGACCTGAGATGCACCTCCCTGGACTACATGAAAAGAGACATGGTGGAACTTTCAGATTATGTGGCCCAGGCAGGTATGACCCTAGCCCTGTGCAGCATCCTACCATTGCCCTGAATGATACCGCGGTACAAACAGAAAATGATTGACTTTAACAATTGACTAAGTTTCTGGTGTCACCCTAAGAGGATCCAGTATCTGTCTGCTTGGGATGACATGATAGACAGACCTCGATGCTTTGCCTGAGATGGTGTGCTTCTGTCACCCCTGGGTTTCTGGGTACTGGCTAAGGCTCTTGCCACCCCTAAAGTGCCTTTTTTAGGCAGTGTTCCAAAGATCAAATTAACACTGTAACAGCTATAAATAAATGCAATCTGAGGGTCATGCTGCTTAAAACTAGATGTCTAAATCTCAAGATGCACTCACTCGAAGCACTCCTCAAAATGGAGAACATTGACATTTGTGCTGTAATGGAGACTTGGTTTAAAGCAGCAGAAAGCATCCCTGCACTACCAGGCTATAACTCATTCAACACCTTTCGGCCCCAGAACATGGACTGAAGCTCCAAAGGCGGTGGTGTCTCCATATTCATAAAGGATATGCACACCTCCAGACTAGTAGCCTAGCATAATACATCTGAGATACTCCAGGTAAAACTAACATTGGGTAAGGTAGTGATTCAGGTCATAGCCTGCTATAGTTCCCCAACCATGTCCCAAGTCTCTCACTCCACATTCCTTAGCACCCTGGAAACTATTATGATCCAAACCAACACTCTCATACTAGGTGATGTCAATTACCCCTCCATTAATTGGGAAAACTACTCATACACCCATGCACTGGCCCAATGCTTCCAGGAATTCATCATCTCCAATGCCCTGGACCAGCTCACTTTTACCCTTACTAGAGGAAGCAACATCCTTGACCTGGTTATTGCTAACATGGGGAACCATTGCTCTACAGCAATAATCAATTCCTCCCTGCTTAGATCCTACCACAAACTAATCGCCATGGAAATCCACATCTCACCCACACCCCCCACAAAGGTATCCACCATGAAAAATTTCTCCAAAGCTGACTTTGGCTCCTAAAAACAGAGGTGGCTAACATCATGGCACCCATGCCAATGGAAAATAGATGCATGACTGCCAAATCATACATCAATGCACTGTACGAGCATGTACATAAATGCGTGGCACTAGTCATAACCAACAGAACAAAACACTCTCCTCCAAAAAAAAGAAGACAATCTGGTGGTCCCCTGCCATTAATAAACTACAACAAAAGGAAGAAACTATTGCAGAAAAAGGTGAAGTCCCAAGACTGGAAAAATTCCCTTATTAGCCTCAACAAAAAGTTGAGATCCCTCATCAAAACCTTCAAAGTCAGCTATGAAGGCAGAATTGTGACAGACACTAAAAAATAACCACAAAGTCTTCTATAATTATATCAAGAATCTCAACAGCAATACCCAGATTTGCTCTGAGTTACTGCACAATGGTACCTCCTATACTGAGCCAATAAATATTAACAACATACTGGCCGACAGATTCAGTACCAACTTTACCCCTCTATCCCCACATCTAAAGAACCAATCTCAATACCGGAAGAATGCTAGGCACCCAGCATTACTGCAGCATAGGCTAAAGCTGCATTGCCCAGGCCAAGAACATAGCTTCAATGGGACCCGACAATATCCCTGGCTTTGTTCTACATGAATTACAAAGTGAACTGGCACAGCATCTGTGTGCCCTGTTCAATCACAGCCTCACCTCAGGCTTTGTCCATACCGAATGGCGCACTGCTGCGGTCATCACTCTCCATAAAGGAGGAGTGACTACAGACCCTGTAAATTATCGCCCCATTAGCCTCACAAGTTTGATATGTAAGGCTATGGAGTGCATCATCATGGACCTAATTAACAAGGATACAGAGAATCTCCAAATTCCAGATCCCATGCAATATTGTGAAAGGTAGATCATGTCTGCTCAAATTGGTTGACTTCTTTGAGTCAGTCACCAGAGCTGTGGATGAAGGTAAGGGAGTTCATACAGCCTAGTTTGATTTGGTCAAGGCCTTTGATACCATTCCTCACTCAGGAATTATTGATAAACTCACCAAACTAGGCATCACCCCCTATATCATTAGATGGGTTGCAAATTGGCTTACAGATAGAACCCACAGTGTGAAAGTAGCAGACACCAAGTCAGACTGCCGACCAGTCATGAGTGGAGTGCCGCAGGGATCGATACTGGGTCCTCTCCTGTTTGGCATCTGCTTCTTAGAAGTCCAGGCCAACACAGAGGGACACTGGCTGACCATGTTCACAGACAACTGTAAACTGGGAACCATTATTTACTCCCCAAGTGATGCAGACTACCTACTGAAATGTCTCACTGAGAACAATGACTGGTGTCAAAACCATGGCCTTAAGCTTAATGCCAAAAAATGCATTGTTATCCCCTTTGGAAAAAACTCAATTCCCACTAATTACCACATAGATGAGAGCTGACTGAACACTGAAAGAGTTATAAGAGATCTGGGGACACAGGTTGACAGCAACCTCTCCTTTGACCACCACATTGCCACTGTGGTCAGAAAGTCCTTCAGTGTGGCACATCTTATTACCAAGGGCTTTGCCTCCAGGAAGAAAGAAGTCATCATTTCTCTCTACTCTTCCCTCATTAGACCAAGCATAGAGTATAATGCCCCATTTGGCATGTACCTCACTAGACACCTGCAACAGCTGGAGAGGCCACAAAAGTACCTCATGAAGAGGATCCTAGTTCTTAAACACATGTCCTACATGGACAGACTCAAAAAACTCCAGCTATTCACTGTCTCATATCGTCTGCTATGAGGATTTCACTGCTTGACTTACAAAGCCATGTCTGACCCAGCTCTGTTAGGAATGCTACAGCTAAGGAAATCCCAATCCCTCCACACCACATGCTCCAGTGACCTCAACCTCATTACCACAATCAGCAGAACATGCTGGAGGGACAGGTTCATAACCAGAGACTGCCCATGCTCTGGAATAGACTTCCCATACATGTCAAGCAGAGCACCTCACTGGCCCTCTTCAAGAGAAATCTTGATGAGTGGAAAGGAAACAGAAAGTTCACCCCGGGGATCACTCCAGTGGCTCTAATTGATAGAGGCACTGGGAACTAATGTTGGGTGGCACAATGCCAGGGCACTTCTATGGGCTAGGCTTGTAAAGGCTCCAGGGCCATTAGCCTAGTACACACCTATGAACCTATGAACCTATACATATATATATATATATATATATATATATATATATATATATATATATATATATATATATATATATGTGTGTGTGTGCAACCTACCATATTAAAAACTAAATGCCAGTGCATGTCAACCTCAGCTCTCTTACTTTTTATTTATTTCAACATTCTCTGCTTTGAATTGGGCTGCTTATAGTAGTCCAATATCCTTTTTCCTGGGGAAAGCCAAAATGGTATTATAAGGGGACTTACTCCTTCAGTAAGTACTGTATTGTACCTAGGTCCAAAGATGTCATTGCTCCTTTGTGGATGCCCTTCATCTGACAATCATTTAGGACAACACTTGTAGTCCTTGTCTAGCAACTGTGTCTCTAGTTGACAGAAACCACCCATAAATGCTTAATCAGCAAAGTCTTAGCCTACCTATATCCTTTAAACTGATTCTAGGGTATCCAGTCTTGACAGATACCTTTGGTACCATGGCTAGGCTAAAAGCCCTTTGAGGTTCTTAGCCGAGAAATACCAATGAACCTATGTGAGACTGACCTCAACAAGGCTGCCTGCAACTCAGGCAGATGGGGTTCACAATTTCTGATTGTCTCACAAATGGACCAAATAATGTTGGGGCTCCACCCTAAACTGGTAGTCAGCAGTGGAATATAATCCAAAGTAATGGTGAAAATAACTCTTTGGTACAAGGCCAGCATTACCCCAGAGAAACTTCTAACCCCATGTAAAAGAGTAAGAAATGTATGTCTATATAAATATATGTTTGGTTTAAGTTCCACTAATATTTAGATCTGCCAGCCATGGATCATGTGGCAGCCTTTGTCATTTTATTGTGGAGTCCTGCAACTGTCACCAAACTCTTAGTAAACAAACATAGAGAACAGCTTGAAACCAAGCAATAACTTAAGTTACTCCACTCTATTTAATCAGACAGATACCTGAATACACTGACACTCTCATGCAGCACTCACACCCATAGATAACTTAGTGAAACACCAGCTCATCTACAGCACATGTGTAGGATGTGAAAAGTAACTGTATCACAGAGTGAAAACCCATCTGGACACAAAGGGATGATGCATAAACTTTGCACAGCTGACATACAATCAAGAATCAAACAGGAAATAAAAATGCACTATGCATTTAGCTATGCTAAATGATGTACCAAGACATCACACCCTTTCCCACATAGGGGATTTAATGTGCATTTATTTGCTATATTAATTGCATCACTGTAGCAACAAACTTAACCACATTCATTTACTGTGTATCCCTTTTTAATTACAGGGCATTAACCTTACATCAAGGCAACTATGGGGTCTGCAAACCACTGCTTAGTTCAGGCAAGCCCTAGAATGCCAATACAATGATATTTAAATATGTATCCTTCACAACTCTCATGTTTCTGCAATTTGTTCAGTACCAGATCTAATAAACTGAAATAACCATTTTTTTCTGACAATCTTCTAAATTTTGGTCAAAATATAAACCTAGACATTTATTGAAATGGAGCGTTTCTCCCCAGGCCTCCACTAAAAATGAGCTCTTTTTGGCCAGACTGGACTACCCCAGTAAACAAATGCCAATCAATCAATCAAGTGTGCTAACAGCCCTTTGGATGAAGCAATCTAAACATTTAAAGAATATCTTGCTGCCCATTTTCCTCTCAAAGCCACATCGTTCACATAGTACTGGTGCTGGTATTACAAGAAAAGGGCATTGATAATGACCCTGTTTCCTAGCAAACCTTTAACATACCAGTGTTACAACATGTATAAATATAAGGAAATCAGTGTACATCATATTATATGCCTAACCAATAACCAGAGAGTGAAAAAAGTGAGCATCAAACATAGGACTTGTGTTTGTGAGGTAAACACCTAAACCATTACACTAAATCTCAAATAATCATACACCTCATTTGTAAAGCTAGGTAGCTGCAGTAATTTTAGTGTTCTTATTAATTTCAGGGTAATTAATTAAGTAATGAATTATTTTGTAGTTGGCAGCCAGATAGGAACCCTTTGCCACTATAACCTGAGCAAAAGCAGTAATAACTTACACACTGAATACATATTTAAGAAACAACAACTGGCAATGTACAATCTATATAAATAAAAATGTAAATGTTTGTTTGTTCAAAATCTTAAATCTCTGAAAGTTCTTCACCGATTGCTTTGAAATTTTTCACACAATGTTGCATTCGAATACGCGTGTGTTTTTATATACCTACTATTATATAGATGTCACACGTTGCATTCGAATACACACGTGTTTTTATATACATACTATGGATTCTATATATTTGTATACAAATATGCAATTTTATATGTTTTTGTTATAATGTTCTTACTTCTTTTTCAGTGCAATCGATCTTCTTCAGTTCATCCAAATAATGCCTCGCAGAAGATCAAACTTAGGTCGTCGTACTCGCTGAGCGGAAGCAGTGCGATGAGTAATTGCAAATCAAACTGAGGAAGAACGGGCATCAGCGAATGAGTGAAACAGACAAAGAATGGCTCAAATACGTGCCGAGGAAGCAGCAGAGCGACGTGCAGCCAGACTTGAGGATGCATAGTTGCGAGCACAGCAATTGCGTTCTGCAGCTACAGATCTTCTTCGTTCTAATCAATCGACACCAGCGGACGAAATAAATGCTTGCCTGAAATACTCTACTTTGTGGCGACATGTAAAGACGTTAAAATTAACTACAAATATACGTGTCCAGCTGCAAAACAATCGATCAGCTGAGATATTCTCACATCAATTGCTGGAAATTGGGAACGGAAAGGTGCCGGTTGATCTGACCTCAGGACGAATTTCATTGCCTCATAACTTCTGCAATTTAGTGACGTCAAAAGAAGAATTGGTTGAAAAAGTATTTTCCAATATTCAAACCAATTATAAGAATCATGATTGGCTGATTGAACAAGCTATTATTGTGGCCAAGAACAAAGACATCTACGAACTTAACAATATTATTCAGTCTAACATTCAAAGCGAGGCAGTCACATATAAGTCCATCGACACTGTTGTGGAAGCAGATGAAGCGGTTAATTATCCAACAGAATATTTGAATTCACTCGATCTGCCAGGGATTCCACCGCACGTACTGCAATTGAAAATCGGTGTGCTAATTATCATGTTGCGAAATATGAACCAGCCAAAGCTTTGCAACGGCACGCGGCTTGCAGTAAAAAAATTAATGAGCAACATCATAGAAGCAACAATCTTGACAGGAACTTTCAAAGGTGAAGATGTCCTCATTCCTCGCATTCCTATGATTCCAACGGATATGCCATTTCAATTTAAGAGATTGCAGTTCCCAATTCGATTGGCGTTTGCAATCACCATCAACAAAGCTCAGGGCCAATCTTTAGAATTGTGCGGTTTAGATATACACACGGATTGCTTCTCACATGGACAATTATATGTTGCATGTTCTAGAGTCGGCAAACCAGACAATCTCTATATCTGCAGAGACAATGAAACAACAAAAATATTGTATACCCACAAGCATTGTGAAACTAAACATATTAGAAACGTCCACTTTCTCTTTTCTTTCTTTTCCATTTAACCAGACTGAGCCACAGCAATGCGTGGCCGGGTACAGCTAGTTATTAAATAAAATATGAGAAAAGTCAGATAAACATATGACAATAAAGGCAAATGAATCAAAAGTTGTAAGCATTTAAACTTCAAAACAAGTTGAGTAGCACCAGATTCCTAAACCACAGGCGTTAATTATATAATACTGGTTTCACAAGCCAGTATGCAAGTGCAGAAGTTAGCAGGAGATAGTATAAATTGCATGCAAACTATTGCATGGAAACTTAAAGGTCATGGGTAATGTATTGCAGCAACATACTGATGCATTTTATGTAATTCTGCATCTAGTTTTATTTAAAAGATATTTTTAAATAGTTTTTCACCACCTACACCTTTCATTCATGCATACATATAAATATATGGATCCCTATCAAAAGAAAGAATTGCCACAACATCACATAAAAACAACAGAACCTGGAATGCTGAATGTTCAAATTAATGAAGCCTCACATCAGCAAAAGTCAGAAAACTGAACAGACACACATCAGACTAACACTGCACTATACTAAAACAGAAGCTTTAGCAGGACAGCAAGCCACCCTGCATCTCTGATGTGGGAAACTGCATCCTCCACACCACCTACTAATTATATACACACCAATTCCAAGATCGCACTGCAGCTTGGAATGAGCGAGGCTCGAAAGACAGCTGTACTGCGATCTTGCATAATACCTCACCTGACCTTTCCAATGTTCTGGCTTTTGCTGATGTGAGGGTTCATTACTTTGAATGTTCAGCATTCCAGTCTCCTTGTTTTGATGTTCAATATTGTAGTAATTTGTTCTTTTGATAGGGGCCCAAATATATATATAGAAGGGAATTGCTGTGTTTGACCTAACATGTAACACTTAAACCATGCTAAACATAAAATGTTAGGATAACTGAAACACCACCTGCTTTCACAAATCTCGCCAATCCCCATCTTGATGAGGAGCCATACCTCCCAAATGTACATCAGCATGAGAAACACACAATTTCAAATATAAAATGTCTATGTTCCTTGTTGTTACACATTGAAAAGTTCTGCCATGTATTCTGTCCAAAGAATTTACCAACTTATATCCATGGCAAGCAATTCTGAATCATGTTGACTTACCATAAGAAAATCTCATAAGTATAAACAGCACGTCCAACCCTCCTGTGAACTTTGACTCTCTTTGTAAGCTGCTAGTATGTGTTCCACATTTTGCCAACCTGCCTCATATCCCAAGGTGAAATGTTCCCAGTTTGGGGACAGAAAGTTCAGAACTCTGTTCCCTAAAAAAGCCAGAATGAAAAAGGGGGATGACTAAAATCCTAGCCTTCCCCCAAAATGACTGAGCAGCCACCATTTATGTAGCCTAGTACACTCAGCCCTACCAGTAAAATATTATAGCAATAACCCACGCCTGGGTTTGGGTAATGATGGACTTACCCACGGTTGCTGTGGTTTGGTCATGAGGGCGAAGCCCGAGTGGCCAAACAAAGACAACCGTGGGTAAATCCAGCATTACCCACACCCAGAAGTGGGTTATTGCCATTATACAATGACATTATTTAAGAAAAAAATACTTACTTTTCCTAAATAATGGTATTGTATAATGCCTCCTTGCTGCCCTTCCGCAGCTGTCTGGTATTCTGCGGCAGTTCTGATGTACTGCGCATGTGTATGCTTATGCAGTACATCAGAGCTGTGGGTGGAAGCAACGGAGAAAGCAAGATTTTTACAAAGTGTCTCGCTATGTTAAAGGAGTTTAACATAGCGAGACAGCTTTAAAAAAAGCAATGGAGAATCTCCGTTGCTTTTTTTAAAGCTATCTCGCTATGTTAAACCCATTTAACATAGCGAGACAGCTTTAAAAAAGGCAACGGAGAAAGCAAGATCTCCGTTATTTTTTTTAAAGCTGTCTCGCTGTGTTAAACTCCTTTAACATAGTGAGACAGTGTCTAATAAAAAGCAATGGAGATCTTGCGTTCTCCGTTGCTGTAAAAAAAGACTTATACTAATGGAAAAAGCCCGGGCGACTGGACCATTTTCCATTAGTATAAGTCTGATTTACAACGTGCATGCTGACCAATCTGATTGCACATTCTGGAATATTAATTGGGGGTTGTTGTATTATAGCTAATAACCAGCCCTGAGAGGCAAAGAACAAACAACAGGTGGCACCATTGTTATCCTAGAGAAATATCCTAAAAGCAAAATATGTGAAACACCAGTTTGCTAAGAAAATAAACTGCAGACCAAAACAAACCCAGTGCTGAACAAATAAGATGGAGAAAAGTGTCATAATCCTCTTACCTAAATTAAATGCCATTCTATTTTTCTTTAAAATACATATAAATCAATGTAAAATCCTTGAGCTATAGAAATCAAATACAGACATGATCCAAACATAACCTTTAAAAGGACCTGGCATCAAGGAGAACAAATCAATTCTTCACCAGTTTGTCATGAGAAATGATGCCTCCCTGGAGTTAAATATTGGCACCCTCTCACTCTGGGGACATCACAATCCAAAATCACCAATAGCGTGGTTCCTGGAACAAAAGCATCTGCATCATAAATGTTATTTGCATGTGTTATTTGCCTTTGTTTATACATTTTTGTCTCTAGTTAGTCAATATTTTCTGTAGAATTCCACCTGAGTGTTCTACATACATTTCATGTGTGTTTGAGGCCACAGTCGGACTGAAAAGCATTCTAGAACAAACCTTGCAATGTAGTTGCAAATAAAATAAGTAGGCAGAAATAAAGCAAAAAAAAAAAAAAAAATGTTCTGAGTTGTGATATTTGGGAAGACATTAGTAAATGAGTGAAATGTGCATTTTTTTTGTTACAGTTCTCACTTTGTGGCATCAACAATTTGCTTAATTTAATGATGTTGATTTGAAAATGTGATTTGAACCTATATACATTTAAAAGACACTAGAAAGAATGATAACAGAATGTGCATCATGAACAGAATTTGATTTAATACTCAACACTATTACTTCCTGAATCTCAATTCAGGAAACAGGAACTTCATTAGTCTAATTAGTAAACATCAGTGGGCTTGCCGTGCTGACTGTGTTGTGCACGTGCATCACGTTTTCCACAAGACAGTGCCTTCTTACTTCTTTTGTACCTTTCCCAACACTAGCTGAGTACAGACTCATAAAAACTGACATTTCCATGTACTGTCACTCCAGATGGTACTTACCCAAGCAATCTGGTATGCCATGATCTTTTTTCTTCAAGGCTCTTTTTAATTATTCCTCTGTGCCCATACAGTGTTTTACTTAAAACATTTTTATTGAGTTATTTGCAGCTTTCTCTCAGTTAGAATTTTTATCTGATATTAACCACTTTAAAAAATGAGGAGCAACATAGCTGTGCTTAGGCACACACACACACACACACACACACACACACACACACACACACACACACACACACACACAGAGAGAGAGAGAGAGAGAGAGAGAGACACGAACTCACACAGAATGTCCTTTCTCCTAAATTTACATTTTCCATTCTTTTACTCACTTATTAAGAACTATTGCATATTGTTATTAAATAGCTTAATGGCTATGGTGAAACAGGACATAGTGAAAAAGCTGGAATTTGATACATTGATAATAAGCAATTAAATGTGCATTGGAAAATATTTTAGTTGACATTGCACTGCAAAATAAATATGGGGCTTCTTACTCACTATCCATTTTTATAGGCATGTTTGCATGTCTGTATCTATGCCTGTATGTATATATATATATATATATATATGTGTGTGTGTGTGTGTGTGTGTGTGTGTGTGTGTGTGTGTGTCTGTATGTATGTGTGCACATGAGGGTATCGTGAGTCAGTTTTCATTGACTCCCATCTCATCAACCGGACTCATAGGAGCTCTGGGAAAGTTTTAAAATCTGTCACATGATAGAAGGGCAGTTCCTGCTCTCTTTCTGAAATGTGATCCTGATACCAGTCTTCACTGATTCCCATTTCAGACAAACCTGTATGTACGTGCATGGCTGATCGAATGAATATTTGATTGGCTGAATATTTCAGCACATGCATGTTACATTCAAAAGAAGAGGTGCTGCTGTGTAAGAAAAGAGTACGTGTGTTAGGAGGAAATGTGTGTCAGTGTTGAAGGGTTAGAGTTACAGTAAAGGTTATCTTAGGAGATAGATTATGTGATGTACAATGTATGTGAAATTGATTAGGTTAAGAGTAAGGATTAGGTAAAGGGATATATCTAGTGCAGTGCTTGCATGTGTTAATGAAATTTACATCCGAAACTGTCTTGTGCAGTGGCAGTATTACAGAAAGCATTTTTGACAGGTAAAATGTCAGGTGTGGGTTCAGCCTATGGGCAGAAGTAGGGTTAGGCTTAGCACATGCTTAGCCTAATCCTGTCCATGCCCATATCCCTAACTCATAACCTTTCCTTACATAAACTGTTTCTATAACACTACTATTCAGAAAAGTTGGGCTGAATACAGTGGTAGGGTTTTGGATTTAGTGTCTAGAGAAGGAAGCATTTTTTTGTTCCTTCTTTGACACTTTTTGTTTTTGTTATTTCTTGTGCTGTTGCTGTATTTAATTGTTATGAAAATGCTAAACAAAATGCCTTAAGGCACTGAAGACAGGATTTGCTACAAAATAGACCACAACAAAAATGAAGATCTGATAATTCTTCTAAAGGGAGGTTTGTCAACAAATTTGACATGGACAGCTTTAAACTTCAAACCAAAGGGTGAAAAGGCCACATAGACAAACCATGCTGTAAGACTACAATAAAGAACCAACCAAAATGGAGTCTTCACTGAGTAATGCCTTAAAACTCCTGTAATGGAGGCCCATGGGATATATCTAAATGACCCCATAAGGAGATAATATGTACCCATGAAGACTTAAGTAAAGAGTCATGGGCATTCAGAAGCCATGCAGGTAAAACACTGAAAGGTTTCTGAATAGATTTAGATCCCTTTAATTAAGGGTCAGAAGTGTTACATGAATTGTTATTTTTGAAATGCAATCAGATCAGATTGTAGTCACATGATAAGCCATATACAAAAAAAACATATATATATATATATATATATATATATATATATATATATATATATATATATATATATATATATATATATATATATATATATGTGTGTGTGTGTGTGTATATATATATATATATATATATATATATACACACACAAGTCTTTTTATGTAAAACACTTTTCATCTAATCACAAAAATCTAAACATTTAATCTAAAACACACCTAATCGAATCACATTACATTTAAAACTTCATATACAGCAAATACACCCCTTGTATCCCCTTTACCTAAATATGCTAACTCCACAGTTGCACAACCTCAGAGAAAACAGAAAACTCACATAGTGAATCATTGCTGATGCACAAGCACAAACTTCTAGAGATAGAGATATAACAGAACAGTGGACATTAGTGAGGTACAAATACTGATCAACACTATTTTTTATTCTAATCCTTACAATCCAAAACCATGCCAGCAGTGATTTTTTACAGTCTTACAGACTTTTCTGTTAAATTTGATTCAGTCATTTGTGTTTTCGATGATAAATGTTTTAAACCAATTTTGACATTTTATATATATATATATATATATATATATATACACACACACACACACACACACACACACACACACACACACACACACACACACACACACAATCTTTTTCAAATCATTGATGTAATACTGTATTGAGTTTCAATAAATCAGACTAAAATTATCTAAACAAAATAATCACACATATCAAAATGATCTAGCTCTACTATCCTCTCCTCAAACTGCATGCCTTCTCTTTTGCTGTGAAAGTAAAATGGAACAAAATTCACTCAGCGGGATTCAGTAAAGCCCACACAATCGTTGTTTACCTTCTGGGCATCAGAGAGAGATGCACACATGGCCGCAGAACCTTTGGATTAAGTAAGTGCTGTGTAGTGGCACTCGCCACAACACAAACAAGGTAAACACCGTGGCATGCTAATTACAGCATAACAGATGAAGTGTATGCTAATTAACCAATCCAGTATGGTTTAGCTATTCAAGAAGCTATTAAGCATCCTTGTAGACTCGGTGATGTTTTTTTCTGTGGACTTCTAAAGTTTTGGAATACAGACATGGAAAGGAGTCTACATGGACAGAATGTTAGGGGCTGTTGCTGCTTTAATTCATTTATATGTGCTACAGGCTGAAGCCAATGCTGCTGCTGCTGCTGCTAATAGGCCTAGGTTGAGAAGGAGAAGAGTTTTCATGCCCCATTTAACTTTTCAAAACATACATGATGTGGAAATTGTGGAGCACTACAAGGTGGACAGGGACACACAACAGGAACTCTGTGACCTCTGCTGTCCTCAACTCAGACCCAGAGCCAACTGAGGGGAACCCGTTCCAGTGGAGCAAAGATATGTTACACATGTTATCTTAGAATCTTAGCTATGGGTACCTTTCAGTGACCAACAGAGGACATGCTGGGGGTGTCACAGGCATCAACATCCAGGATCTTCCACCAGTTCCTGAATGCTATGTTCCAGCATGCCAGTGACCACATATATTTTCCCCATAGTTCTGAGGAGAGGGCCGAAATGTGCTGGGGTTCTACTGTGTAGCACAGTATGTTGAAGAACTGGGTGCCACAGATTGAAAACATGTAGAAATTAAGGCAACACCTTGGGAATAGGGTAGGCTCTACATTAACAGAAAGAGCTACCACTCTATCAACTGCCAAGTTGTGTGTAATGCCAAGGGAATAATCTTGAATGTGTATACTGCCAACTCTGGCAGTTACCATGGCTCACATATCTGGCACACTTCCCAACTGTATCTGATGTTTACTAGGGGGATATCCCACTGGGACATTTATCATGGGATGCAGGCTATGCAATGGAACCATGGCTGATGACACCCATCAGAAATGCACAAACACATCAACGGAAGATTACCATAACGAGGTACATGCTCAAACAACAAATATCATAGACCATGTGTTTGGGCTTCTCAAGTAATGGTTCCAGTGTCTTGACACATCAAGGGAACCATGCAGTACAATCCACAGACATGTGCAAAGTTATTCACAGTATGTACCATGCTACACAATATAATCCTGAAAAAACAGCTTTGGCAGGATCAGCAAGGGGAAGGGGCACACATCCCACCACCAATGCCAAGGATACCACAGTCACAGGCAGATGAGGATTCATAGAGGGAACCACCAGCTGCTGTGGGTGTAGGCAGAAATAGGCATGCTCAGTATGCCCTTGCATTGGCTAAGAGACAACGCGTAGCACACTCACTCACCACCTAGGGGCCTAAAACCTTCCTCCTACTCACATACGTAAAGTAACATTGATGCCCGGTAACTCACACAGCCTTTATCTCACTATGTATTAGCTGTGCACTGCTTGCATCAGATAGGGTCAGCTCTGAACTAAAACTGTGTCAACTGCTGCATTTATAAAGTTAGTCCTAAACCTGGAGTGTATTGTTTACTAATATGAGTGTGTGGCATATCCATGTATTTCATTACTTGGTCTGGTAAGCTAGTAAAAGGTGGGAGAAATGTACAAAACTTAGCTTAACATGTGACTGCAGAGAATTATTTGACTTATATGTGCCCATTAGTAAGTAGTAGACCTCAGGCATCAAAGATTCATACAGTCCTACCTCTCAAAAGTACTGATGATCACTACTTGTCCTCAGTTTAACACAATATGTGTGTACTGAAAAATTATTAAAGAGAGAAGCTAGAAAGTAATAATACACATTGCAGTTTCTGACTTCACATCCCTCAAAAGATCATTCACTATAAAGGTGGGAAATGTTGATGCTATCAACTGTCTAACTTCCCAAGCCAATATAAGTCAAAGATACAATTACCATTTCAACACCAGAAATGCAGATATAATAAGCACTAAGACAGCTATGCACCCTGAGCATCAGACACAAAGCTTTTCTAGCCATGAATCCAAATGATATATAACAGGAATATGGCACAGTAATCATCACTTACACAGGGTGTTTTGTGTGTGTGTGTGTGTGTGTGTGGGGGGGGGGGGCAGGAAGCCTAGGCTGACATAAAAGTTTAGTGTGAGCAAGAAAGAGAAGAATGCAGACATGTGGATAAACCAACAAATGACCAGTGAAACAAACTGAGTAACTGTTATGCGTGTCTTTAAGGGCCCTCCATGTGAAATTAGTGTGTGAGTGCCTGCATGAACACAGCCAAGCTCCCTGCTGGCTCTATGTATTGGTATATGAAACAGGTGTGAGTCATACATGGTAGAGGTGGCAGTTCATTGTTGTCATCCCTGACCATGAGAATCTGCCAGGAGTTGCACTGGAACCTCCATGCCCAAGGTCAGATGCAGGGCTGCTACCTGAATATGGCTTATGTCTGCTGGATAAGCTCCCTTCATGGGGATGCCTAGGACCATGACCCCATGGACTGCCATGTCTGGTTGTGAACAGCACACTCACTGATGGAGTAGTGGAAGTATTGATGCTATGGAACTGATCAGGCATGGCCACATTGGCTGACAGCAGATGA
Source organism: Protopterus annectens (assembly GCF_019279795.1). Taxonomy (NCBI): domain Eukaryota; kingdom Metazoa; phylum Chordata; order Ceratodontiformes; family Protopteridae; genus Protopterus; species Protopterus annectens. The sequence goes on from NC_056744.1 coordinate 172,976,704, forward strand.
TGTGGTTGACCTACGCACATGAGGATGCCACTCCCCTCCCAGCATTTGTTCCATCACAGATACTGCTCATTCCATGACAGACACCTCTGTGTTCATTACAGGCACCCCTCATTCCAATGTGTCATTCATCTGATCCAGTGAATTAGCAACATGGTGAAGGCAGTCATGCATCTCAGACTGCGCCACATCCACAACCCTAAGCAATTGTCTGGAGCACCTATGTGAACATGTCTGTGCCTCCATTATGGCCCTTACACATATGTTGAGTAGCACAGGAAGAGACACCTGCAACAGTTGGAGAAGGGAAAACAGGCCCCCTCTGAGCACTGCTATCAATCCTCCTGCATTGCACCTCTCCCACACTTTGGCTATGACCAGACTCAACAGGCACTGAAGCCACAGTTGCCACACTTCCTGGATCAATGTCCTCACTCTCCACCTGTCAAATATCTGTGGGCTCAGTGGACTGGGTAGGCATAGGCTGTATGTCAACCTCAGTGTCAGATTCAATCTCTGCACCCCCGACTGTGCCTCACTTTGGCCACCATCATAATCAGAGTCTAATGATACACTGACATCAGATGGCATAGGGTGCACACTCCCACTGTCATGATCACCTGTGATAAAAAGCAAGACGCAGAGGAATAAATTAATACCTGCACTATTGTAGTGCAATATATGCTAACGAACTAACAGTGCACCAATATTACAGACAGTACAGCAATACACACAACAGGCCTGAGATCAACATCACACACTACAATATTTCTTTAAATTGCTCAGCAGTACTGACATAAACAAGTTTACCTTACCATCTGCAGATGAGATGGTTCTCTGTAGTACAGATGGTCCTGGAAGAAGTTAAGCAAGAGGTAAGGGCAATATCATCACAATTAACAGTAACACAGGGAGTAATATATTTAACCCTTTATGTGTCATTCAGCTATAATTTCAACAGGAACATGGCTGACAACTCTAACCTAAGCTTATTACTGTTCAATTGTCAACCCCCCCCCACACACACAAAAAAAAGACAAGTGGCACAGAATTAACTTATTGATTTCACTTGTTTTACTTTACAATAGTATGAAATTGTTCAGATAGCAAAGCCTACTTGGAAGCTCCTCCTGGGATGTGCTTGCTGTGTTGGAAGCTGCTGCTCCAATGTCCAGGACATGTTGTGCTGCACTCTCCTGGGAGCTGTCTGGATCTCTGATATTGGCCAGGAATTCTTCATCAGGGGTTAGTGGTGGTTCTCTTAGCAGGCTCTCCCTAATAACCATCTGGTCATGGCCCACTGCAGCTGCTCTCCTCCATGCAGATGTGATCGTGTCAGTGGCACTGTGGCCACCTGCTTTTATGTCATGCCATGACCCCCACATCATTGACATCATCCACTATTTGCCACCATATTCACATCCTAAATGCCATATTTCCAGCAGAAAAGCACCATGTTGCTTGAAGCCATCTGCAATCACTTGGTTCTCGGTATTGGTGAAGAGGGGTCTACGTGGATTGACACGCCTGGGTGGCATACTCTTAGGTGACCTAAAATACAACAGACGGATAATACACATAAGTATCACATAACTACAAAATAACTGTTTCCAGATAAAACAGAAAAGGTAGCCAGTCAGTAGTACTCACTGGAGAAACATAAAACAATCTAGAGATGTGAAATACTAACAACAGGCAGGATACAAAACAAGGAGACTAACAACAGCAACATATCCTTGTTTGTGCTATAACAATAACTTACCTTTGCTTGGCTCACACACAAAAGAACAGTCCATCCTTGTTTGTGCTGTAACAGTAACTCACCTTTGGTCCTCCCCCAAAACAACACTACATCCTTGTTTGTGCCATAACAGTAACTCAGCTTCACTCCCCCACCCAAAACAACAGTCAAAAGATCCATTTTGCTAACAAACCTTCTTTGAAATGCTAAAAGTGTTATCAAAAGACCTGTCTGTGAAACATTTGTACATATTTATCACATAGCATTCCATTTTCATGTATTGGCAATCATGTATACCTCTGAAATGGCTTGACAAACATGCCGATGCCATCAGTACACTTCTAACTAATGCATACAGATAAAACCATGAAAGCCTTTGCTTCATATTTTTCTTAAATACATTCCAGCATATGCATTATGTAGGTAACAAAATGGAATTATACCTTCTGAAGTTCAGTACTCTTCTGTACAGATATATCCTGAAGAAAAAGGGGTTTTGCAGTCTTCCAAACATATACAACTCTCCTCAACATCAGTCTGGCTAGCTACATGGTTGCCTTTTTATATGGTGTATATTCAGGGCTGTTAGCAAGGTGAGTATGCAAATGATGTATGAGCTCATTAGAATTGCTGAATCCCAAAAACATGGGTCTGTGTAAGAGATGTAAACATAGTGCAGGCTTGTTATTTTTTAATGGATTGCACATGTGAATGATTAATGGTTGGGAGAAGGAAAACACAACAGCATTTGGGCTGCCTTACTTCCACTGGATGTGTCAGGTTAGATCTAAAAAGTGTTAGATGTAAGATTGGAAATATAAGTAAGCAGCACACAAGTTACAGGTTGTGTTCCTTAACATCAAACCTGTCCTTCATTTGTTGGCAACTGCATATGATATTATTTCCACTTAATATCCTCACACATTTTAAGGCCAATGATATAGAATGGCTTTCACACTGCATGTCTCAGATTACTGTGCAGGTAAATGAAGAATGGCCAACAAACACAAAAATGTAAGATAGAGTTGTATACTTGCAAGCAATAATCAGGACAGGTTGTGTGATCACTAGGTGCACTACATCCAAAACTAATACATGTACAAATTACCCTTGTATGGTTTGATATCAGTGTAGATACTGTTGCAGTTGGTTGTGTGCATACTGATCTAAGTTGTTTGCTGCAAAGTTGTTTGTGTGGCAAAGATGGAAAAGGTACCCATCCTGTGTTCTGAAGGTGCATTGCAGTGGGAGTTCTAATACAGACCTGTGTAGAAATATTTCATGTGTACTAACATTTTCTAGTATGTAAATCATAGATTGCTTTTCTTCATTTCAAGTACCACTCCCTTTTTTATCTAATTTTTTTGAGGGTGGCACTGTTTGTGCAATGCACTACTTAGTGCAAACTGGACAACTGGCCAGACAGAACCCAGACAGAAAGTGGATGTGTTCAATTAATACTAATAGGCATTGTGCAAACCCACTAAGTGATGTTGTATGGTAGTTAACAGTTAGATCTTAAGAATGATTAGTAAAATAGGGACTGTCACAAAGGCATTCCTGTGGCAGCAGGTGTAAGTGTAGGACTGGAGTACAGATGGTCCTGGGTTCTAGTATACGGTGTGCAACCTTTAATTTACTGTTGTGACACTGCAGTTTATAGCAATGAACTGCAACATAGATAAGTGCTTTTTCAACCTTCTTGTGGCAACAAGTGTAAGTGTAGGACTACTATACACATGGTGCTGGGTTCAAATAGAGTACATTCCATGCAATTTTAATACTGTTCCACATCACATTATTGTTACTCTCGCTTATAACACTTGACATGGTGTAACTGATATTAATTATATGTATGAGGGCTGAGGCACTAGTATTGTGTCAGTTATGTATTCATTTATCTATATATTATAGCATTTATTCTCAAATGTATGACTGTGGGTATTTTGTGTAGTATATTCCTATAGGTATATTTCTGCTATCTGAACTGCCACAGCCTTCACATTTGTCTAACACACATTTTGCATGATGGTAAGTGGAGCGCAACATTTGCAAACAATGTGTCCACTTCCAGTAAACAACATGAGTGCAATTGGCGGGAAAGCATCTTTCTCCATTGTTCTAGAGCCATGACAGGCATTTGTGGGGAAGATGTCAGGTTTAGGGTACACACAAAGGGTGTCCAGGAGTCCAATATTTTTATTGGACTGCTAGTGAAGAACCACAGTGCCAGACTCTTGTAGGGGGACTATTCTGGCGCCAAGTAAAAGTCTGAAGCTTGGAGCAGTTTAGCTCGGGATGTAACCAGTGCCACCAGTATCCCCCACACTGGTGAACAATGTAAGCATCACTACAATGATCTCTGGAGGTGGAAGAGGGATACTTTAACTGTTAGATCAGGGAATTTAGGATTGCAGACATCCCATGCCTGTGTAATTATCAACTACAGAGAGCATTTGCAAAACTTAAAAGCTGAATATAGGCAAGACTGGTATTCATAATGGTATTATGTTCTGTTCTGTTTTTTTTCCACAGCTGCCAGGGACCGTGAAGTCAGTGTATGAACCGATGGGGTTAGATTGGTGAGGATGAGGGAAGCATATGGTATGTATACAGCAGAATAATAGTGTTATTCTAGCAATAAAAGTTAAAGATAACTTTTTCGGTATTGCATAGAGATGTATCAAATTGAGCAGATATCTCAAGTGTAAAAACATGTATGTATGCATTAGGCTGAAGTACAAACCAAGAGTACAATATTAGACTTTAGATGGAGGTTGTGGGTTCAAAGACCACACTTCCCAACTCTACAATATTGTTGATTCTTCAATTATGTATAATTTAAAGGTTTAAAGTAAAAGCTCTATACCAGTGGCACACATGCCCTGCTGTAAACTGTAACCTGCATAATTGGAACATGCATATAGGCAATATATGCACATGTCAAGGAGTAGTTGCTGCAATCTGTAGTATAGTGTGCATCTGTTAAGAGCTGGTAGTCTTAAAAGTAAAAGTTATCCATTAGAAGTTTGTAGTTTTAAAAGTAAAAGTTAAGATAACAGATTCAATTAATTGTATCAATGCATTGTAGGTCACACATGAATGTACTAATGTTATCTCTGTTTTTTTTCTCTCACCCCAACCCTTATCTTCTCCTTTTTTATTTTATTTTTATTTTTTTATTGTTTTATATATTATGTATCATCAAATTGTGTGCATGTCATCCATGTGGACCACATCACTAAATGCTCCACAGCACAGCAGGGTAGGCCTATCCCACAGGATGTGTCTGCACCCACCTCTCTTGAACAGCTCCAGCACCATTGCCCAGCATGTCTGTGAGCCAACATGGTAGCACCATTTCTGCTGACCCTGCACTACCTCTCCCCTTTGGTAATTCTGCCCCAAAAGCTGGTCAGTTGTACCCTATGGGAACATTGGCAGAGGTGGTGATTTTATCACCCACACCAAATTGCCAGGGATGGTGCATAGTGTTGTGTGCCTCACTGTTGGCTGGATAGGCTGCTTTCCCTCATTTTACATAATACCAGGAGGAGGAAACACAGAAGTCAAGTACTCCAGCCAGCGGTGGAGTGATGTGACAGTAATAACAGTCCTTTGGGTGAGAACTCAATTCTCACTGTCACCCAGCTTGACGACCATGTGATGTCTCTACCCTCGCTCCAATCATGGTGTCTCCCAACCTTTTGTGTCCATCACCGTCCCAGTCTCTTTTCTTGTTTCTTGTGTGTCTGCAGTTGCTTCCTCACCTACCCAGCTTACCTCACCCAGGCATTCTTATGTCCCTTCCAGAACATTCAGCTCTCTCCCTCTCTCAAAAAAAAAAATCATCCCATACATAGCTGGCCATTTCACACACATGTCTTCTTGACACATTTGATTCAATCCAACTGGCTATAAAACATTATTGCATTGTGGTCACCCCTCTCTCAGAAGGTGACAGTCCAAATTCACTTACTATTTAGCAGATATGTTTACTTTACCCTGTTAAAGAAATGGATACCTTTGGTTATTTCCTCCCTCTCTCCTGCACATTTCTGCCTTGCTTTCCCTTTGTTTTTCCCCCTGCTTGCTCCCCATTTCACCACTCTCCTATCTTACCTATTTCTTTTCTTTAATGCATTATTGCAATGCAGAACTACTTAATACAGCTGTATTTGAACACAGTACCGTCTGGCCAAAAAGGAATGTATCATTGCATTAACTACAAACACCTGCGATGCATAGTTAAGTAGCAGGTGTATTCCAGAGACTCAGTACTAACTGTCAGACTTTGTTATTCTCCCTACTTGCTCCCCATTTCACCACTTTCCTATCTACCTCATTTTAACACCTTTAATCTGGTCAGAAAATAGAATAACACTCAACACACATAAGTAGCAAAAAAAAAGCAATGGCTCCCATCACTTTTTGCACTCCATGTTTGTGAGACGTGCACATCATACACCAGTGCACAGCAATGTTGAACAGTGGCAAAACACAGCAACACATCTTGTATAAACAATTCATGTCATAAAATTATCACTCTATAACGAAAATTATGTTAAAGTATTAGATCCACCTGTATTCAATCCCAGTACCATGTGGGCCAATAAAAGGAATGTATCAATGTATTAACACATGCTGCCACAGAGTCAGGTAAGTAGTAGGTGTATTTTATAGATTCAGTACTAAATGTCAAACTTTAGCAATACAGCTTGTGTCTGCTTGTTGCTTACCTATGTGCAAACATGTGTATCTCACATGCGTATGCACTTTGCTAACCATTGTGCAAACCCACTGCTCCCTGCACTATGGAAATGTTTATAGTATGATATATTACTGCTATTTACTGTCCATTTCCTGTGTATGACAAGGAATTACATGTGTACACATTACAAAATGAGGGCCTATCTAACAATATGTCACATATTTAGAATACATCCATTTGTTGACACTCCCCCAAACACTGCAACCCTGGTGTCTCAGTACTTTTTTCACACATATATATCAGCTACAGTACAAAACATAATTTCAAATGTATGCTATGCAATGCATATCAGTCTGGTAACATGCAACAATATAACTATTAACCCATATGCCTAAAAACAATTATCTGCAAGGCTAGGAAATGAATCATCATGGACCATATCCACAGGGGCATAGGTGACCTTCAGCACACAAGGATATGTCTTGCTTACTGAACCTTGTGGACATCTTGGACACTGACCACACAGACCTGGATGACGAATAACAGGATGTATCATCTATGTTGACTAATCCAAGGCCTTTGACACTATCCCTCACTCATGTGTCATATTGAAGATCTCCCATGTGGGATTTAAGCCATACAGTAGTACAGGGATAGGCAACTGGCTCACAGACATAGCACATACTCTCAAATAATGGGACTGCACCTCGACCAGTCACCAGTTACCATTGGAATACCACAGGGATCTGTGCTGGGCCCTCAACTGTTTGCAAACTACTTTTCTGAAGCACAGGCAATGGTAGATGGCCTGTGGTTTACCAAGTTTGCAGATGACTGTTAACTGAACTCACTAATACAGAGTTCCCCAGTGATGGTAATATATTATGGAAGGAGCTGCCGCACACAAATGAATGGTGACAAACTCATGGACTGAACCTTAAAGCATACAATGGCTCATTTTCCCCTTTGGCAATGAAGTACCCCAACTAATCATGATATACATAGCACCCATCTAAGCTCAAGCACAGTGTTGTGAAACTTGTGAACACATGCTGATAACAATCTACACTTTCATCACTATATGTCCATAGTGGTAACACATTCTTCATCGAGCACATCATACATATTGACATCACATTCAAGACCAGCGTGGTCATACCTCTGCTTTACTCTACTGTTATCAGACCTCTAACTGAGTTCAATGTTCCCGTCTGTCTGTACCTCACCAGACACCTGCAGCAATTGGATAAAACACATGGAAAGACAGAAAGACCTGTCAGAGTACTCAATATCATACAGGCTGCTGAAAGGTGACCTATGCCTGCCCTACAAAGTAGTCTCAGACCCTGCCCTATTGGAAATGATGCACATCTGCATATTAAAAGGGACAAGAATAACTTGGGCCAGGGTTCTCAACCTAGACTGTGACATAAACAGAACATTCCAGAGAGACGGATATATGCCCCCAACACATCATACTTCTGTGTAATAAACTTCCACTGTATGCAAGTCAGTGCTCCTCAATGATCCTGTTCAAGCACAACATTGACTACTGGTTGGGAGATTGTAAAGTCACCTATGGGGTGGGACCTATGTCCCTCATGGTCAGGGCCAGTTGGTGCTGGTCACAAAATTGATCTGCTAACTAAGACCATCCAACTATGATCAACAAGGGTACCTGTGTTTTTACTCAGCTAAGCTCATTAGGCTGGTAGCCTTCTATTATGTACATAGGAAGCTATGAGCCTATGCAGGTCTCCGGACATTTTGTCTCCCACATGGCCTGCTGATGTCATCTACTATAAGTTCACCTGCAGTCTTATAAAAGTCAGATGTGTGCCTGTTGCTTGTGTAACATACTGTGTTCTGTAGTCTGTGTACCTACATAGGTAGAAGGTGTGTTCTCATTGTAGTCAACTGTGTGTGTGTGTGCGTGTGTGTGTGTGTGTGTGTGTGTGTGTGTGTGTGTGTGTGTGTGTGTGTGTGTGTGTGTGTGTGTGTGTGTGTGTGTGTGTGTAGCCAGAACAGCAAGAGTGTGTATCCTATAGTTACCACTCCAGTCACATGGATTGACAGTATTTTGATGCTTGCACATGCCTACACATCCATTTCATGCAGACCTCCCAACTTCTTCTCCCCAACATGCACTGTTGATGTATCCACTATAAGTTCACCTGCAGCCATGGAAAAGGCAGACTTGTGTCATGGTGCCTGCGCAAATTACTGAGTCCAGTAGCCTGTGTACTTGGGTAGGTGTTCTGTTTTCACTGCAGTCATTTGTGTGTGTGTGCATAGCCAGAAGAGCAGAAATGTGTATCCTGCAGTTACCATTCCAATCCCATGAATTGACAGTATTCTGATACTTGCACATGCCTACAGATCCATTTCATGCAGCCTCCACACTTCTTTTCTCCAACGTGTACTGTTAATACCATTCACTATAAGTTGACCTGCAGCCATGCAAATGTCAGACATGTACAGTGGCAGTTGCATAAAGAACTGAGTTCTGTATTCTGTGCAATTATGTAGTTAGGGGTTCTATTCACACTGCACTCAACTGTGTGAGTGTGTGTGTGTGTGTGTGTGTGTGTGTGTGTGTGTGTGTGTGTGTGTGTGTGTGTGTGTGTGTGTGTGTGTGTGTATGTGTGTGTGTGTGTGAGCTGTTGTTTGACATTACAGCAATCATTTTATACCAGCATGTGCGATACTGCTATATTCTCCTCAACAGACACTGTTGATGTCATCAGCTATAAAATGTTGTCTGAGACACTCCAAGTTGGACTTCCACTGTGTGCTTGTGTAAATTATTGTGTCCTGTAGTCTGTGTACTTAGGTAGGGTTCTAGTCTCACTGCAGTCAATTGTGGATGTGGGTGAGTTATCATCTGACAATTACAGAGAGCATTTTGCACTAGCATGTGAGACACCATTATATTCTCCTCAACAACAGACACTGCTGATGTCATCAGCTATAAAGTGTTGTCTGAGACACTCCAAATCAGACTTGTGTCATGGTGCTTGTGTAAAGTACTGTGCTCTGTAGTCTATGTACTTAGAGAGGTAGGGATTCTATTCTCACTACAGTCAAATAGGTGTGTGTTTGTGCACTTTCTTGACAGCAATGAGAGTACTTTACAACAGCATGTGGGACATTGCTTTTGCCATATTCCTCTCAACAGAGTCTGCTAATTTGCAGGTGTGCAGTATATACATCAGAGCAGAGTCAGAGATGTCCTGAGTCCAGGAACAAGTCACCTAATCCCTTCCAATACAGATTTCAGGAACAAGGCCTTCATTATGTCGATGTACATCATGGCAGTTTGAAGGACCTTTATTTTCTTGGTGTGAAACCCCATGGTCTGTTGAGCTACTGCAGATGTCTGGTGAGGTAAATGCAAAATGAAGCATTATACTGTATTAGTGTTCAGATGAGGTTTGAGTACAGTGCTGTTATATCCTCCTTAGTTTTGCATACAATGGCCTGACTTCTGAGGTGCACAATGTAGCCTTTCCATACCATTATGGATACTTGGTTGAAGTTCAGATTGCTATCTACATGTGTTCCCAAATCTTGCACCACTGGTTTCAGCATAGAGGGAGTGTTGTCAATGGTGTATTAACTATGAAATTCCACTTTGCATAAAGCAGAAATCCTGACACATTTATCCCCTCTTGTACTATAGTCACATCATTGATGGACTTAAAGATTGCAACCAATATGCATGAATCACTAAACTTGGTAAGCTACAGGTCATATTTTGTAGCCTGGACTGCTAAGAAATAGAATCCAAACAGTATAGGGCCCAACACAGATGCTTGGGGTACACCAATGGTGACAGCTGCAATGGTAGAGGTTGATTCACCAACTTTCACAGTATGTGCTGTGTCGGTGAGGACATTGGTTGACTATCTGGGGATGTAAGTGTTAATCCCAAGCTGGTAGAATTTGTCAATGATACCTAAGTAGGAGGATTATGCCCAGACCCTAGGACAGATCAAAGTAGGCAGTATGCACTTTGGTACCATCATACATGCATATTACACAGAAACAATGGGCTATGACAACATCACAGATTGCTTATAACATGACTCATAACATACGCCTACCTGATACAGTGTGATACATATTTCAACACACCCTCCAGATGGACTATGTCCCCATAGAAGGATATAGATTAACATGCATCCATCTGAGTGGGCTGGGGAAAGCACCTGATGCATGCATGTAAAGGCACATCCTGACACTCCTGATCTGTGAGGTATACCAACATGTCATCATGGACCTTCTCTAAATGGGCACTAGTAATATCCCAACTGTGTGCAACAGACGTTTGAGTTTTTGATGCTACATGTATGTCTGTTACATCTGTCAGATCTCCTCAAAGAACATGATCCTGTGGAACTTGAGAAGGCCAAGGCAGTAGAGAGGAGTCCACACTGAGGCATTCACTCCACGATGACAGATGTGGCCATCAACACTTATATCACCAAGTGGGTAGAAAAGTGGATCACATATGCGGCATCTAAATATGTAGAAATGTGTGAAGTGATCTATATTTCATGTCCAGTAATCAAGTGTGTACATCAGGGCTGTCTGCTAGGCCCTTTGAAATGACAGACATCAAAAATGACATATAAGTCCTGTGTCCAACAGCTGTCTACAGGACTACAGATAGTGGACAATTATCGACTCTAACTGTGATATTAGTATAATACAAACAGTACCAACACACATCAAATATTACTGCCACAGCCATGACAATACATGAGATGAAAAAAATGTGGGGATTTGTTTAATTATGCAAATAAACCTAAGCTCCCTGCTTCACTTTGCACAACACAGTTGCACACCGCTGCCCTGTGAGCAACTCAATTGTGCATTGTGAAACACTGTGGCAGTTTTGTACCCCTAGCTCTCCATAGAAAAGCTACTTTTTGTGAGTCTTACAGCAAATTCTGATCCACCTAGCCCACTCCCTACTAGTTACTATAGTATATACCTGCTGTAATGGATGGACAGTTTACCATCTTTTCTTCAGCCAGCCTGGTTTGACATGGGCATCCTGAGGCAATGTAACAATTGCCTCATGTATACTGACAACCAATTATTCCTAAAAAAAATACATGTGAGAGATGTATCTATACTATATAATTGGAATCAATTATCTCACATAACAAAAAAAACAGATATCAGATTGTCAGCACACACACATCACCTCTAGCACATAACATGCTCACAACACATAAACCCACATACATGGAAGTACTCGCTAGAAGTCTACCTAAAGATCAGAGACATCCCAAGCACAAATCTACTGTGCACAGATTGTGAAAATAATCCACGAGACATAATAATGCACACAACAGTGTCTCAGCCAACAAGCCCCTAAGGCAAAACACCTCAGAAACAAATGTCTGGATTATAGGTGACTCCATAGTGAAACACAAAGATGCCCCCCTCACCAGGCTGGACAGATCAGCTGCCTGTCAGGTGCTAGGATCTGTCAGATCATGCACAAACTCAAGTCTGTCAACAACAAGTACCGTTATGACTCTGTCATAGTCCATGTTGGAGTTAATGACTTGAGATGTGCCTCACTGGACTATATGAAGAGAGACATGACTGAGATCTCAGATTATGTGTCCTGGGCAAGAATGTCCCTAGCCCTTAGCAGCAGAATTATGCCTCAATATAAATAAAAAATGATTAACTTCAGCAATTGACTTAGCTTCTGGTGTCAGTCCAGGGGCATCCAGTATCATTCAGCCTGGGAAGATGTGGTCAACAGACCATGCTGCTTTGGCAGAGATAGTCTTCATCTGTCACTTCTTGGCTTTCAGTTACTGGCAAAGGTACTTGTCTCCCCCATAGTGCTTTTTTTAGGTGATGTCAAAACAATAAAATTCCCAGTGTAAAAAAATCCACTAGAGACAAACTCAAGGTTATGCTGCTTAATGCTAGGATTCTAAATTGGAAACTGCACTCCCTGGAAGCACCCCTTACCTTGGAAGATGCTGATGTCTGTGCAGTCACAGAGACATGGTTCAAGGTTGCAGAAAGCACCCCAGCCATGCAAGGATACAATGCATTCCACACATTCATACCTCAAAACAATCATTAAAGAACCAAATGCGAAGGTATATCCATCTTCATTAAATACAACTACACCTCAAGACTGGTCAAACAGTATGACTCCCTAGAGCTACTCCAAGTCCAACTAACTGTAGATATAACCCCCATCCATATCATTGTTAGCAATAGGTCTCCTACCATAAACCATAAGACCCAATCTGCCTACCTGGACATACTTGAATATCTCACTATACACCCAAACACCTTGGTCATGGGTGATTTCAACTATTCTTCCATCGACTGGGAGTCATATATGAGCCTATCAATGTCAAACAGAGCTCCTCATTAGCACTCTTCAAGAAAAATCTTGATGATTGGATGGGTAATTGGAAATTCACCCCGGAGATCACTTCTATGGTTCTGCTTGACAGGGGCACAGGAAAATAATTTTCTTGGGTGGCGAAAGCCAGGGTACCTTTTTGGCTAGGCTTGTATAGGCCCTAGGGCCAATAGCCTAGTACCTACCTATGAACCTATGAACAAACATGCTTGCCCTTAGGTTCCTGTATTTTGTTAATACAAATGCTCTAGAACAGATAGTCTGCACTCCCACAAGGTTCTTGAATGTCCTATTCTTTGTACTCACCAACATAGGGGGTCTCTGCACTACCCCCTATGTGTTGCCCACCCTGGTAAGGTCTGATCATAAATCTGTCTCTTTCAAAGTAATGATCATGCCTGACCTCCCAGAGCAAAAAGGATGAAATATTTCTCCAAAGCAAAGTACAGCCTCCTAAGAGATGATATAAATAGTTTCAACCACCCTGCTACTATATTCAGCAATGACTCCTATAAAGAGGTGTACACAAATACCCTGTATAAACATCTATACAAATGAATAGACTTGGCTGTTCCTGAATGGATCAAAACAAGATCCTCACAAAAAACAAGCCACCCTGGTGGACATGAAGTATCATTAGGCTATACAACAAGAGGAACAAGAAACTAATGTCTAAGAACAAGAGAGGGCTGACTCAGCAGAGGAAGAACACCCTACACAGCTTGAGCAAGCAAATTAGATATCTTGTGCAGTTCTCTAAAGCCAAGTGTGAAGCTAAACTAGTATCCCTAGCTAAAGATAATCACAATGCATTTCTTTGCTACATCAGAAATCTAAAAGGAAAGGCCCAGCTTTGTGCTGAACTAGTACTGAATGGTGCCACTCATACAGACCCTGAGGACATCGCCAACCTGATAGCAGACAGATTAGTGCAAACTTCACCCCCCTGTCCCCAACAGAGATGCTGTCAAGAATACTTGTCACCAGTCCTCTACCTAGTATGTCCAAAGAGCAGGTCATAACCTCACTCTCCATGACCAAAAACACAGCCTCTGTGGGAAAGGATAACATCCCAAGCTTCTTACAAATGGTCTAAAATAGGACGTAGTGGAACCACTTGGCAATCTCTTCAACCACAATCTAAGTACTGGCTTTGTCCTAGCAAACTGGAAAACAGCAAAAGTAATTCCCTTGCACAAAGGGGCTCCATCAATACAGACACATAAGCCTAACCAGCCTTATCTATAAGGTCATGGAGAGAATCATCATGGACCTTATCAACAAAGACATAGCTGACCTTCAAACTCTTGCCCTAACCCAATTTGGCTTTGTTAAGGGTAGATCATGATTATTAAACTTGGTAGGCTGCTTTGACAATGTCACCAAAGCCCTAGATGAAGGCAAAACAGTACATACAACCTATCTTGACTTAGCCAAGGCTTTTGACACAATCCCCCACTCAGGCATGATTGAGGAATTCACCCAACTGGGAATTAACCCATATGTCACTAGATGGATGGCCATCTAGCTCACTGACAGAATCGATACAGTCAAAGTTGGGGATTTCACCTCTACCAGCAGGCCAGTTACCAGTGGTGTAACACAAGTATCTGTGCTGAGCCCACTACTGTTTAGAATCTATTTCTTAGAAGTCCAGCTGAAAACAAATGGCATGTTTCTTACCAGGTTCAGGATTGACTGCAAACTGGGTGCAATGACTGAATCTGCCAACGACGGTAACATACTACAAAAAGGGCTTTCACAGACAAATGACTGGTTATAACATCCTGAGCTCTGGCTGCAATGCCCTTAATTTTGAAATGTCCAATACAGAAGACCTTCTATGTTACACATGTCATAAGTAGGGGAATTGCGTCCCAAGCTAAGGATGTTATAACTCCCCTGTATTCATCCCTCATCAGACCACTAACAGAGTACAATGCTCCCTTCTGTATGTACCTCACCAGACACCTGTAGCAGCTAGAGAGACCTCAGAGGTTTTTCACCAAGAAAATTCAGGGTATTCAATACATGACTTACATGGACAGAGTGAAGGCCATGTCACTGTACTCTGTATCTTATAGGCTGCTGAGAAGCAACTTATGCCTGGCCTACAGACCAGTCTCAGTCCCTGACCTAATGGAATTGCTGCACAGCCACAAGTCACATGGGACAAGATTCATTTTATCTAGGGATCTCAACATAGCCTGTGACATTAACAGGACATGCTGGACAGAGCGATATGTCTCCCAGAGATTGCCATGTCTCTGGAACAAGCTCCCAATTTACGTAAAACGGAACTCCTCAATCACACTATTTAAGCATAATTTAGACAACTGGATTTGAGACCATAAATTTACCCTGGAGGTTTCATCTATATCACTCTTGGATAAGTGTAGTCAGTGCTGATGATAGACTCATGCTGCAAATATAGACCATACAACTTGGTCAATAAGGAAACAAGGCTATAACTTGTCTGTGCTTATAAAGGCCCTAGGGCCAATAGTCTAGTAATCTCCTATAAACTTAGCATGTAGTAATCATAATGTCAAGTGTGTCTTCTCACACCTTCTGCATATATTAGTGTCAGGAGATTGTGCTTGATTACACTCATAGCATGCTGACATGTACTAATAGTTGTACAAGTGTGTTGATGAAGAACCATCTATGTTGACTGAGAAACACATATGTTGTGTCAGAGACATGTATAATACTGGTGGTATTATTCTGATATTGTCCATGATTGTGCGTGATGATTTTACTGTTGGCCTTGATCCTGTATCTGTGTCCTACTTGTTGGAAGCCTCTGCTGACAATGCAGGCATACTCAGGCAAATCAGTTTGCACAGTTTCATAATATGCACCCAGACCCAATTGCATTTAACATCCATGATACATGTCCTCTCCATTGTTCATGTCTGGATGCGTATATCCCACAGGAATCCTCCACTGTTATGTCACCTTGTGTGACAGTCACATCATATATATTTGTCACTAGGCAGTCCATACTGTGCCACATGGAGATCTGATTAGTGTTCTTGTTGCAACTGTCTTCATTTTACATTTTCTCATGTGCTATACATTACAATGTTTCACCAGTCCTCCTTCCCGATGTTCATTTGCAAATTTCATATGTGCATCCCTATTCAATAGACACACTTCTCATGACTGTTTCTTATAAATGGTAGTCCAAGTACCCTTACAGATCATTGACACAACTTATACAGACTGCCTGGAAAGTGATTCCACAACAGTCAGCACTATATAACCTGTTCTTCCCAGTCCCCACAACATAATACATTAAGATATAAAAAAGCCTGGTGGTCTTTGTGGCATTCCAAGCAATCCAATTGCCCCATATACTGGAATGTACACATACACTATCCTATCCTGATACACTGTCCTGTTCCCACAACATAATACATTAATATATGAAAAACCCTGGTGGTCCTTGTGGAACCCTAAGCAATCCAATTGCCCTGTATGCTGGAATGTACACATACACTGTCCTATCCTGATACACTGTCCTGTTCCCACAACATAATACATTAATATATGAAAAACCCTGGTAGTTCTCGTGGCATTCTGCACAGTTCCACTAGCCCAGTAAGCTAGAGTGTACACATACACTGGCCTGTACTGTCCCCACAACATAATGCATACATATATGAAAAACCCTGGTGGCTCTTGTAGCATTTCATGCAATCCTGCTAACTCAGTATGCTGGAGTGTACACATACACTGTCCTGTCCTGATACACTGTCCTGTCCTGTACCATAACATAATACATAAGTTCATAGGTGTGTACTAAGCTAATAGCCCTTGAGCCTTTACAAACATAGCCCATAGAAGCGCCCTGGCATCATGCCACCTGACGTTAGTTCCCAGTGCCTCTGTCATGTAGAGCCACTGGAGTGATCCTCGGGGTGAACTTTCTATTTCCCATCCACTCATCAAGATTTCTCTTGAAGAGAGCCAGTGAGGTGCTCTGCTTGACATGTATGGGAAGTCTATTTCAGAGCATGGGCAGTCTCTGGCTTATGAACCTGTCCCTCCAGTATGTTTTGTTGATTGTGGTAATGAGGCTGAGGTGTCTGGACCATCTGGAGCGGAGGGACTGAGATTTCTTTTGATGTAGTATTTCTAACAGAGCTGGGTTAGACATGGTTTTGTAAGTCAAGCAGAGATCGCCTCTTAGTAGATAATATGAGACAGAGAATAACTGGAGTTTTTTGAGTCTGTCCATGTAGGACATGTATTTAAGGCCTAGGATCCTCTTCATGGGGTACTTTTGTGGCCTTTCCAGCTGTTGCATGTGTCTAGTGAGATACATGGCAAATGGGGCATTATACTCGATGAGTGGCCTAATGAGGGAAAAGTAGAGAGAAAGCTGATGACCTCTTTCTTCCTGGATGCAAAACCCTTGATAATGAGATGTGCCACAAAGTGGGACTTTCTGACCACAGTGGCAATGTGGTGGTCGAAGGAGAGGTTGCTGTCAACTTGTGTCCCCAGATCTCTTATAACATCTTCAGTGTTCAGTGGGCTCCCATCAATGTGGTAATTAGTAGGAACTGAGTTTTTCCCAAAGGGGATGATGACGCATTTTTTGGCATTAAGCTTAAGGCCATGGTTTCAACACTAGTCATTGGTCTCAGTGAGGCCTTTCTGTAGGATGTCTACATCACTTGGGGAATTAATAATGGCTCCCAGCTTACAGTCATCTGCTAACTTGGCCATCCAGAGTCCCTCTGTGTTGGCCTGTACTTCTGAGAAGTAGATGCCAAACAGGAGAGGACCCAGGACCAATCCTTGTGGGACTCTGCTCATGACTGGTTGACAGTCTGACTTGGGGTCTGCTACTTTCACACTGTGGCTTCTATCTGAGAGCCAATTTGCAACCCACCTAGTGATATAGGGGTTGATGCCTAGTTTGCTGAGTTTATCAATAATTAATTATTATAACATTAATATATGAAAAACACAGGTGGTCCTTGTGGAATTCCATACAATCCTGCTAGCCCAAGATGTTGGAGTGTACACATACACCATCCTGTCCTGATACACTGTCCTGTCCCAGCAATATAATACATTAATACATTAATATATAAAAAAAACCCTGGTGCACCTTGTAGCATTCTGCACAATCCCGCTAACCCAGTTTCTATGTAACTAGGTTTGCTATCCATGTTGCCTTACACAGTTTCCTGGCTGCCATGAAACCCTGCTTGCTTATGTTTGAAGGCGAGCCACAGCACGAATATTCATTAAGCAGTGCTGCTCACTGCACAGACACTTAAAATCTGTGTGTAGGCTTTATGCAAAGCCTACACAGAGTTTATTGAGTCTCAGATATTGTTTACTTACATTGACTCTCACTTTAGCATTCCAACAAAAGGCACAGTGATGAAATGTGGATTAAAGACAACTTACTGAAAAGAAATATGATGAAAGTCATAACAATGAAAGTCATAATGTCAAAATGCTGAGATGTTAAAATGTTGAAATCAAAATGCTCCATACATGTGTGGAGAGATGGACTTGCTCCCCCATCTACCCATGCAAGCCTTATGTGAGCACTCATTTCTGAGTTTTATTAACAGGGGAGTGAACCTGTTCGTTGACTGACTGTCCACATGTGTTGTGTATGCATGTGGTGCATCTATGCTGTTAGTAACAATTGAGTTCAGTATTGTAAAGTTTAAACATTTTGACATGTTACATGTGTGTACGAGTGTGTATACATATATAAAGTGCAAGCTTTCCTATGGCTCTCTGATTTTACAAATAATATCCTCAGTTTTACTAAGCAGCCTCCTTTTAATGGATTTCATGCTATTTTTGAAACTGATAGCATACTGGCATATGTGAATTTCTGTTACACAGTGACTATTTCTCTTTTATGGAACAAGTTAAAGAAATATCAGATTCTTAAGCTGCATTGTTTGATCTCCTGTAAGTAGCTCAACAGAAGTCTGATGTTTGCAAAGTTAATGTTTTTCCAGCACTTTTTCTTTGTGAGGTTTTGAAGTTTAACATCACAGAAGTAATGATTCTAGCATAAAATCATTTCTACAAGTGTGCACACACACAAATGCATCTGTATGTGTGTATGTGTGTGTGTGTGTGTGTGTGTGTGTGTGTGGGTGTGTATGTGTGCATATATGTGTGTAGTTTTGTTTTATAGAATAATGCACTTCAACAATCAATCACATTGCCTGCAAATAGAAATTTGTAGAGGATGTGTGAGGGGATGAGACTCTCATATTTTTTAAAGTACACTGTTTTTTTAAAGTACATTGTTGCTGAAATCTCTGTCTGCAACTGAGAAAGGTCAAGGATTAGTTTTAAATGTGGTTTGCTTCCATCCTTTGCCTTTTGTTTGTATTTCCTCACCATGGTTGCATTGTCTTCACATTGTTATAGTAATACAAAGATTTAGAATTGATTTCATAATGTCCTTGCTGTAAAAGTGCATGAAGCATGTGGGATTTACCTAACAGATTAAATGCAATGTGATGAAATGTGGATTTAGCTTCAATAAATGTATTTGCATTAAAGCAGGCAATAAAATGTTTATAATTTTTTAAAATGTAGAACTGTAATAATTAAAATGTCGCTTACCTGCAGTCATAACTCTTGGGGATATTCAAAATGTTATAGGTGCTGTGGGCATGAATTATCAAGAGTATATTGCAAAAACAGGAAATAAAAAGCAATGAATATTATCTAACAGGCTACTGCTAATGCTAAATCTGTATTCCAAGTGCCCTGATAGTTTAAAAACATACCACTTTCTTTGCATGTAATTTAGAGACAAAGTAATGCATTACAAAAATAATGTTACTTTAATCTGAAAAAAAAAAAAACAAGTATACTGAGTGTTGCATCTTCTGTGCAGCCTTACACAACTGGAAACTATCTCACATGTTTGCTAAATTCTATGTATAAGCATATTCTGACAGTTTAGATATGTCTCTGCAGTTAAGGTGCAATTAAAAGACATGATGTATCTTTCTGAGGTAACTTTACAGAGCAACTGCAAATAAGGACATTTATTAAATGACTTAGAAAAAGTGATATCTTGTTTATTTGGCCAAATCATTAAAAACCTAAATCTTACAGGGCAGGATTCACGAAGCCTCCGTGTAAGAGTTATAACTCTTACACGGAGGCTGCAGTTAAACGGAGTGATGTCAGCATGCTCTGCATATTCATGAGAGCATGCTGAATCACACCTAAGGCTAACACGGTCCGTGTAAGACAGTAGGGGGTGTGTCCGTAGGCCAAGCCCTGCAAGCGGACATGCCCCCAGAAGAGTAAAAGTGCCCAAAGTAAACACCCATGACAGAGTCCATGGAAATGTGAATAAACACAACACAACACATGCCCCCACAGACTACGAACATAAAATGTACAAATGAACATCTTATAATTTTTTTTAAATTGTAAAGATGTTTGCCCGTGAGTGCCGTAGCGCAGACACAGTTAGCAGTCAGTGGGAAAGCATATAAGAACTAAATATGCAAAGTAAGCCAAAAAGCAATAGTGTAGCAGTAGAGACGTCGGCTGAAGAGCAGGCATCCATGGTTCGAGCCCCCACAACATCAATTTTTTTTTAGTAAAATAAGCACGAAACAAGTCCCTGACAAATATGTACACATATAAAATCACAATTTATGTAAAATGTAATGAAATAGTCCATTTATTTTGAAGAAATGTGAGGTAACAAAACAAAAGAAAATGCCAGATGTGCCTATAGCTGAGCTACAGTTTAACAAGGTGAGTGCATCTGCCCGTAGCTGAGCAGTGGTTTAACAGGTGCAAAATGAGTGCCCGTAGCTGAGCAGTGGTTTAACAGGTGCAAAATGAGTGCCCGTAGCTGAGCAGTGGTTTCACATGCTTAAACTGTGTGACCCTAGCTGAGCTGAGCGTAATATGTGTACTGACAGCCAAATGAGGCATGAACCAGTGCACCCCTTTTGCACGGAGCTGCGCACCGCGCCAACAAGCTAACCAACGGGCAACGTTGAGCAAGCTGTAACAAAACTGCCTTTACACAGACACACCCCCTAGCCTGTCTAGACAGTCATAAAATATAAAAAGCAGTGGGCAGGTTCAAACCCAGGATACCATGCACCATAGTCAAGGTACTGAACTACTAAGGCATGACAGCTGTACTCAGAAATGCAGTAATACCAAATATATAGGAATGAATAGAAAGTGGAGCATGACAAAGCAGGTTTTGTGAAGTGGATACAATTCCAAAATGCCCAATCACAGATAAGTGCGGGAAAAACGGCATATATAAGCCCCATAGGTGGGAATACACAGCATAAACGATTGTAGAACTGACTTGCAGCCAGAATCTCAGGTGTAGGTGAGGGTAGTTGCTTTCGAGCACAGAGGTGGGGCATTGAGGAGTCCAGATACATGGTCTGGCTCCTAGTCCACAATCATGAGGCCCAACTCATGCAGGGCCAGGTCCTGTGGGGAGCATACAGGGCTGAGGCATGGGGCCGGTTGGCTCATGATCTCACCAGTGCCACAGGGATTCCAAGAACTGGTGAGCAGGTTCGTCACCACCATGCGGACCTGAAGAGACACAAGCAGGACCAATTGAACCTTTGGATCCAGGAGGCCCGGCAAATGCCCAACGCCCCACTACTGAGTAAGTTACATGTAATTATGTATGTAAGAAATTAAACTAGCTGATATTATGGAGATGTGTATTCCAATATTACTTCATTTATATTACAGCTGCAGGTGTCCGGTCTGCGAACTGCAGAGCCTATGGCAATAGGCTGGTGCGGTTGCGCCACCAGGCAGGTCAGTAATCCTCTTCCAGTAACTGTAAAGAAATATAAAAGTATGACAGTTAGCAAAAGAGTGCAGTGTAGTCACTAAGTAATAGAATGTGCAAGTAACAAGTGTAAGAGTGTTTGCAAGTATTGCTTGATTACAAAAGTGTGTTGCAGTCTGTAATCCAAACAGAAAAATTAAAATGTCTGAAATAAAGTCTGAAATAAAGATGCCCCACCTGTAATATAATAGTACACAACCTGCAGCAGGCTGAAAAGTACAGCTGCAGAAGATGAGCAAATCACATGTGTGAAATATACCCCTGTTGAAATACTGAAACATGACATAAGTGAGACTGCTGGAAAGGATTGTAATAACTACAGGTATAACATGTCAATAAAGCCTAGAAGTAAGTACCATCCTGAATAGTAAAATGAAAACAAGTGAGAGAGTGTGAGAAAGTGTCATGAATCCACCAATAAAGTAGTAATAACCCCTGAATAAAGTATACTGCTGTCAGTACAGAATGAAATGCATGTGCGAAGCAAAACCAAACGGCGAAATCTGTTCAAAGTGTTGCTGCAGCTGGAATATGTATCCCAAAATCTGGATATGTTGCTCTCAGTCTGCAATATGCAGATAGTATGATTGTCTGACATACCAAACATCCACAGTTGTCTATAGCTATATAACGCAAATGTAGCAGGATGATGTAGCTGAACAAAGCTAGATATGAATGTGTATGAAGAACAATAAAATGTATATTGAGGTAGCAGTAACAGTCCTATCACCAAGTTGAAATAGTTATCATATAGGAAACTGTAGTTATAACAGTAGTGTGTATATATGTGCAGCTATTAGAAATGTACAGAATATGTGTTGGTATTCGAAGGTGTTAATATTATTTTCTTCACCCCACCCTATAACCACATATAACCCATTCCACGTGAAAATGGTATGTGCAATCACAATTAACACCCCTGGACATTTGTCCTGTTGGGTCATAAATATTTGCATGTCCGTTGATGCATCTGCCCTGTTCATACATCCAAACCTGATGGCCTGTTGCCATCAATCAACCCTGCATGTTATTGGACTGTGTATTGCTGTTCAAATTATGCATGTGTTATGCTCGCTGTTCAATGGTGTGAATATCTTGGTGTTTGGTTAATGGGAATACTAATGCATGCTGTTACAACTAATTGTGAATGGTATTATATGTCACTAACCCAAACTGTCATGACATAATGCAAAACATAGGACGACAGGGAAGGCGGGTTCCAGCGGACCCACCTCTCCCACCTCAGCTGGTGAGTGCACCTGGCACTAGTGCCCAGTCTGGATCCTCCTCCGGTGGCCCTGTGCCACCTGCGGATGGAAGCGCTGCAGGGGATGGGGCTCGTCCCCCCTCTGCAAGTGTGGCCGGAGGAGAACCACCACTCACCCTCCGTAGTGTCCGGACTGTGGTGCGTAGGAGAGCCAGGACACTGTTCTTGGTTCCCCTCGCCAGCTTGAGGCACAGGTGGCACAACTTACGGGCATGCCTGTTGCCCAGCCTACACAGCCCCCAGCACAGCCCCATCCTGGGCAGTGAAGGAACAGTGGCAACTGCCCATGGGTGGGGATATCAGTTCCACTGTTGCCATCTGTGGGCTCACGGGCTCTGGATATCCAAACCTCCGTCCCCGTCAATTGTGTAACCCCCCCACACGTGTCATACACCGCCCCTGTATGCGTCTTGTTTGTCTTGTCTGTTGACCTACCCAACCTACCTCCCCAGCTATACCGACTTCCTTCATCTGACATACCACTCTCACCTGAAAAAAAAAAGGGCACTCTGTACCCACAAAAAAATTACGCCCCATACATAGCTGCCCATTCCGCACATATGTCTGCCGGACATGGAAACTATCAATTACAATTGGCTGTACAACAAGTATTATTGTTGTACATACATCTCTCTCAGGGGTGGAAGGTATCAAATGTCACAACGAATTACAAACATATGCACAGCTGTTGCTGATGAAGAAATGGGCAGCTATGGGCCTTACCAACATCCCTCCTGCAAAACCCAAGCTTGTTTCCCTACTGTCTTACCCTCTTTGTGACCCCTTTTTCACCACTTTCCTGTCTCCCCATTTTCATTTCTTTCAAAGAAAATAGCACGGGTGTGCGCAAGAGTAAGCTCGTTTAAGCTGTTGTAAGCGGGTGTGCGCGGAGCTGAACGCCAGTGCGCATGCGTGAGCTCCGCGAAAACCAGCGCTAACCCGGTTACAACTGCTTAAAAGTGCCTTAGTCACTCTGATTGACAGGTCCTGTAGTCAGTTCAAAAGCAAAATAAAATCCCACTGTCAGTCCCGAACCCAGGACCTTGGAAACAGTAGTCTGCATGGCTTCTCACTAAGCCATGACTGTTATACAAGAACCTTGTGCTAAAATAAATATATCATGTAATAGTAGGAATGAATGTAAAGGGAATATAGGATGTGTAGTACACAAAGCATGTCATTTAGAATTACTGTCAAAACTAGTGGATTTCCATAATAGTAGTGTGTGAACAGAAACAGCCATGCTAGTTGGTAGCTAGTAGGTAATAATGTCACTGTAGCACCTTGCAAGCCACACACATAGTCACAGCAGGATAATCACTGCCCATACCCCACAACCTCTTACAGGAACACATCCGGACCAAGAAATAAAATATGTGGAGCAAAGGGCCAAAACCAGGGACACATTACAAATAATGTTACAACAAACTTAGACAGTTCAGAGAGTAACAGGTTCTGCATTTTGTGGGATGTTTGGAAGGGTATGAAGTCTGAAACTTGAATGTTTGTCACTATATTCTGACTTGAGCCCAGAGCGATTTGCCAGAAAAAGCTGTGCATGAGATATTGACCAAAATATGAGGCAGAAATGTGGACAACCTGCAAATATTTGTACACATGAGATGTCTGACACCACCATATTTGAATAGTTAAGAGCCTAGACATAGCAACAGTGAATGAGTTACAGGGATGCCCCACAGACTCCATGTGAAATGTACAAACAGTAGGCAGAAAGGTGTTACAACACATGCAATGGTAACTATGGAGTCCTGAAAGTATGCACCACTTGCATGGCAGAAAAAGTGTAGTAATACATATACTCATGCTATCCCACAGTCACAACTGCAGCATACCAGACAATTTAATGGGTGTACCCCACTGATATGTACCATTCCATGAGGCAGATAACAGATGCACCTGAGAGTCTCTGGGGCCTGCTCAGCAGCATACTCAAATACCCTAATAGATGTCAAGGCCCACACCATGGCCAGACCACACTGCATGCTGTAACACCCAAGCAGATATAGCAAGCATTCCAAGGTGTGAATGTACATGGAAAATAGGAAAGCCACAGCAGCACACTACAGTCAGAACACCTAGCAGGCATACACGTAGTGACTGTAAAGGGCAAATATTGAAGCCATAGCAACAAAGTGCAAGCAAAAGTGCAAGGAAAGCACACACACACACATTAACAGTAGTAGTAGTCGTAGGTGACAGAGTACATACACAGTTAGTACAGGAAACTGGAGAAATGAATGGAGGAATGTTAATCTACGAAATATGAGAGATATACCAACCTTTACACTCACAGAACATTGTCCACAGCATACCAGCATGGTCCCTGCCCTTAAAATCTGAAAGGGCTATGCCTATCTCACATACCTTTTTATAGCACTGTTCTGAAAAAACAGTGAGAACTGCATTCAGTACACAACTGGCTGCATGCAATTAGCAAATGCTGGCTAACAACTGGTGCAGAGGCCATCACATGGACATATACAGATACCTACAAAAGTATGCTGTATTCCCAGTCCACACATGCAATACTTTCATTTCACCCTGAGGAGGAAGTGAGAGACAGACAGAGAGAGAGAGAGAGAGAGAGACAGAGAAAAACAAAATTAAACATACACAAACAAAACTGTTCAGCAACAGCCACCTGAAAGCTGACAACTGGCAAGTGGAGCAGCAGGACACAAAACCAGATGGCAACACAAGCAGCTGTGATAAACACAGGTAATGTAAAGTAATACTATATAGGTCTACATACTGTGAACCCTCCATATGTGTCATTGGTCTGTATCCATATGTATATGAAGATGTGCAAAGGGCAGGGGACATACAGCAACTATCAGTGAAGGCTGTACATACATTTGTATGTGAAAGCATCTATGTGCACATATCAATGTAGGTTGAATGTAGGTTGTAGTGCAATGTACAAAGTAGGTTTCACAGTTATGTATGTTTAGCAGTATGTTAGTGTGTGTATACAGTATGGTAGACAAACATGTTGATATACCTGTCTATCATATGGATGCGTATGTATGTCAAAATATGTATGTATGTATGTATATATATATATATATATATATATATATATATATATATATATATATAATATGCATATATGTATACATACATAGAGAGAGATGTAGGAATACATAGACAGATGTAGATAGATAGAATATGTACAAACATATATATGTAATACACACATACAGATATAGATATATGTAGATACATATACATAGACAGACTGATCTGACTATCTACAGGTATGACTGTATATGACGACCTCAACACCCCTGTCCCACCCCTCTGTCACTCTCACCCCTCTGTGTCACCCCCCTCCCCATATCTATAGCAATATATGTACATCAATATATATATGTGTATATGTATACAGACATATATATGTATATATATATATACATATAGATATATCTATATACATATATATATATATATATATATATATATATATATATATATATATATATATATAGAGAGAGAGAGAGAGAGATGTATATATATTCTGAGTGAGGCACATGTGTACAGATGTATTGCAACAGGTGCCTGGTGACAAAGGCATGGAGTGAATACCAGTGTCAAAACTGGAGTACCATACCCCATTTCAAATCACCTACACCAGTAACCACCAGATATGTGATTGGCTGCCCACCACTACATGTGTCAGCGGTGAACAGGGTCATAAATGTGTACAATAGTCCCCCCAATAATATTCACAGTGGCACACTATTCCTGGAATACCTGCACATGGTATGTGTCAGCAGACATGGTGTGTCAGCTATGGACATGTAGGTCAGTGTACCCCTCCACACCACATAATGGCTGCCATGGTATGTACCTCACATGACAGCTACAGATATGGAGAAGGACACAGTGACATGTACAACACTGTGACAATGCACTCAAACACATTACCAATGCACAGTGACTGACAACACCACAGAGTACACACATACTACCCACATAGAGGTTACCACTCCTGGATTTACATATGTAAGTCACACCCATGACAGATGTCCAACAACCATAGTAACACCTTACACCATCCACAACCTAAATGACTGCTGTGTGTCATCCATGCCACTGCAATAGAGAGCACATGTGGAGGTAAAGGTTCCTACCCACAGATAAGACATACCCTGCAATAAACCACACAGTGTTAAGAAGCAAGACTCCCCATGAGTACATGTCACACATACCCCTGCTGAATGTTAGTCAGATAGGTAATATGCCATATGAGTCACCCTGTGTAACTGTGTGACAGCAGCAGGTACCATCACACCACATTTGTCACAATGGTCAGGGTAGCAGAACAGTATGCTGCTGTAGT
The DNA here is from genome assembly GCF_019279795.1 of Protopterus annectens. Classification (NCBI taxonomy): domain Eukaryota; kingdom Metazoa; phylum Chordata; order Ceratodontiformes; family Protopteridae; genus Protopterus; species Protopterus annectens. The sequence goes on from NC_056744.1 coordinate 173,004,058, forward strand.
CCCAGGGGCAATAGCATATTGTATAGTATTGTATTGTAATGCATTGTATTGTGTTGTATTGTATTGGTATGTTGAGGTGCCTCCTTCGTGGAGTGGAACCACTGCTGCTGTGCGCCAGTGTACAGGTACATATCCTGTAGTCAGGCTAGTGTTACATAGCACTTCTATATGTGTGTTTAGCTCCTGTCAGAGTTCATGTAGCATGCAACCGGGGATACCATCAGGTCCCAGTCATGTTGTGTATTCTGCTTTCCTGAGGGCGGCTCTCACCTGGACATCTGTGATGACAGGGAGGTTACAGTCAGCTGGGATAACTATGTCATATTTTGGGGAGAGGGAGGGGTGACACCTGCACTGAACCTGTCTGCCACAATGTTGTCAATATCTGTGGTTTCAGTGAATTATTTGTTGTTGTGTACTAACTATGAGCATAGAGGAGGGATTCTGACCAGGTTGCTAACATAATTGAAGAAGGCCTTCTGGTTATCTGTAGTGTCCCTCTTGATTTCTCTCTCAAAGTTGCCCATGGATGTTTGTATGAGGGAAAATAGATCCTTACTAGTTCTGCTCAGACATGCCTTCCCTTTATGGAATTATGCTCTGTCTTGCAGTAGCTTCCATCTTTTGTAATACAATCTGTCTATGGCTGGGGTCCACCAGACAGGATGCTGTCCCTTTGTGGAGAGTGTCTTGGTCATATATGGGATTGCATGATCCATGCATTCTCGGAGATGTCCGTAGAAAGCATGTGTGTAGGGGTCAGCATTGTGGGTTGTGTCTTTCACTGGCCCAGTGGGCTGAAAGGATACCATGTCACTGTTACAAAGTGTAAAGTTTGCATCTGCAATGTTATTCACTATAGTCATTTGTGCTGGTGGTGGAGGTGGGATATGTATATCCAGGGCAATTAGTTTGTGGTCAGCTCACAGTAGTTGATGATGTAGGCCATACAGTACCTAGATACAAACCCCCAGAGTGAGGAGGTGCTCTGGACCTGAATCAGTGTTCTGAATGCTGGGGTTTGGTAGTATGTCGTATGGAGTGTGCCAGGTACTGTTGCACAGTTGCTGGCTGGGCACTGATACCTGGCCATTTACATGTGTATCCACCAATAGACAGACAGATGCTATATATGGGAGATATGTTGTATCATAACAGTCGAGTAGCATGCGTAGTATGTGTGCCAAATTCTGCTGACATATATTGCTGATATCAGGTTATTTTCTTTTTCAGGTACATGGCTCACCCGCGAAATCCAGCTTACTCCGCAGCTGAGGATGAGGAGATACACCAGAGCCTGGTGCGGGATTATGCAATACTCTTTTCCCGCACCAGCCAGAATCAGCAGGAGAGGGCTGCACTGTGGCAAGACCTGGTCCATCGGGTAAATTACATAGGCATGCATAATAGGACATATGAGCAGGTACAACATCACTGCAGTGATTTAATCAGAAATGTCCATCAGCGTGCGTCAGATATCCACAGGCAACAGGTCGCCACAGGTGGTGGGGTGGCTACACATCCCCCACTCACCAGACTGGAGGGACTACTCATGAGTGTAGTGGCTCCAGGCCGCCAGCAACAACAACAGCAGCAGACATGCATTATGATGGAGGCTGGAGCCACGCAGCAGCAAGACTATGAGCGTGCAGGTAATATGCCATATGTATAGTTGACTGTTGTGTACACTGGTAGTTAATGCATGTGTGAGGTGTGTCCTTGGTTTGTAGCTGTCATCATAGTATTTAATGTGCAAGTGTGATATCCTCAATATTAGCAGCTGACCTGTGAAAGGCGACTGTTGTACTACTGACCTGTATCATACTCAGTAACAATGGCACAGTTGTGCCCACTGACATTAGTTTCCTCACTTCTGCAGGTCCCTCCGGTGTAACAGCAATGCAGCCTATCCATGCTGGTGAGTGTGTATTAACAATACCTGTAATAGTCTTGATAGTAATAGTAATATTAGGCTCACTTAGTAGTGCTCTTTGTATGCATGCAGGTGTGTCTGTGTGTTGATATCATGCATACTGAGTAGTGTACAATTGTGTGCAACTGTGTGCATGTGTACGTGTGCATGTGTGCATGTGTGCATGTGTGCATGTGTGCACGTGTGCATGCGTGCATGTGTGCACGTGTGCATGTGTGCATGTGTGCACCTGCGCATGTGTGCATGTGCATGTGTGCACCTGTGCATGTGTGCACGTGCGCATGTGTGCATGTGTGCATGTGTGCACATGTGTGCATGTGTGCATGTGTGCACATGTGTGCATGTGTGCATGTGTGCATGTGTGCATGTGCGCATGTGTGCATGTCTGGACCTGTGCATGTGTGGATGTGTGCATCACTGGTAATATTGTGTAGACATTGTAAACTGTGTTTTCTGTTTCCCTCCCACAGGTTCTGGTGCTGCTCTGGTGTCATGCAGCAGGGAACCTGAATCAGGTGCCATGGGTACTGATAATGATGACATCTGTGTAATGGTCAGCTGATTGATAGTACACAGCTGTCAACCCCATCAATGCGCACAGTTATCCTGCCAATACACCCTTTGTCACCAATGTCCCTAGGTGATGGACAGCATGGGCATTGACCAGGGTAATGTGGTATCTGTGGCACATGCCTCCCCACACAGCAGCCATGGGCATGGCCCTGAGATGGTACCACACAGGCAGATGTCCAGGGGTTCTCGTGGGAGCATCCGTGGGCATACTGCCCCTGTCAGACGTGCCCACAGAGGTCTTACAACCTCAGCTATGTTTCGGGCTGTCATGCAGGCACAGTCACGTATGGAATGGTACACCAGACAGGGTCTGAGGAAGCTGACAGCATGTCGCACAGCCATGACTGACAGTATGCGTGACATTGCGGCTGCCATCCATAATTTCACCGATGTCATAGACAGACGTTGTGGGGACATATTAGACCGGTTCCACAACTACATGTCCATGAGCCAGGGCGATGGTGGACGGTTGAGGCGTCGACGTGGGCGTATGCCAGCAACAGCAGCAGCTGGCAGTCATCACAGATGACAACAGGGCCACGGCTGCCCCCATAGTGCCAGCAGCAGCCCCAGCAATGCTGGGTCTGTGCTGTCATCAGACCGCCCCAGGAGACCACGTGCACGTGGCTCTGGCCAGGCCCGACAGGGATCTGTGTACAGTCAACGAACACCTACTTCTGATGACAGTACCCAGTCTGGGTTGGTACCGGATATGGTCCGTAGCACCCCTGCAAGGCACAGGTGCCGTGTCCGTAGCCAGAGTCACTGATCTGTATGACCTGGCAGGTACAGTCTGTGGCTGTCCACAAACACCAGTATATGGCAGCCATGAGGTGGAACTGTGTGCATCCATACACACATGCGAATTGACAACACCTAGGGCTACCGCATACACGCACACACTGCATCAACATTGCCCCACCTTGTACTGCTGTCCCTCACCAGCACACATACACATACATGTCAATCGGTGGTATCGGTGGCTGACTCAGGCATACCAAGTTCACACCCTGTGCATATGATGAGACTGTGCCACCTCCTGCAATCTGTAACATCAGTGCAGGTACAGGTTAACATGTTGCTGATGCACAGGGTGACTACATGGACATGTAGTAATAGTATCATGTTGTTAACAGTACTGTGCGCTGAAATAATTGTGGGTATATCACAGCATGCCTGATGCAGTAAGGGTATGATTGTCATGTACTGTTGTCTACACCCATGGTAAGTACCATAGTGCATCATCTGCACATGTTGGCATACTGGTGGTAAGGATGTCAACAGAAGGCTACATACATAGGTAGCACAGGGGATAAGGTAATGAAAGTATTAATATGCAATGATGGACATGTAAACTGCAAGTGGCATGTTGCCCACACTGGACTCTGCAATGCGGATGTTTGAGGATGTTGATATGTGTGCAGTACTACACAACTGGTACAGGACACACAGGAGCACCCTAGCACTGCAAGCTCACATCTCATACCATGCTAGACAGCCCCAACGCACAAAACTAACTGTCACAGGAGGGAGAGTCCCCATACATGTCAGGGATACTGTGGTAGCAGGCCAGGTAGCATACATCCTACTAAGTATGGAACCACTGAGTGAAGGCTCAGTGTCTGTTATTTGACATGTGTATTACTGCAGGTTTGAGCACATGGGTTTCCATCCAGTTATTGTACATCCTGACAGTACATGGTCTGTACACTTGTGTTCGCTGAGACTGGACCCTAGCCATCTGACCTGTGTATTTCCATGTACATGTGCATAGTGCCTGCATATTTGCAGTGTTACCTACTGGAAGTGGTACAGCTTGTCTATTGTACAATGGACAACATGCAGCCCTGCTTACTGTAGCTTTGTTTGCATGCATGTTTGCTTGCAATTACCCTGGAATACTGATCCCACCTGCAATGCATAGTTACAGAGCTTCTGTGGACTCCTAGTGACATCTGCATAGCTTACTATATGTATGTTCATGTCTCACTTGACAGAATGTCACTGTTTGTCCTGTTCACATGTACGTTGCCTGCGACACATTGCATATGACTTACCTGGCATTTGTCCACGTGAGCAGTCATATATGCTACTGCTAACTAATCACAGGCACTACACCCTCACATATTGATCTTCTGTTGAACCACCTGCTTCGCTAGGGACGGCTTGCACCTGTCACCCCTGGGCTTTTGGATATTGGCACAGGTTCTTGCTACCCCCATAGTGCCTTTGTTAGGCAAGGCTCAAATGACAAACCCACCTTCATAGGTATCACAAGGGATTAGAAACTAAGAGTAATGCTACCCAACGCCAGAAGTCTAAACCTCAAGATGCATGCACTCGAAACTCTCCTTAGCATGGAGAACATCTATATCTGTGCAGTAACAGATGCCTGGTTGAGGGCTACTGAGAGCACCCCAGCACTACCAGGTTATACCTCATACCATGCTTTTCAGCCCCAAAACTTGGAATGAACCACAAAAGGAGGGGGGAGTATTGATATTCATCAAAGATACCCACACCTCCAGGTTGGTGGCAAAGCACCAAGCATCAGAGACTATCCATGTGCAACTAACAATGGGTGAAACTGCCTTCCAGGTTATAGCCTGCTACAGACCATCCTCCCAAACCCAAGAACTGCACTCGGCCTTCCTGAGAACAGTGGAAAATATGAAGGTCTCTCCAAACACCATTATATTGGGTGACGTCAACTACCCAAACATAGACTGGGAGCATGACTCTAGCACCAACACCCTAGGCCAAAGATTCCTAAACTATATGAGCTCAAATGCTATAGAACAACGTGTTACCACTCCCACAAGAAGGGGAAACATACCGGACCTGATCATCACCAACATGGGGACTCTATGCTCCAGACCAGAAGTGTATCCCTCACTGGTAAGATCAGACCATAAACTAATCTCACTGGATATTCACATCCCGACCCCACACCCTGCCCAGAACACCACAGTGAACAGCTTCTCTAAAGCAAATTCACACTCCTCAAAACTGAGGTGGAAACCTTCAAAGCCCCCGGGCCTGTGGAAACTACAGACTGGCCCACAGATTCCTCTATAAACCCATTCTATGGACACCTTCAGGAATGCATGGATCATGTGATCCCGAATAAAACCAAGACCCAATCCTCCAAAGGCAGACGTCCTGTCTGGGGGACCCCAGCCATAAAAAAACTACACAATAGAAGGAGGAAGCTACTAAATGATACAGCAAAAACCCAAAAAGGGAAGGCATCACTGATCAGTATTAGCAAATAACTACAGGCACTCATAGTATTGTCTAAGGCCAGCTTTGAGAGAAATTGCACAGGACACTAAGGATAATCATAAGGCTTTCTTTAGTTATGTTAGGAACCTGGGTGGTAATTCTCAGATATGTTCAGAGGTAGTCCAAAATGTCAATAGAAACACCAAACCCACAGACATTGCCAACATTCTAGCTGACAGGTTCAGCGCAAACTTCTCCCCCCCCCCTCCACACCGAAAGGGCAAATATGTATCCCAGCAGAGTGCTGCCCCCCCTGACATCTCAGATGCTCAGGTAAGAGCCGCCCTCTCCAAAGTAATACACACTGCATCAATGGGAACAGACAGTGTCCCGGGCTGTGTCCTACATGAACTCCAAGAAGAGCTACAACCAAACATAAAACTACTGTTCAATCCCAGCCTTACTACAGGATATGTGGCCAAGAGTGGAGTACAGCAACAGTGGTCCCTCTACAGAAAGGTGGTGCCTCAATGGATCCTTGACACTATTGCCCCATAAGCCACACTAGCTCGGTCTGCAGAGCTATGGAAAGGATCATCATGGACCTCATAAATAAAGACATTGGGGACCTACAGACACTGGATCATACCCAGTTTGGCTTTGGTAAGGGCAGATCCTGCCTCTCAAACCTGGTTGATTTCTTTGAAACAGTCACCAAGGCCATTGACGAGGGGAAGGTGGTCCACACAGCCTACCTGGACCTCGCAAAAGCCTTCGATACAATACCCCACTCGGGCAGTCTAGAGAAGCTCACCAGCTTAAATATAAGCCCCTATGTCACTATATGGATTGCACACTGGCTCAAGGACAGAACCCACATGGTTAGAATTGCTGGAGCCATGCCAGACTCCAAACCAGTTACAAGTGGTGTCCCACAAGGCTCAGTCCTGGGACCTCTCTTGTTTGTTATATATTTATTGGAGGTACAGGCCAACATGGAAGGACTGTGGCTGACCAAATATGCAGATGACTGCAAACTGGCCGCCATAATCAACTCTCCAGCCGACACAAGCATCCTCCAAAAGGGCCTCATAGAAACAGACAACTTGTGCCAGAGCCATGGCCACAAGCTGAATGCAAAAAAGTGTATAGTCATTCCCTTTGGCAAAAACAAAGTGCCCACAAAGTACCACATAGGTGGTAATCCATTAGGTACAGAAGAAGTAATTAGGGACCTGGGGACCCAAGTTGATAGCAATCTCTCATTTGACAACCACGTGGCCAAAGTGGTTAGAAAGACATTTTATATAGCCCACCCCATCATGAAGGGATTCACATCCAGATCAGGGGAGGACATCGTGCCTCTTTACTCATCCCTCATCAGGCCCATAATTGAGTACAATGCCCCTGTTGGGATATACCTTACCAGACACCTGCAGCAACTGGAAAGACCCCAAAAGTACCCCACCAAGAGGATCAAAGGGCTCAAACAGATGCCATATGCTGACCGGTTAAAGAAATCCCAGCTCTACTCAGTGGCATACCGCCTGTTCAGAGGCGATCTGTGCCTGATGTATAAAGCCATGTCAAACCCAGAATTAATGGGCATGCTGCACCTGAGAATATCCAAATCCCATTGAGCTACACGCTTGAGAGACTTGAACCTCAGCACTGAAATAAATAGGACATGCTGGAGGGACAGATTCATAACCCAGAGGCTCACTTCACTCTGGAATAAAATCCCAGTCCAGGTTAGGCAGAGTCCCTCATTGACTGTCTTCAAGAGGAATCTTGATGAGTGGATGGGACATTGTAGGTTTACCCCGGGTATCACTTCTGTGTCACTGTTAGACAGAGGCACAGTATACTAACCTCGAAAAAGGGCATGGCAAGATATATTTACAATAGATGGCGACAGCCAAACACATTCTGGCTAGGTTTATAAATGCCCTAGGGCAGATAGCCTAGTATGAACCTATGAACCTATGACCCTATGTACCTTGTTCCCCATTGGCCTTATGTGTTGTTAATCACCATGGCAATCACAATACTATGGTAGCATGTGCAAAGGTCAGTTGTCAGTCACCTCTATGGTACAGTTGTGGAATATGTGGGTCATGTGGCAATCACACCAAACCTCTCACGTAGAGTAATGCACGGCCAACCAAACTACTAATACACACAACGGCCAGCAAAGAATGTTCTAAATGATTTATTAGAAACGTGACATCGGATATAAAGATATATCCAGCTCCAAACCAGTTTCGGTTGCCCCTTCTTCAGTGGAGCATAGAAAATAAAGGAAAAAGCCAACAAATGCACCTGATACTATTTATAGTATCAATTAAACAAAAATCATCCAATCAAAATGCAATATAATGGTTTGATAAGACCTTAAACACCAGAGTGCAGTATAATGGTCTAATAAGACCTTAAACACCAAAGGTATGATATATGCATTCAAAAATGGAAAAATAAATGTACACATGAAAATCACAATGTAATACATATAAGGTATTAAGGTCTTATTAGACCATTATACTGCACTCTGGTGTTTAAGGTCTTATCAAACCATTATATTGCATTTTGATTGGATGATTTTTGTTTAATTGATACTATAAATAGTATCAGGTGCATTTGTTGGCTTTTTCCTTTATTTTCTATGCTCCACTGAAGAAGGGGCAACCGAAACCGGTTTGGAGCTGGATATATCTTTATATCCGATGTCACGTTTCTAATAAATCATGTGGCAATGTCACAGCTGCCAGATGTACACAGTCAACCCTCTCCCCTACACATGGACGTACAACACATGTATGAGATGGAACCACATAGCCAAACTGGGGACTAAGCACTCTGAATCCAGTACTGGCATAACCTGTCAGGTGGCATGAAATACTACAGTGACTACAATACCAGTCTGATTTAGACCTACACTGACAGCAATACAAGCACGTGAACACACTGGGCCATTCGTGGAGCCTAAGAATAGCATCCTCCCTGAGTGGCAGACACCTCTGCAGCTGGCACACAGGCATACGTTATGCCAGAACACATCACGCATAACACATAGCACACAAATCCTGTATGCCAAACAGTCAGCCTGTATGGCTAGACAACACACCTGCCACAGTTGTGTTAGGTACCTTTATTGTCCGGTACAGTGAGGTCACGCTCACCAGGTTGGACAAGGTGAAGGTCACAGAGATATGCCCGTGGGGCACTATGGTCCACCACATAACACAAGCATACAGGTCAGTCAGAGGCATGGACATATATGACACAGTCATTGTCCATGCAGCATACCTTCTCCTGCTGTACTTATAGGGTGCTGACATCATCAATGTTTACAAAGGGGAAGTGCATCCTGTAGTGTGTTCTCCTAGTTGCCAAAAGGGACATTTCCCTCACACAGAACTGCACACACACTAACCCCACTCATCCAAACACACACACTTGCAGGATTCAAACCCCTACCTAATTAAGTTATGCCATTCAAGACGGACGCATTAGCGGAGCGCGCTATTCGCATCACTGGGAGGTTTTTCTTCTCCTGCTGTACTTATAGGGTGCTGACATCATCAGTGTTTAGAAAGGGGAATGTGCATCCTGTAGTGTGTTCTCCTAGTTGCCAAAAGGGACATTTTTTTCATACAGACTTTCACACAAACTGACCCCCTCCACACATACTGAGCATTTGCAGGATTCAAACCCCTACTTAGCTATATTATGACACTTGAGATGGACGCATTAGCGGAGCGCGCTATTCGCATTACTGGGAGGCTTCTCTTCTCCTGCTGTACTTATAGGGTGCTGACATCATCAGTGTTTAGAAAGGGGAATGTGCATCTTGTAGTGTGTTCTCCTAGTTGCCAAAAGGGACATTTCTTTTATACAGACTTGCACACACACTGACCCCCTCCACACATACTGAGTATTTGCAGAATTCAAACCCCTACCTAACTATGTTATGACACTCGAGATGGATGCATTAGCAGAGCACGCTATTTGCATTACTGGGAGGTTTCCCTTCTCCTGCTATAATTATAGGGTGCTGACATCATCAGTGTTTAGAAAGGGGAATGTGCATCCTGTAGCGTGTTCTCCTAGTTGCCAAAAGGGATATTTCTTTCATACAGACTTGCACACACAGTGACCCTCTCCACACATACGGAGCATTTGCAGAATTCAAACTCCTACCTAACTATGTTATGATATTCGAGACGGAAGCATTAGCAGAGCGCGCTATTTGCATTATTGGGAGGTTTCCCTTCTTCTGCTGTACTTATAGGGTGCTGACATCATCAGTGTTTAGAAAGGGGAATGTGCATCCTGTAGTGTGTTCTCCTAGTTGCCAAAAGGGACATTTCTTTCATACAGACTTGCACACACACTGACCCCCTCCACACATACTGAGCATTTGCAGGATTCAAACCCCTACCTAAATATGTCATGACACTCGAGACGGACGCATTAGCGGAGCACGCTATTCGCATTACTGGGAGGTTTCCCTTCTCCTGCTGTACTTATAGGGTGCTGACATCATCAGTGTTTAGAAAGGGGAATGTGCATCCTGAAGTGTGTTTTCCCAGTTGCCAAAAGGGACATTTCCCTCACACAGACTTGCACACACACCAACCCCACTCACACTGAGCATTATACAGGATTTAAACCCCTACTGAGCTATGTTATGACACTCGAGACGAATGCATTAGCAGAATGTGCTATTCGCATTACTGGGAGGTTTTCCTTCTCCTGCTGTACTTATAGGGTGCTGACATCATCAGTGTTTAGAAAGGGGAATGTGCATCCTGTAGTGTGTTTTCCCAGTTGCCAAAAGTGACATTTCCCTCACACAAACTTGCACACACACCAACCCCACTCACACACACCCACACACACTGAGCATTTGCAGGATTCAAACCCCTACCTAACTATGTTATGACACTAGAAACGGACGCATTAGCAGATCGCACTTTCCGGATTACTGGGCATCTGTTCTGCACCTGCAGTATTTATAGGGTGCTGACATCATTATTTCTACAGAGGTATGTACATCTAGTACTACCTGTCAGGTGGGGGATAGCATATATATGCATTTGCAGCCAGCTACGTCAGGGTCAGATATGCACATGGCACTGGCAGGTTATGTTTTTTACCATGCTTCGTGACCACAGGACCTGTAACACACAACACAACCAGTCCTGACCACCCCTCCCACATCCAGGAAACACACTTTGCTTCCCTGGGCACAGTGCCAAGATATGCAGGTGTTCACATACACCATTCCAGTTGTTAACGTCAGGTATAGGCATATTGCGTGTGGGAACTACTCAGGCCTCTACAACATTAACCTACAGCCACTACAATTTGTGAGTCCATGTGCTATGGCAGAACCACTCACCACAGCCACAAGGGGGAATACATATTGCACCTGACCATCTACAACATGGGTACTCACTGTTCCACACCAGAGGTAGACCACCATTGTTGATATCTGACCATACCCACCTTTCCCTGGCCATCCATATCCCATCCCCACCCCCAGGCAAGGTTGTCACTGCAAACAAACTGTATTTATCAAAAGCAGACTTTACACTTGTGAAGACTGGGATGGAAGACTTCAAAGGACCCATGCTGGGGGAGTATACAGGCCACTCTGCATAATCCTTGACAATTGCATTCTATGAGCATGTGGAAGGTTTGCATTGATCATGCTATCCCAAATATACCCATGACTGCTCCACAACAGGACACCTGTCAGATGTACACCAGCCATATATGAGCTGTCCAACAGAGTGAGCTAATACATTGCAGAGCAGTAGCCCACGGAGGGAGGACATCTCTGAACAGTACCGGCACGACACTTCAATCCCTCATAATCATCAGGACACAGTGTCCAGACAATGCAGATAAGGCTCCCCTCAGTCTGTTATTGACGCCCACTTACTGTTAGAGGTCCTCAGCAACCCTCTTCCAGCACACACCAACAACATGGCTGTGGCTTAGCAAATTCAAACCCTGGGATCTCCACTGTGTCTCTGTTTGACAGAGGCACAGCACACTAGCCTCACATGGTGCCTTATGTGACCTACTTTACAGTGGCACAGTAGACTACTGTACTGGGGAGGCAGACGCCAAGCACATTCTGCCTAAGCTGTCATTCCCTAGGGCAAACAGACTAGTGTTGACCTCTACACCCATATGTTTAATTGTCAAATGCAGATTATTTGTTGCTGATAGACTGTTTGCAGGTCTTTATTGCCATAGCATTCCCTGTTTGTATGAACAACTTGTGTATCTGTGGAAGATGTTTGCATATGGGAGGGATCCACTATATCACGTATGTCTCTGTAGTCATTTAATTGTGTGCACTGGGCGGATTGCTGTAATGTGGTTGGTTCCTGGAATAACACGTACAAATACCAGATATGTGTGGCCAACTGCTAAACTGAGATTTGGCCTAAGTGTGTGAGAATGCCCAGTTCAGCCTTCCCATGGCATGTTGTCTGACATACGTCTCATTTATCAAAGTGTGTGAGCATGCCCAGTGTGAGCTTTCCGTATGTTGAACTCTGCAGCCCACCACATTTGTGGATGAGTGTGAACTTCAACAAATATCTCCCGTTTATGGTTGTGTGTTGTGTGTCATGTTGTGTAGTTACTGTCCGACTGCTTTGTGTCTGAACACAACAGGGATTATACTGTGCCTGCAGGGTTTGCATGGGATACTTTGCATACAGTTGTCAACATCCTTTCATACTGACCTAACACTGTAGTACCGTATAGTGTACTGGTTCAATACTTTGACTGTGGTGGACAGTATCCTGGGCTTTAGTCCTATCACTGCTTTACATTTCCATAGTGAGCACAACAGCCTGGTTAGGGGCCAGTTGTTCACATCTGACCATGTTGCATTATGTTCAGATATGAACTACTTAAACCAGGCTTGTCCAACATTGGTAGTGTATTCCACAACATAGGTGTACATTTGCAAACACTAGCGATGTGCCCTAGGCCATTTCTAATGCTAGTCGGAGTGTGTTTGTCCTTCAACACACATTGTAAGTGGAGTTTGCCATGACATATGTCATGGTTAGTATACTGTGCCTCTGCCTACCTGTGACATAACAGTGATACCCAGGGTAAACCAACCATCTCCCATCCACTCATCAAGATTCCTCTTGAGGAGAATCGATGAGTGACTCTATGGATAGCCTGTACTGGGAGTTTACTCATGAGTGGGGGTGGCTTCTGTGTTATGGATCATGCAGTACAGCTTGTCCTATGTATGTCAGTGCTGGGGCTCAGGTCTCTCATGTGCATAGCTCACTGCCATTCAGATTGTACAAGGTGCAGCATGTTTATTGATTCCAGCTTGGACATGGCTTTATACATCAGGCACAGCTTGCCTCTGGGTGGGCAGTATGGCAGTGTGTGTAGCTGCAGTTTGTTTAATCAGGCAACACATGGCATCTGTGCAAGCTCTTTGATACTCCTGGTGAGGTACTGTTGGGGACTTTACAGTTGATGGAGGTGTCTGCTGAGGTACATCCCACAGGGGCTATTGTAGTCAATTGTAACGCTGATGAAGGATGACTGCAGAGCCACAATGATCTCCCCTTATCTAGATCTGACAACCTTCATGATTAGGTGGGTATATGGTATGTTTCTGTAAACACTACAGCCACATGTTTGTCCAATGCAGGATATCTATCACCTTGTGTCCCCAGGTCTCTCATTACATGTTAAGTACGTAATGGGTTAACACCTATGTGGTAATTGGTGGGCACTTACTGTATATCCACGGGGTTGACTATACACTTTTCTGCAATTAGCTTGCTGACATGACTATGGCACCAGTTGTCTGTTTCTATGTGGCCCTTTTGTGGGATGCTTGTGTCAGCTGGAGTGTCAGATATGGTGGGCAGTTTGTAGTCCTCTGCAAACATGTTCAGACACAGTCCTTCCATGTTGGCCTGTACCTATGGGACATATATACCAAACGAGGGAGGTCCCAGGACCAAGCCTTGTGGGATGCCAGTTATATCTGGTTTGTAGTCTGACATGGCTGCAGCATGTCTGACCATGTCAGTTCTGTCCTTGGTCTGGTTTGCAACCCCTCTACTGACATAGGGGTTTATATTTAAGCTGGTGAGCATATCTATAATGAACATGTAGGGTATTGTATAGAAGCCTTTGCAAGGTCCAGCTACGCTGTGTGGACCACATTGCCCTCATCAATGACCTTAATGACTGTTTCAAATGAGTCAAACTTGTTTAGGGGCAGGATCTGCACTTAAGAAAGCCACACTGGGTAGGGTCCGGTGTCAGTAGGTCCCCAATATTTTATGTCTGCGGTACATGCTGATCCTTTCCATAGCTGTGCAGACCGAGCTTCTCAGGATTCTGGGGTGGTAGTTTTCAGTATCCATTCAGGCAACACCTTTGTTGAGAACGACCACTGTTGTTGTACACTGCTCTTTGGGTACATATCCTGTGGTAAGGCTAACATTGAGCAGTAGTGTGATTTGGCATTCCATTCTTCTTGGTGTCCATGTTGGACTCAGCCCAGGACACCATCTCATACCATTGCTGCTGTGTGTTTTGCTTTGTAGATGCTGGCTGTTACCTCAGCATCTGCAATGTCAGGGGGCCAGCAGTCTGCTGGGATAGATATTTTGCATTCTGGGGGGGGGGGGGTTTGCACTGCACCTGTCAGTATGTATGTTGGCAATATGTGTGTGTGTTTGGTATGTTGTTTGCAATATTTGTGTGATTCAGAGCATATCTGTGAATTCCCAACACGGTTCCTACCATCAGTTGTGGAAGCCTTGGGATTATCCTTAGTGTCCTGTACAATTTGTATCTTCATAGGTTCATAGGTTCATACTAGGCTATCCACCCTAGGGCATTTGTAAGCCTAGCCAGAGTGTGTGTGGCTTTCGCCACCCCTTGCTATGTGAATATTATGGCCATTTATGATTTGCTTTGCTGTGCCTCTGTCTGGACGTGACACAGTGAAGACCCCCAGTGTAAATCTACGATCATCCATCCACTTGGCAAGATTCCTGTTGAAGAGTGTCAGTGAGGGGCTCTGCCTAACATGGAGTGGGATTCTGTTCCAGGGTGTGGGGAGCCTCTGGGTTATGTATCTGTCCCTCCAGCACATCCTATTTCATTATGTGTTGAGGTTGACATCTCTCACTCTCACAGCTCCGATGGCTTTGAGTTTTCTGGGGTGGAGCATGTCCATTACTCCTGTGTTGGACATGGCCTTGTACAACAGACATACAATGCCTCTGTGTAGGCAGTATGTGACTGCATTCAGCTGGGGTGTCTACAGCCAGGCAGCATATGACATATATTTGAGACCCTTTATCCTCTTGGTGAGGTACCTTTGAAGTCTTTCTAACTGCTGCAGGTGTCAGGTAAGGTACATCCCAAATGAGGCATTGTACTAGATTATCGGTCTGATAAGAGAACAGTATAGGGGCACAATGACCTCTGTTGACGTAGATGCGAATCCTTTCATGATACGGTGTCCAATATAGACAGTCTTCCTAGCCACATTGGCAATGTGAGTGTCACATAACAGGTTACTGTCCACTTGTGTCCCTAGGTCCCTGATTACTCCTTCCATACATAATGGTTTACCACCTATGTGGTAATTTGTGAGTACCTTGTTTGGTATTTGGTGGGACATTCATACTGTCCAGTGTCTTCAGGATGGCTGGGTGGGGTTCCTGTGTGTGAGAGTGTGGTCTGTAGCATGCTACAGACTGTACAGTAGTCTTGCCTACGGTTAGTTGCACATGGGTGGACTCCAATGCCTTGTGCATTGTCAGTTACCTGGACGTATGGGTGTCTGTGCTGAATATGGATACTCACCCTCCTTTTATGTTTTGTTCCAGGTTTTGGGGCCATAACGCATGATATGTGGTATAACCTGGTAGTGCTGGTGTGCTGTCAGGAGGCTTGCAGCAGGTTTCTGTCACTGCAAAGACATCGATGTTCTCCATACTGGGGATGGCCTCGGGAGCATGCATATTGAGGTTTACACATCTGGCATTGGTCAGCATTACCCTTATGTTTCTTTCCACTTATGTTTTGTAGGGTGGTGGGTTAGTCTTTTCAGCCTTGCCTACGAAAGGCTCTATGGAGGTGGCAAAAGCCTTATCCAATATCCAGACGCCCAGGGGTAACAGGTGCAAGCCATCCCTGGAACAGCTGCGTGGCTTGTCAAGCATGACATCCCAAGCAGACAGACACTGGATCCCCTTGGAATGACACCAGTAATTGTGCCACTTGTTATAACTGATCATTCCGTGTTTGCACTGTGGCATCATTCTTGGTGAGGGTAGGATGCTGCAAATGGTCAGTGTCATACCAGCCTGGACTACATAATCGGAGAGCTAATCTATGTATCTTTTCATATAGTCCGGAGAGGTAAATCTCAGGTCATTCACACCAGCATGGACTATGACTGCATCATATTTCTACTTGCTTTGGGGTGACCTGCATACTTGTGTTATGTGGCGTATTGTAGCAGCCTACAGGCAGCTTACTGTACCCTTTCCCTTGTTCAGTCTGGTGTGCGGGACAGCAGAGTGTCTCACTATGGAGTCACCTATTACAAATGTATCAGGCATGTTGTTTCTCCTTCTGGCCTGTGACTGTTTGGCACACCAGCTTTGTGTACTATGTGTTGCATGTGCTATGTTTGGAGGTTGTTTGATTGGGTGTCTGCTTTGGAGGCCTCTGTTGGTGTGGTGTGTTTGTAATTCGGGCCTCCGGGAATGTTTTTCTGTGTTTATGTCTTTGGTTTGCAGTTGTGATAGGTCTATGTGGGACTGGGTTTGTGGTGTGTGTGGTTACCTTCTCCTCCTGACTAGTTTTGGGAGTACTGAGTTGAGGGAGCTCAGCTTCCAGTTTGGATAGATGGTTGCATCTCTCACATATATTTGTATTTCTTGGGGGGAGTTGGGGGTTGTCTGTGTACTTGGGGCAGGTGTAACATTGCCTCAAGATTCACAGATTCGACTTGTTGTAGCTGGCCTTAGTGGATTGTATGTGTGGGCATATTTTATTGCCATACTACTAATCAGTGATTACTTATTTTTTTATGTTTGCTCTATCACGTAGTAGCTTCCTCATTCTCTTGCATTGTTTGGTTATGGCTGGTGTCCACCATGCCAGATGCCTGCGTGTATGGCATTGTGTCTTGTTTTAATTTAGGATTGCATAATCCAAACATTCCTGGCAGTGTTCATGGAATGCCTGTATAACAGGTTCTGAGGTGTGGCCCATATGTTGCACCTGCACAGGACCTTTACTGGATTCCACATCAGTTTGGAGGAGTGCAAATTTTGCTTTACACATGTTTTTCACTGTGGTTTTCTGGCCAGGGACTGTGGTCAGGATGTGTATATCCAGTGTGATTGCTCTATGGTCTGGTCTTACCAGTGAGCAATACACTTCTCATCTTACCATCCAGTACCCATGTTGCTGATTATCACATCCAGTATGCTTACCCCTCTTGTGGGAGTGGTACGTTATTCCTGGGCATTTTGGTTTATGGATTCTATGAACTTTTATCCTACAGTGTTGGAGCTAGTATAATGCTCCCAGTCTATGTCTGGGTATTTTCAGTCACCCAATATAATGTGGTTTGGAGGACTTGATATATTCATGTATTCCAACATAGGCCAGGTGCAGTTCCTGGTGTTGGGACGGTAGTCTGTAGCAGGCTATAAACTGGGGGGCAGTTTTAGCCACTGTTACTTGACCATGGCTAGTCCATGCTGCTTCTTGTTGTGGTACCAACATGGGGGTGAGGTTATCCTTGACAATTATTGCTAGTCACCCTCCTTTTGTAGCTTGTTCCATGTTTTGAGGCTGTACAGCACAGTATGAGGTGTAACCTGGTAGTGTTAGGGTGTTGTTGTGAGCCTTGACCCAGTTTTCTGTTACAGCACAGATATCAACATTCTCCATACTGGGTGAGTTTAGACTGCATGCATCTTGCTGTTTAGACTTTTGGCATTGGGTAGCATTACATCTAGGTTTTTATCCCTTCTGATACCTATGGAGGTAGGTTTGTGTTTTGAGCCTTTCCTATTCAGGGCACGCTGTGGGTAACAACAGCCTTTGCCAGTATCCATACGGCCTGCACTGATGGGTGCATGCCAGTTCTAGCAGGTGGAGCATCATGTCATGCTCAGCATGTCATCCCAGGCTGGCACACATTGGATCCCCTTTGACTAACTGCAATACTTCAGCCAATTATTGCACTTGATCATCTCATTGTCATATTGTGGCATGATGCTTGGTGAGGGTAGGATGTTAGTCATGGTCCTCAGGTGTGCATATAGTACATGGTGTTACATTACTTAACACATGGCATTCATGCCTTAGGTGGTGCTGCAAGGCTGCCTCTGCCGGATGCACATA
Organism: Protopterus annectens; assembly: GCF_019279795.1. Classification (NCBI taxonomy): domain Eukaryota; kingdom Metazoa; phylum Chordata; order Ceratodontiformes; family Protopteridae; genus Protopterus; species Protopterus annectens. The sequence continues at coordinate 173,022,242 of NC_056744.1, forward strand.
TTACACTCCCTATACATGTTTGTGAGCAGGTCATGTCATTTTAGGCATCCCTGTTATTATTTGAGTGAGTCAGTGGGGGTATCATTCCCAGGGTTCCTACTGCACACTGTGCTATGCGTTGCCTCTTTGCCAAGGCCAGGGCATACTGGGCACGCCTCCTTCTGCCTACTGTTGCAGGCTCAGGTTGTTCCTCCTCCGAGTCACGATCTGCCTGTGATGGCCTTGGCAATGGTGGGGGGCTGTTTGGCCCAGCCCTATGCTGGTCCTGCTGCAGCTGTTTTCGCAAGATCATATTATGTAGCATAGCACATACCATGACAATCTGGGTACATGTAGTTGGTGTGTACTGCAAGGTTCCACCAGATGTGTCCAGACACCGGAACCGTGACTTGAGCAGCCCAAACACACGCTCTATTACATTACGTGTTTGTGCGTGTGCCTCATTATGGCATTCCTGTTCAGGTGTGTGTGTGTTTCTGATGGGTGTCATCAGCCACGGCACCAGTGCATAACCTGCATCCCCCACTAGGTGTCCTTGTGGGATGTCCCCATTGGCAAATGTCTGGTACAGCTGCGTCTAATGCCAGATGTGGGAATCATGGTAGCTCCCAGGGCAGCCAGCACACACATTCATTATTATACCCTGGGCATCACACATGACCTGGCAGTTGATGGAGGGGAAGCCCTTGCAGTTAATGTAGGCCCTACCCCGCTCACCGGCTGGTGCTTTGATGCATATGTGCGTGCAGTCTATTGCACCCACTACCTCAGGGTATTCCGCTATTTGCTGGAAGATATGCATATTGCTGGCCAATACCTCACGGGCATATACATGATCACCGACATGTGCTGACATGGCATCCAGGAACTGGTGCAGTACCCTGGAGGCTGATGCCTGTGATATCCCCATCATATCACCAGTTGGTCTCTGGAAGGTACCTGTTGCTAGTATTCTTAGGCCAACACATACCTTGGTTTCCACTGGGATGGGTTCCCCTCTGTTGGTTCTGTGTGTGAGGCGTGGCATACACAGCACCACTATTTGTTGCAGGAGCTCTCTGTCCACTCTATAGTGCTCTACTATCTCCAGCTCATGTAACCCATGGTAGGTGACCCTGGACCTGTACACTCTTCTCCGTCTCCTCACTGTGGGTTGTCTGGCACCATCTGCATTGTCACCACCCTCAGCAAGTTGCCTATGTCTCATTATGACAGCTATGTCAGCCCCTAACATTTCTGCTCTGAGTTCAGCTTTTTCAGTTTTCACTTCTAATAGCTTACTCCTGTCTTGCAGTGTCTCTTGAGAGAAACATCTTGCACTGCTGTTTGCAGAGTTTTAAGTGCTTGGCTGAGCTACTATTCTGCCTGTGTAATTGCCTGCTTCTAATTGTTTTCACCTGCTAGCTCCAGCAGTATTCCCTGCTAGCTTCCTACTAATTCTGTTGCTTCCTTTTTCCTTTCTGTTTCCTCAGGGGGGAGCAGCATGCATACTAGCAGAAATATGCTCACAGTGGCTTACACGCGCGCACACGTGCTTACACGGTTCAGAATCTACTTATTCGGGTTAAAGCGCGTGCACACCAGCGCAAACAGTGTTACAAGTCTGCCAACGGCCTCCTACATGCTCAGCCTGCCCTACACGCGCGCACACCAGCGCAAACAGTGTTAAACATCTCCCAACACGCTCCCACATGCTCAGTCTGCCTTACACATGCACACACTGTCTTACTCGCGCTTCATGGCATGCACACGTGCGCATGCACGCCCAGCAAGAAACTTTGGTGTAGGCAACAGTGTACACCTTCCATTTCTTGACTTTCCCATGCTTATGTTGTGGCACTCCTCTTTCCATGATATGTGTCTGACATCTGTCATGTAACTCTGACCTCCAATGAACTGCATTTCTTTCTGCCATTCCCCCCTGTGATGTCACCTATCTCCTACTCTATTCCTCCCCCTTATGTATCTCTTACACTACTCAGAATGTGCTCATTTGCTATGTGACAGTGGAATTCAGTATCCTTACACTCATTTGCATCAGATTGCCTACTAATCCTTAGTTACATCTCTTAGACTCAGCTTCCCCCCTTAGCAACCACTACACTGTGGCCATGTTGTTTTTGGTCTGCTGGTCCCTGCATTGTAAACCCATGTATTGCATAAAACCCACATTTGTGGGTTTAGAACCTTCATTTTTATGTCTTTATATAGCACAGCCCATTTGCGCGGGGCTGCACTGCGTTTAAACACACAAAAACACATTTTTAAACACATTATTTATTTCTCATATTTGCATGGGGGTACCTTGCCAATGGCCACATATCTGGCCATTGGCATGCTGCCTGACACATATGCACCCTTTATTTGGAGCTGACATTGCTCCATTTTGTTTTTTGCAGAAACGTACTCAGTTGTCAACTGAGTACATTTCTGCAGCTAAAACGGCTCTTACACGGGCTGCTTTGGGCTTCCTGGATCACTAATCAACCTCATTTGCATGCTATTTGGCTGCAAGTGAGGTGATTAGCTTATCCATGCCCACTCCGTGTAAGAGACGTTTTAGCTGGTCTCTTACACGGACTTTGGGCTGTTCCTGGATCGCGAAGGCTGCATGGAGTCTTACACTACTCTTAGACTCCGTGCAAGCCTTCGTGAATCCTGCCCAGAGTCATTTTGAATAAAAAACTTGCTGTATGACAGTTAAAGAAACTCAACTATATAAATGAAGAAACTGAAAAGAAAAGCAGCTGTGAAGCCAAATGAAATTTACACAATCTATCAATGCCATGAGAAGCTTCTGGTATCTCAAATGACCACTTACAAATATGCTTTTTACGAAGTACCATTATGCAATACAAACAGAATACTACATGCAGCTGTTTACCATTGTGCAACACAAACAGAATACTACATGCAGCTGTCCAAGGTACTGAATCTTATACAGCTTTGCAGCACTCCATAACTGACAAACAGTAGTTAACAGGCGGTGTTTTCTCATCTGCCAGCAACAGCTGAAGGATCTCTATTATAGCTTCAAGACCTTTACTGGGCAGCATAGCATCACTTGTTAAAAAATCAAGATAACAGAGCAGAGACCTAAGAGAGAGAACAAAAAGTCATTCTGGTTGCATGAATACAGTACAAGCAAAAAGCATCTTAACAGAACGCTTGTTGTAAGTAAATGCAATTATAACCAACCAGTATAAAATTTCTAATATGCAATACAAGCAAACAAGTACTGGATTTCAAAAAAACACTATGTCACTGCAAAGATGCAGCCATCCTATCTTCTCTGAAGAAGTCTAAAGTTTGTTCTAAAAACTTCACAACTGAAGCTAAGGAACTGCAACTTCATGATGCTGGATCCATAATGGATTATTTTCAGCAGTGAGTTATATTATTACTAGAAGTGTTCATTATCATAGGGTTTCTTTTTGAAAGCAATCTTGTCCTTGAATGCGAAAGAGAATTATGGTGACATTCATCAAAAATGATAGAGCGGAACAATAGTGAAGCTTCATAGGTTTAATTCAGCATGATACTCAAGGTTTAGAAGTATATGCTATAGCTTTTTAATTGGAGGCCTCCATAGATATGTGTGTGTGTGTGTGTGTCTATATATACATATATATATATATATATATATATATATATATATATACATACATATACACACACACGCACACATGCACGCACGCACGTATGCACGCTCACACGCACATCCACACACTCACGCACGCGCAGATGCAGACACACACACACACACACACACACAATTGCATATAGTTTGCAACCTCTATTTTTTTATGAAGAAACATGACGATGCAGCTTAAGTGACTAAAGCTAGATGCCAGGCATATCACAGCCTACAGTATGAAACACATTATTATTATTGTTGTTATGAATGCCAATTAATCTTACAAAACTATGTTATGCTTTTTACTATTAATTTTATGATTGGGTTCTTGAGCATGGCCAGTATTTCTACCATAATCTCTGCAGTATTTGGATGCTGAGGTTGTGCAATTCAATTTTAGTGAAATAGTTAAACCAGTTTGATACATTATTATTATTACTTAGTCAACTCTTCTTCATGAAAGCAAGCCTCACAATTTCAGTAAAGAGAATGCCATTGCCAAATTTACAAGGAAACATGCAACAGGATCACAAGATAGAAAAGAAGACTATTTAGTCTTTACCAGTCTGTTTTGTATTATTAAAACATGTTTTTTTTACAATTTAGTCAACTAAACACATAAAAATGAATTTTTATTTTGTCTGTAGTGTGCCAGTAAACTTAAACTGTAGTATTATCTCCGAAACACATCCCCAGTATATATGACAGATTTATTCCTTTGGAATTTTTGCCCTTGCAATAAGTGATAAAATGCAAACTTATTGTATTACCATATCCCCTCATCAGAGCAAAATATTTCCTCAGCCTCTCTTACTACTTCCACTCTTCTTGTCTGTGGGTTTTTTTGAAGTCTTAATAAAGACAACAAAAATATGACAGGGGTTCACAAATCTCTGCCTCTCTCTGTCTCTGTCTTCCCCTCACCATCTCTGTCTCTTGCTCTCTTGTTTCTCTCATTATTGATGGAAAGGATATGCCTTCATTTAATAATGACAAAAAGACAACAGCTACTTTATGGCAGGCTGTCAGTATAAGAAATCAGGTTATTTTGCTAGGTCTAAGACAGGGAGTAAATATGTGAAGTAAAATGCTTTATTTTGTGTCTGGATATTTTGATTTCAGAATGGTGTAATTTTTTTCAGAGTAGTGAATCATGTCAGTGAATTGAAATACGTTTTGATAAAATTACAAATATGAAATTACATATTTTTAAGTTTACTGTAAAGATATACCACATCCACAATTCATAGTTTGACAGTTCCTGTTGGTAGGATGTTAATATAATTCTGACCAATATTCTGATAGGACAAGTGAAGCATCATCTCCTTGGCAGGCTTCCTGACTCTAAATTGTTTCAATTCACTTTTTATGGCAGGTACTTCTATGGTAGGTTTGGTGTACTACAGAGGTTCATAGGTTCATAGCCTATTTATAGACTAATGACAACAAGGGCTTTTTTAAGTCTAGTCATACATCCCAAGTCTCTGACAAGTTCTAGTATACTTGATAGGTGTAAGCAGGGGCTTTAAAGATGAACTATTTACAAGCAGGGGCTGGGAGATTAACCATTTATGGGCTACCTGTGTCCATTAGAGACATTGGTGCCAAACCAGAGATGAACTTCCTGTTCTCCCATCAAATTGTCCAAATTACACTTGAATTGGGTTACAGCAGAACTCTGCTTCACATGGATGGAGAGTTTGTTCCAAAGAAGGGGTAGTCTCTGGGATACATACCTGACTCTCCAGCAGGTCCTATTTATATCACAGGCAATGTTTAAGTCTTTAAAATGGGTAGTTACAGTGCTGTTTGTTTTGTGGATATACAGGAGGTCCATCAGAGTGAGGTCTGACAATGCTTTGTATGCCATGTATAGATCTCCCTTCAAGAACCTGTAGGAGATATAATACAGGGAGAGGGCCTTGAGGTAGTCTGTATAGGACATATTACTTACGCCCTGTCTACTTTTAGTGAAGAACTTCTGTGGATGTTGCAGTTGTTGGAAATACCTGATTATGTACATATTCTAGGGGGCATTGTATTTAATTATAGGTCTAATGTATGCCAGATACAGTGGAACAAGGACTTCCTTGGCCCTAAATGCCATACCTTTGTTTATACGTTGCACAACATATAATGATTTCTTCACTACTGTAGACACGTGATGGTCAATGGTTAGATTACTGTCTATGTGTGTCCCCAAGTCCCTGACTACTGGTGTGACACTTAGTGGTGTGTTATCAATATGATAGTTATCAGAGATAGACGACTTCTTGACAGACAGTATTATGCATTTGTTCCCATTTAGTTTTATTCCATGGCTCTGATACCAGTTATTTGTCTGTGTCAGCCCTTCCTGAAGAACATTTGTGCTGGTGAGAGATCCTATAACTGCTTCTAATTTGCAATTGTCTGCAAATTTGGTCAGGAGAGGCCACTGACATTGACTTCAGAGAAGTAAATGCCAAAAAGAAGAGGTCCCAGGACTAATCTCTGAGGGACTTCATTTGTGACTGGCATCTTTGTAGAGATGGACTCCCCATTTCTAACTTCCTAGGACCTGTCTTTCAGCCAGCTTGCTATCCACTGGGTGACATTAGGGTTTAAACCTAACCTTGTGCGTTTGTCAACAATGCCCAAGTAGGGTATTGTGTCAAATGCCTTGGCCGGGTCAATGTAGGCAGTGTGAAACATCTTGCCATCATCCATTGCTTTGGTATCCTTCTCAGAGAAGTCCACCAGGCTGAGTAGGCATGGTCTGCCTTTGAAGAAACCAAATTGGGTTGGATCCAGTGTCTGGAGGTTTACTATTTCATTACTGATCATTTCCATGATAAATCTTTCCATGGCTTTGTATATGAGAATGGTGAGACGTATGGGTCTGTAGTGTCCAGGGTCTGTAGATAGCTTGCCTTTGTGCAGAAGGATGACTGTTGCTGTTCTATTTGTGATGCACAAAGCCTGTTTGGAGGATACATTTAAACAGCAATTCCAGAGATCCTAATAAGTTATGTTTCATGCTATTTAGAAGGTGTGTTGGGATATTTTCTGGGTCCATTGATGCAGTGTTCTTGGCTAGAGAGGGAGCATTAAGGACCTGTTCTGTAGTGATAGCAGGGGGAGTTATATTTGATGCTATTTCCTGAGGGAAGGTTGAGGGGGAGAGAAGGGTAAAGTTGGAGATGATTTGTTGGCTAGTAGATTTGCTATGTCTTCTGGCTCACTATAGGTGGCTCCATTAACAATGAGCTCTGCACACAATTGTGTATTGCCTTTGAGGATGCAGACATAGCTAAAGAAAGTCTTGTGGTTGTCCTTGGCCTGGGAGGCCAAATTTACCTCAAATTTGACTTTGGTAGACTTTATTTGTCCCCTAAGTTGTTTGTTTAGTTTGATGAGAATATTTTTTGTGCTATTGGGTGCTACACCTCCAAATGTTTGCCATGATTTTCTTCCTTCTGTTATATAGCGTATTGATCGAGATTCTACCAGGTTTGTTTTTGAAGATAGTTCTGTACTTCTTCATGGTGGGTACAGCTACCTCTGTGCAGCTATTAACATGCTTGAACATGGTTCTGTGAACACTTCTGCATAAGCAGCAGTGGTTTCGGAGTTTATGGGGACTTGAAATTTTGCCAGGTTATCACTTAATAGTAGGAAGTTAGCTTTAGAGTAGTTCCTGAATATTCCAGGGATAACAGGGGTTCCAGGTTTAATTTTTACTTCAAAGGAGGCCATTTTAGTGGTGAACATATAGTATAACTGGTTAAATATTATTGGCCCATGCTGTTCACAGATAGTCATTTGTTCAGTTTGATTGGTAAATCTCCAGGTATATCCTATAAGACGGGTAAGAGTATAGCTAATTTTGTAGTACACAAGTACTTTACTTTTCCTTGTCCATGCATTGGGTTAGGTATGGTGGGGGGTCCACTACTAAATCTCGAGATCCAACAATCCCGACTTTCACAACCCCGAAGCCATAATGTCAAGATCGTGGAATCTCAAAATTGTAAAAAAAAAAAAAAAAAAAAAAAAAAAAGATGACAACATTTAAAAACATGTTTTTGCAGGTGGGGCAAGCCCCCCTGTACCCCCCCCCCACTGCACTGTATAGCGATCTATATTACCGTTCTCTTCACTATACAGCGATCTTGCAATTAATATATTTAGGTTGCAGGGTGTGTCGTAGGTGCAGGGGGGCTTACCACCCCCCCTGCAAAAACATGTTTTTACATGTTGTCATCTTTTTTTTTTTTTGTTTTGTTTTACAATTTTGAGATTCCACAATCTCAACATTATGGCTTCAGGATTGTGAAAGTCGAGATTGTGGGATCTCGAGATTTAGAAGTGGACCCATGGTGGGTTGTAGAGGTACATATAGTTCTTGAAAATGTCCTATATGTCTATTAGTTGTAGACTATTTCCCTGCGATTAATAATACTTATTTTAACCCAGTACAGAGATTTGATTGTAACACTCAATTTGTAATTTACATTTTACAGTGTCTTTGTAAGTTGTTTTATATTGGTGAAAGCAAGAGGGCTTTCAAAGTTAGATTACAATAACATGTTAGAAACATTAAAATATTTGTCTGTAAAGCTCTTTGGCAATTCATTTTAGGGATTTTCATAATAATGATGCCTCTGTATTGACGGTTTGTATTTTAGAACAAGTAAAATTATTTATGGGAGAAGGCAGAAATTTTAAAGAGAAATTGTTATACAAGGAGGCTGTTTATATTTTAAAATGCAATACTTTAAGACCTAAGGCATTAAACAAAGATTGTAATTAGGAATATATTGTTTAATTGATGTGTTAATGTGTTGATTGCTTGATGATTTTGACTGGATGGATTTTTGTACTCCAGTAAAAGCATTCTGTCGAGGTGATAGAGAGTGTAATAAATTTGTGTTTTTTGTCAGCAGCTGTTGTTTTCATTTTAGTGGTCTGACCTTATCAGAGAAGACATTACACTAGGGGATGTGCTGCACTCTCCCATATTAGTGAGGACCAGATCCAGTATATATGCACCCCTCATTGGTGTACTGACAATGAGGTCCAGGCAGTTATGTTTACAAAATCCAGGAATCTCTGTGCTTGTATGTTCAGTATCAAATATGATTCCCAGTTAATAGTATGGTAATTAAAGTTGTCCACAAATATGGTATTGGGTTAGATGGTGAGTGTTTCCAATAAGTTTGAATGCATGTCATGGGCTTTCTTGGTCAAATAGGGGGATCTATAACTTGTTAGGAAGTGTATGGGATTTTGCCTATGGTGATTTGAGTGTAGAGAAGCTCAAATGCATTGTTCTGTTTGACCTGTCTTGAGGTATATTTATTTTTGATGTAAATAGAGACACCTCCACCTTTAGTCCCTGGCTCTGCAGTAGGTGGTCTGAATGTGTGAATGACTGCTGGTGTCCTCTCTGTAGCTTTAAACAATGTTTTAGTGACCACAGAGACATCAGCATTCTCTAGGATCATAACTCAGGAGAGCTTGTAGGGAGCAGATTTTTTTTTTGTTTACACTCCTAGCATTGTGCAGTAATACCTTTAGATTTTCTTGGTTTTGATTTACTATGTTGGAAGTACTTTTAGTTTGGCATTGCCTAAAAAAGACACTATGGGGAAAGACAATGTTTTAGCTAATACTCAATAGCCTAAAGGGGAAAGGTGCAGACCAACCCTAGCAAAGCAGCATGTTCTGTTGACCATCTCCTTCCATGCTGACAAATACTGCACCCTCTTTGAATGACACCAGAAACTAAGCCAATTATTAAAGTCAGTCAGTCACCTTCTCTTCATATTATAGCATCATCCTTCGAGAAGGTAAAATGCTGCCCAAGACCAAATGACATTATTATAGGTTCATAGGTGGGTACTAGGCTATCTGCCAAAAGGCATTTATAAGCCTAGCCAGAATGTGCTGGCTTTCGCCATCCCCTTAGATTAGTTCCCTATGCCTCTGTCCAGCAGAGCCACTGAAGTGATCCCTGAGGTAAACTTTCTGTTTCCCATCCACACATCAAGGTTTCTTTTGAAGAGTGTTAGCGAGGCGCTCTGCCTAATGTAGATTGGGATCTTGTTCCAAAGCATGGGGAGTCTCTGGGACAGGAATCTATCCCTCCAGCATGTCCTATTTATTGTTGTGGTAAGGTTTAGATCCCTAGAGCATGTGGCTCGAGGGGATAAGGTTTTCTTTAGGTGGAGCATGTCCATCAATTCTGAGTTGGACATGGCCTTGTATGTCAGGCAGAGATAACCTCTGAGTAGGCGGTATGCAACCGAGTACAAATGGAGTTTCTTCAGTCAAGCTGCATAGGGCATCTGTTTGAGGCCATTGATCCTCTTGGTAAGGTACTTCTGTGGTCTTTCCAGCTGTTGCAGGGGTCTTGTAAGGTAAATCCCAAATGGGGCATTGTACTCTAAGATGGGTCTGATGAGTGATGAGTAGAGGGGCACAATGACCTCTTTTGATCTGGATGCAAACCCTTTTGTGATTAGGTGGGCATGTAGAAGGATTTTCTAACCACATTGGCAATGTGATTATCAAAGGTGAGATTACTATCTACTTGGGTCCCCAGATCCCTTATTACGTCTTCCATATTTAGGGGACTGCCACCTATGTGGTAGTTTGTGGGTACTTTGTTTTTCCAAAGGGGATGACTATGGAATTTTTGGCATTTAGCTTGAGGCCGTGATTTTGACACCAGGTATCCATCTCAGTGAGACCCTTTTGGAGGATGTCTGTGTCAGCCGGAGAGTCAATTACAGCCCCTCCCTAGTTTACAGTCATCTGCAAACTTGGTCAGCTATAGTCCTCCTGTGCTTGCCTGTATCTCTGAGAAGTATATGCCAAACAGGAGGGGTCCTAGAACTGAGCCCTGGGGAACACCACTTGTAACCAGTTTAGAGACGGACCTAGCTCCTGCAACTGTCACCATGTGGGTTCTGTTCATGAGTCAGTTGGCAACCCATCTTATGATGTAGGGGTTTATGTTCAGGCTGGTGAGCTTGTCTATGATACCAGAATGGGGAATGGTGTCAAAGACCTTTCTGAGGTCTAGGTAGGCTGTGTGTACCACCTTTCCCTCATCTATAGCCTTGGTAACTGTCTCAAAAAGGTCAACCAGGGTTAGGAGGCATGATCTGCCCTTAACAAAGCCAAACTGGGTAGGGTCCAGTGTTTGGAGTTTCCCAAGGTCTCTGTTAATGAGTTCCATGATGATGCACTCCATAGCCTTGCAGACCAAGCTAGTCAGGCTTATAGGGCGATAGTTCCCAGGGTCTGTTGTCGTTCCACCTTTGTGTAGAGGGATAACCATTGCTGTGCATCACTCTATGGGTATGTAGCCTGTGGAGAGGCTGAGGTTGAACAGTGTGTTTAGGTGAGGGGTTAGTTCATTTTTGGGCTCATGTAGGATGCAGCCTGGGACACTGTCTGCTCCCATTGATGCTGAGTTTTTGGCTTTGGAGAGGGCTGTTTTAACCTGAGTGTCTGTGGTTTCAGGGACTCTACATTCTTCTGATAAGGTTATGGGTCCTTTTGGGGGTGAGACGGGAGTGAAGTTTGCTCTGAACATGTCTGCCAGGATGTTGGCAATATCAGTCAATTCAGTGTATTTTTTGCCATTCTGCACTAACTCCGAGCAGATCTGAGCATTGCCATTTAGATTCTTGACATAGCTAAAGAATGCCTTGTGGTTATCTTTGGATTCCTTGGCAATTTTTCTTTCAAAGCTCACCTTGGATGATTTTATGAGTGATCGTAGTTTCTTGCTGATACTGATCAGGGATGTCTTCCCTTCTTGGGATTTTGTTCTTTTCTGTACTAGTTTCCTCCTTCTGTTGTATAGCTTATTTATGGTAGGAGTCCACCAGACTGTTTTCCTTTTCTTGGAGGAGTGAGTCTTGGTTTTGCTTGGGATGGCATGATCCATGCATTCTTGTAGCTGCCCGTAGAATGCATTAGTAAAGGATTTTGCAGCTTGGACAGTGTTATCCTTCAGCATGGGGGCTTTGAAACTTTCCACCTTGGTCTTAAGTAACGTGAAGTTTGCTTTTGAAAAATTTTTCATGGTGGCTTTTTTGTCTGGGGGAGGGGGCAGAATATGGATATCCAAAGTGATTTGTTTATGGTCAGATCTAACCATCGAGGGGTTGACCTCTGGAGTGGAACACCGTTCGCCCATGTTGGTGATGACCAGGTCCAATATGTTGTCACCTCTGGTGGGAGTGTTGACCAGTTGAACCAGGGTGTTTGAGTTTATAAATTCTAGGAAAAGTTGGGCAAGTGAGTTAGTACTTGAGTAGTTCTCCCAGTTAATGTTTGGGTAATTGAAATCACCCAATATTAGGGTGTTTGGTAGGACCTTTATGTTTCCCAGTGTTTCCAGAAATGCAGAATGGGGGTCCTGGGACATGGTGGGTTATCTGTAGCAAGCTACAATTTGAATTGCAGTTTTGCCATTGTTAGTTGCACGTGGATGATCTCTGATGCATCATGCTGTGCCACTAACCTGGAGGTGTGGGTATCTTTAATGAATATGGATACGCCCCCACCTTTTGTATTTTGGTTTGGGTTCTGTGGCCGAAATGTATGGTATGAGTTGTAACCTGGTAGTGCTGGTGTGCTCTCGGAACCTTAAACCAGATTTCTGTTACTGCACATATATCAATTTTCTCCATACTGAGGAGTGCCTCGAGTGCGTGCATTTTGAGGTTTAGACGTCTGGCATTGAGTAGCATTACCCTCAGTTTTTTGTTACTTGTACTATTTACGACAGTGGGTTTGTCTTTTCAGCCTTGCCTAAAAAAGGCACTATGGGGGTGGCAAGAGCCTTGGCAAGTATTTGAAAGCCTAAGGGTGACAGGTGCAAGCCATCTCTAGCGAAGCAGCGTGGCTTGGCAAGCATGTCATCCCAGGCAGACAGACACTGGATCCCCTCTGAATGACACCAGAAACTTAACCAATTGTTGAAATCGAGAATTTTTTTCTTTATACTGTGGTATCATTCTTGGTGAGGGCAGGATGCTGCTCACGGTCAGGGTCATACCGGCCTGGGCTACATGATCAGAGAGCTCTTCCATGTCTCTTTTCATGTAGTCCAGGGAGGTACAGCTCAGGTCATTCACACCAACATAGACAATGACAGAGTCATATTTGTACTTGTTCTGGAGTGACCTGAGTGCTTGTGTTATGTGGCAGATCCTGGCACCCGACAGGCATCTAACAGTAACCTTCTCCTTAATCAGGCTAGTGAGTGGGACGTCAATGTGCCTGACTATAGAGTCACCTATTGCTAGTATGTTGGGTGTGTTATTTTGCCTTAAGGGCTCTGATTGCATGGCACACTGGTTTTGTGAAGTATGTGTTTTATGGTTTGTGTTGGGGGGTGGAGGTTGCTTGGATGTTTGCTTTGGAGGTCTCTGTTCATTTTGCAGATTTTTATTTCGAGCCTCCGAGTACGTTTTCATGTATTTATGTGTGTTTTTTGCCGGTGCTGGTTTAATAGGTCTATGTAAGACTGGTGGTGTGATGCAAGTATTTCCCTTCTCCTCTTGACTGTCTGATCCAGTCTTGGGTTGAGAGAGCTTAGCCTCTAGTTTGGCTGTATAACTGCATCTCTCGCATGTATTAGTGTTTGGTGGTAGGAGGAGGCAGTTGTCTGTGTACATGAGGCAGTTGTAACATTACCTCAAAATGCCCAGATTCACCAGTTGGACTGGAGAGTACACCTGAAATTGTCCTTTGGACATGCCTGGATAGGTACAGTGAACTGTTTTACTGGATGGCCGGTAAGGTCGAATAGAGAGCCTTGTCCTTCTGTACAGTACAGGAGGGCCTAGTGCTAGGGTTTATAAGTGCTTGCTATAAGTTTTGAGCAAGTGCCGGGCTGAAAAATGAAAGGCTTGAATGCTTAAGTTGAAACTTTGTCTAGTTCCAAGGGAAAAATTGAAGAGGAGATTTGTGGAGCCGGGAATAGTTTTACCCTAGCTAACCGGTGCTGCCCGGCATGCAAAACTGGGTAAATATGGTATTTATAGAAGGGAAATGAAAGAGATAGAAATTAGCCCAAAATGGCCAATAAACTACTAATTTCTGTGCTGAAACCACTCCTCCAGGGACAGATAGGCTGCTCAAAGCTCCCTTCTCTCACAGGTGAACAGAGAAACTTCCTTCTATCCAAGTAAGGTATGAGCAAACACAGAGATTTGTAACACAGCCCTGAATTCAGCACTAACCTGAAAACTGGACTATACTAGCTTAGAAAGGCAGGAAACAAGTATATATATATATATATATTTTTTTTTTCAGAAAATAAAGCAGATACACTAAAAAAACAGTTTAAAAGCACAGAAAAAGGATAATTATTGTTATATATCACAGATCAGAGTTGTAGTCAATGCCCCCAGTAATAAAGTAGGAAGAAACATAAATACAGTAAAAGCAGATGAATAAAGTGCAATTTTATATATATGTATGTATGTATACATATATATATATATATATATATATATATATATATATGTATACATATATAAAAAAAAACAATAGAAAACAAACAAACTGATTTAAACAAGTGACCCAATTATCCAGAAAAAAGCTCAAAACTGAGCCCTGTTCCAGCAGTCTTCAATCAGTCAAGTTCTAACTGCACACCCCTGCTTACTAGGATGCAGGGGAACCTTCTCCAAAAAAAGATGGCCTGGAGCAGTGCCTCAAGTTATACAAACAAAGCTAGATTCAGCAGGCCTGAATCTGGTCTATGCTACAGCAACAAGGTGCACCAATTTCAGAAAGAATCAGTTCAAATAAGCAGTCACAATAAGCCTGTGACCAGAAATTCCCAGCTCAGAAGGGCAGAATCCAGCCTCTTCTCCCACAAGAGTGCAGACCACAAACATTCTTAATGTAGAATAACTGGCCTGAAGCCCAAGTGCTTAAGCCAGAACTAATACACTTCCAGAATATCAGACAATGGGCCTTCAATCAGCAATTCCCAGCTTAGAAGGATGTAAGCTACCTGTCCTGCCACAACAGTGCAGACCACAATCCTTCTTAATGTAAAACAGCCTGTATGAAGCCCAAGTGCTTAAACCAAAAGACTTAGAATAACAGTCACAGTTCAATCAGGCTACAACCAAGCAGCAATAAATGCAGCAGAATAAATAAAATTGAGTACTTTTAAGAAAAGAAAAACAGAGTAGGAGGAAACACAACTACAGAAAAAGCAAATGAATAAAGTGAAAACATTTTTTTTTAAGTGCAACAAGAGAGGAAGGAAGAACCTAAGTGGGCTGGCCTTCTCAAATCTTCTCTCTGTATGAGCACTAGACTCAGAATATGATCTCACTGTGAGCAAATGAGACGGACACAGGAGGAGTGTTCTAATACAGACTTACAGGAGGGCTGGGCACCAACACTAATACCAACACAAGAACAAGGAGGGTGGGTGGGGAACTAACTGCAGAGAGACACACTGGACACTGTTCAGAAACACACAATTAGGAAACAGAAAAAAATGAAAATACAATACTTTTAAAACTGCACGTTTGTACTTAACAAAATACTACAATTCACTACTGCAAGTTTCACTTAGCTTCAGCTTGTAATGCAAATGCTTGTAGACAATTATATCATCTAAGAAAGTTTTGACCACTTGCAGTTGTGCTTTTAGCCCCTCATCTGATGTACTATACAGGATTAAATAATCCAAAAAAGAAGACAAGAAGTCTTTACACTTTGCTGTTGTCTATGAACCAAACTGTAACCATGACCTAATCAGTTAAGTAGACAGCTTAATGGGTTAAGGGCAAGACAAAAGAGCAGCAGTGACAAAGAGTCACCCTGGAATATCTACCTTTGACTTTTTATTCCTGAGATAATAATTTGTCCTTTATCATGGCTTAACTGCAAAGTGGTTTGCCACTGTTTCATGGTCACTGTAATGCATTCTATCAATGTAAGTTGTATCTTATACATCTCTAAGCACTCCTTTATCCATGAATGTGGAATGCTGTCAAATGCTTTTGTGTAATCTGTCCATGCCATACACAGATTCTTCCTTTTTTACAATTCTCCATTATGATTTTAACAACAAATGATCCTTTGTTCCATATGACTTTCTTTTGTCACCCTTATATTTTATTGAAATAATTGAGTTTTCTTTTGAGCAAAGACATTCAGGTCATAACATTAAAGAAGAGCGGTGGGAGGGCTACTATTCGCAAAACGCAGACCTGCAAACATTGTACAAATAATGACTAGCAATGCTGGGTACAGAAGGCATTCTATATATTACTTGTACAAGTTTGTTCCTAGTGGCAGTAATGTGTGTTCCAGCAAATATGGCTCACTGGAGCACATTGCAAAAATCTGTGTAATACCACCAGGGGACAGATATTAGTTTATCACTTAAGTGCAGGGTATGTCAGCACTTGGAAAATCCCTGCAAATATTGATAGAATAGTCTACGTGATATCAGATTCTACATGAATATGATGTTGTGCATTTGCTGATCTTAAAAGTATAAACATGCATGGACAAAAATATGTGCCATGGACTTGTATGGATGATTCTGTGCTGCATCTTGAAACAATTATATTTATCAAATACAAAGCTGTGGATGGTTGATTTATGTTGATTGTCTTTGATCGTCTTTGGGCTACTGTTGCTACACTTTAATGTATTAGGGTAAATAAATATAACAAAAGAAAGGAATAATCACTGAAATGCTTAGAAAAAGGCAATCATTCACCTAAGCAGACAGCAAGGAACTAACTGAAAGGTATTTAAAGTTAGCTTAATGACTAATACGTTTTAAAACCTAGATACTATCTGCTACATAAGAATGAATATTTTATGTATTACCATTAAAATGATATTCTTCTGTGTGCACGGCAATTGATAAAAAGCACAACAGGATATAAAACATTACTGATAAAATGTAATGAAAATGATTCTGAAATGTCAGTGTTTATTACAGTGTTGTATTTATATACGTTGGCTATAGTGGTAATGGCAAGAATTGCACATGTTGGATTCACAGTAAATTATATCAGCAGTTTTTGGATACATGGTATTTGGAGATGGATGTTTGGTGCTTAAGAGGAATAAACATTTTCTTAGACTTATTTGGATATATAGTATTATGAATCCTAATGTGCCAGAGGTCTGTGTCTGACTGTAATAGTCACTGAGATTGCAGTTCACAGGAAATGGAGATCTTGCATCTCTTAACTGTATTATTATTATTATTATTAGTAGTAGTAAAACTATTATTATTATTCTCATTGCTGCTGTTATTTTTATTATTATTATTAATATTATTATTACTATTACAATTACTGCTACTGCTGTTATATTATGTCTCATGGCCCTTAGATTCTGTTATTGTACATATTATCACTTCTAAGTTTGTCTCATGGGTTTATATTGGCATTCCTCATAGTTTTTGTAAAGATATGATTCTAGGTTTTCACCTTCTCTTGTATATCAGCTAAACTGATTGCTGTTCTCAAGGCTTTTGTTTTTGATTTGATACAACATGCTACATAAACGTCTCTTTGGTGCGCACCACTGACGAAATGGTTAAAAACGACTAAATATATAAATAAAATATGCATTGCTAGGTTATTCATATTACTGCTGTTCAGCAATGAAAGGACATTTCTTTCTATGAATTAGAGTTTGAAAGTTTTAAAAAAAGTTGACTCATAAGTAATATGTTGTAGGGAAAAAAAACAGAAAAAATGCCTCCTAATTCTCAAATACTGAGCTGTAATAAGTGACTTATACAGGAAAATTTGCATAGTGTGCTTTTCTGCTGTCTTAAATTTGTCCCTGGTATTTTTAGGCTACTAAACCTCTCCATGCCATTGCAGAGAGTGCAGGCATTAGCTGAAATCTTAGACTCCCTGCTGTGACCTATCACTGAGCTTGAAAGGTTCGTCTTACTGTTTTGATTATACCGTAAGACATTGTCAAAGAAATTAAAAGGCTATAATAAAATGCTTTGCTTGAAATATCTCCACAAGAGTACTTAGCATCCTAGTATAACTATGGCTGTGACACTAGTTGAATAGAAACTGAAGTATTTTATTAAATAGAGGCATACCATGGAAACAGTTGAGTACTTTGGGTATTGGGTGTTCCCCAGCCATTCTCAAGCTTAAAACTGTGGGGTGACTTTGCTCAGAAAGCATAGCATTAAAACTATGATGTAGTTCAATGGGAAATTCCTGCTTAGCATAAAAATGAAAATTAAAATATAAAAAAATCTGTATGATCACGTATGACTCTCAGCTTGACAACAGCACAAAGAATGCCATTCATTTCAGCAGCAGGATTTAGTAATTTTAAACAGCAAATTGCAAATAAATGAATTTATGAAATGTGTCAGAGTTGCAGAGAAGATCATCCTAGAAGTATACTGTTAAATATCCTTTGCCTCTGATCTGATTGAAAACTCTGTATTAAAAAAATGATATAATCTCTCACAAGCTTTGTGCATGAGGACAGTGCAAGACATTTATGTCACTTGGAATTTAGTTGTTCTCCAAAGCTCAATTTCTTTAGGAAAGGAATGCAATGCTTGTGTTGAGCTTTGATAAGAGAATGCCATGGATCACCCATTTCAATTTAATGTCATACTGAAATAAACACAAAATACTGCTTTTCTGCTGCGCAATAAAGGATATTAAGCGGTTTTAGAGTTTGTAAAAAATACTGTTCATCCCATGTTTGAAATTAAAGAGTGAAATTGCAATCATACATTTCAAGGGTACATGAAGTATTTTCTACATTTCACAAATCATACAATTTTGTCAAAGAAAGATCAATAATGCTTAACAAGTAAATACATGATTAAAGACCTATCCTATAAATTTGGGTATTAACCATCATGATTTTAAGATGCTCATTTATTTGTATACAAACATCACATAGGCTTAAATTCAAATGGTCTTATGCAGTCTAGCTACAAAAATCAAGGTTTTCCTTTACATCATTGACTCATAACACATGCTTATTAGCACCTAAGGAGCTGACTTAGAACAAGCCTTTCCAATGCATGCCACACCTCCGTCTTCTTCTTTTGGCTTTTCCCAGTTAGGGGTCGCCACAGCGGATCATCTGTCTGCTCATGATTGGCAGTGGAGTTTTACGGTGTCGAGTTGCCAGCCTGGCACCCAACCTTCCACAGAAGGCAAAAATATGATGTAATTACATGAGCATGCCACCTTCTTCATGAGCACCTTCATTTGATCTCTGGTATTCAGTGGGGGATCCTGCTGTGTGTCCATGTATAAATGTTCTTCTTCTTGAAGAAAGGGGAGCAGATGTAAGTCTCATCATTCCTTTCCTAGCCTGACTAGCTCCAAAAGGTACCTGAGATGCTGTTCAAACTCTAGTCACCTAGGCCATAGTCAGGGCTATATCCCTCTGTGCCAATAGAATTGACTTTTGCTTAGCACTCAATGATGCTGAAGAAGTCAACGTATCATGCCAGTTAGTAAAAACAATATTTTCCAAAGTCTAATATCCCAGTGCAAGCTTGTCATCGAACAGAAATCCTTACCTTTCAGGTATATCACTAATACTGCTGAAATATTTTGTTTTGTTTTTTCTTTCTATTCTGCTAACACTAAGAGTATGTCACTTTGTCATGTCCCAGTGTTCCTTCTATACTGCTTAGGACCTAGTCCATTTATAGCCACATTCCACTTGTCTTACAACTTAATGTACAAAGAACCACTCTGCCATCAGGGCTGTGCTAGGAAGTACGAGACTAAACATTAGCAAAATTATCTCACCGATTAAATATTCATCCATAGTCATTACATTCCAAATTCTATTTTATATATTGCAAGTACCACTTGCCTCTTTTTTTAATTTTTATAATTCTATTGTGCACACAGCATCTGTCTGAATCTGTGACTTTTGTGCATGGGTTGTCATATTTCACTGGTTCATTATAAGTCCTCATCTGAAGACGTCTGCCCAGAGACTTTGGCATTTGATCTCTGTCATGTTAAGGCTTTCTTAATGACAAAGTTTAACTAACTCCCCTATGTGATACAATCCTTTTGTCATGCCACTTCCTAGACAAGAACCGGGTAGTCTAAGTCAAGCATATGGGTTTGTCATTGTACAGGGGGATCGCGGTTCAGTGAGGAATAGGGAATTACCCCATTTCCTCACTGAAGTGCAATCTCAGAGTTGGTATATTTAATGTGCAGGGGGGTGTGGGGGTACAGAGTAGCATAGACCCTTGCAAAACAGTAGAATTAACATCCTGTTGACTGTACAGTTTAATGGTACGTTAATGTGCATAGCAGGAGGTGAGTGACGTCACCTCCTGCTATGTCAAATACATCGAACCACTGTTGTCGATGTACTCATTTTCACTTTAATTTACTTTTTGGCATTCTGCATTCTACATTTAGAGTCGACAATTTAAACGGTCGACTGAAGCAGATTTGAAATGCCAGTAATAAACCTCTATATCTATAGCTATATCCATATGTGTGTGCATATACTGATATCAACAACCTGTTATTGACATAGTCTTTAGAACTAATTATTTTGTTTAATATTTGGTTTATTTACAGGGACAAATGAAAGAATATGCTATACACCATTAAACTTGAGAAATATGCAAACCAAAACACAAACATTGTTTGTTCACTGACAGGTCGAATGCAGTTCAAGTGTAGAAGCTCAGATTTGTAATATGTTCTTTTCAAAATATAGTATTATGCAGTTCAGGAAAATCCAGAGTACTTACAAATAACAATTCTAGCAGTTTTGTGTGAGTGTGTGTGTGTGTGTGTGTGTGTGTGTGTGTGTGTGTGTGTGTGTGTGTGTGTGTGTGTGTGTGTGTGTGTGTAGGACAGTTAGCTTTCTGTAGAAAAGCTTTTCTGATCTGGATATCCTATAAAAGGGCCTCACTGAAACAGATGCCTGGTGTCAAAGCCATAGCCTCAAGCTCAATGCCAAATGTACATTGTCATCCCTTTTGGTAAAAACTCTGTACCCATGAATTACCACATAGGCGGTAGTCTACTTAACTCTGAAAGTGTGATAAGAGACCTTGGGGCACAGGTGGACAGTAGTCTCTCCTTTGATAATCACATTGCCACAGTAGTCAGGAAATCCTTCTACGTGGCACACCTCATCACAAAAGGTTTCTCATCCAGGAAAAAAGAGGTCATTGTTTCCCTCTACTCATCACTCATTAGACCCATTATAGAGTACAACACCCCTTTCGGTTTGTATCTCACAAGGCATCTACAACAACTGGAAAGGCCACAGAAATACCCCACAAAAAGGATTACTGGCCTCAAATAGATGCCCTACGCAGACCATCTCAATAAACTCCAGCTTTACTCTGTTGCACATCGCCTACTCAGAGGTGATCTCTGCCTAACGTACAAAGCTATGTCAAACCCAGAGCTGTTGGACATGCTCCACGTAAAGAAATCCCAATCCATCCGAGCTACATGCTCTAGGGACCTAAACCTTGTTACCACAATAAACAGTACATGCTGGAGGGATAGATTCCTGTCTCAGAGACTTCCCATACTCTGGAACAAACTACCTATCTATATCAAACAAACCTCATCATTAGCACTCTTCAAGAAAAATCTTGATGATTGGATGGGAGTTAGGAAATTCACCCTGGGGATCACTTCTGTGGCTCTGCTTGACAGGGGCACAGGAAAATCATTTTCTTGGGTGGCAAAAGCCAGGGTACCGTTTGGCTAGCTTATATAGGCCATAGGGCCAATAGCCTAGTACCTATCTATGAACCTATGAACATTTCCAGGTTTGGACATGCAGATTTCCTTGCATCAGCGCATTCCTTTTAGCTTTTTCAGTTGCAGAATTCACCATCCAGGTACATCAGCTGAGACTTCTCTACTCTTCACGGTGTGTCTTTAAAGCCACGCTTGTCAATTTGACTGAGTTCTTATCATCATCTAGGTTATTCCATATACTAGGCCTCAGTGCAATTCATCTCTCTTAAAGATCAGTCTTCCACTTCAGCTGTCACTGTTCCTTACTTCTTTGTCTCTCCTTTTACACACAGGAAGTACTATTGATTCCTCTACTCAGGGCGTGGGTGTAGAAGGCATCACACAAGATGCTGAAATAGCACAGTCCTGCATACTATACAGCTGACAGCAAAGGGACACTCTATGACAAACTCTCAATATCATACCTGTGAGTCTGAGCTCCTTCTATGGCCTACTGACATCTATCTCAGTTGGACACCTTTCTTGATCAAACTGAGACCTCTTCCGGTTGCTACAACTGCTTAAGAATGCTCAACAACAGTGTTCTCTCTGATGTTGCAATGCCAGACATTTAGAATTGAAATTTTCATTTAAATCTATGTCTGAAATTTCTTCAGTGCTTATTGCAAGGACAGTAGCTAGTTTGCATAGTTAGGAGCATCACCCCACAAGATTAGTCTTTGGCTTGACTCTTACCCAAGCTAGCCAGCTGTAAACCCTTTTTGTACCATCCCCTTGCAGTTTAAGTAATAAGGATCTGTAACCATGGATATGCACTATTACCTCTGAAGTTAGTTTGGTGGCTAATGGCATCATGAGGCAAAGCTGGAGTTGTCACATGTATTTTGACAACTACCAATTTCTTAAATAACCAACACAGTTTGTGAGAGAGGTCGTTGCACAGTGTAACTTTAGGAAAGACTCTCACATGCAAACACACATAATACCAAACAAGTTGTTTGAAAAGCAAACACTACACCATCACACTTATTATGAACCAGACACATAAACCCCCATAGGCTAAGGTGATTAAATGTATTTTTTCTGAACCACAAAGGCCTCCTAGACACTGCACTTACAAATAAGTATCAGCAACATTAAAACCACTACCAAAATAACAACCCCCATGACACTTACAGCCACATCCCATAGCATCTCAGCTTCTAAGCCCATAAGGTAAACCAGCACGCAATGCATTATTTTGGTCATAAAAGACACCATTGTAAGATACATACACAGGACCAACTCAAAATACAAGCCACCCTGTGGAATCACAACATCAATAGCTTGTATAACAAAAGGAAGAAAATCATTGCAAAAAATAAGAAGCTGCATGTCCAGCAAGATAAAAACACACTCATCAATCTAATTAAGTAACCCAGGAGGCTAATCATGTTTACCAAAGGCAACATTTGAGGTGAAAACAGTCTCCCAGGCCAAAGACAGTCATGATGTATTCTTCAGTTATGTTTGCAACCTCAATGGCAATGCACAATAATGTCCTCAACTAACTGTAAATGGAGCCACCTATACTGAAATGGAAGTTATGGTAAATCTAGTAGCTGAAAAATTTAGCTTCAGTTTTGCCATCCCATCTCCCTAGCCATAGCTCATTCAACTATTACTAGGAAACAGGTCTTCAATGCACTTTGCAAGTCCAAAAACACTGCATTGATGGACCTTCATGGACCTTGATAAAATAATAGGACATCTCCTTAATAATAAAAATAGCATAAAACATGACATATAAGAACCACTAGAATCATTATTTAAACATAGGCTCCAAGTAGGCTTTAGAGCAAGTGAATGGAGGACTACAACTGTAATCCATATGCACAAGGGCAGGTCATATATGGTCCTGGATATCTACAGACCCATAAGTCTGATTAGTCTCATATGCAAAGCTATGGAAAGAATGATCATGGAAATGATGAACAATGACACAGGAAACATTCATGTACAGTGGATCAAACTGAGTTTGGTTTTGTGTAGGTCAGGTCATGTCTATTCATAGATTCATAGGTTAGTACTAAACTAACTGCCCTTGCGAGACATTTTAAGCCTAGCCAATTATCCTTTGTGAGACTCAAACCCGGCACCTTGTGTTTGTAAGGCAAACACCTTAACCATTAGGCCACCCTCCCAACCCAAAATATGCATCTTCAATCTGTAAGGCCCTTTCTAGTGGTGAGAATCAAACATTGCACCTTCTGGTTGAAAGGCCTACACCTTAACCACTGTACCACTTGGCCTTTCAACCTGGTTGACTACTTCAAGAAGGTCACCAATGCAATGGATGAAGGCAAAATGTTATATAGTGGCTACCTTGATCAAGCCACTGCATTCAACACAATGTCCCACTTGGGTATTGTAGACCAAACTCACAATTAGCTTTAGATACCTATGCCACCCACTGGGAAGCAAGGTGACTCAAAGATAGAACCCATTAAACTAAAATAGGGGAGTCTAGTTCAATAAAAAGGCCAGTCACTAGCAAAGTTTCTCAAGTATCATTGCTGGGGCTGCACCTTTTTGGCATCTATTTTGCTGAAGTCAAGACCAGCATCAAGGGCCTCTGGATGACAAAGTTTGCAGATGAACGCAAACTAGGTGCAGTCACAGAATCTGCCAAAAACACAAATACCCACCAAGAAGGCCTGACATAGACAAATAACTGGTGACAGAGACACTGTCTAAAACTCAATACCAAGAAATGCATAATAGTATCTTTTGGGAAGATGGCTACCCTTGGAAACTACTGTATTGATAATAGACCCCTAAGAGAAGACTCAGTGGTCAGGGACTTGGGATATGCATGTAGTCAGTATCCAGCATGTGTCTATGGGCCATAAGGAATTAATTCTATGTTACACAACTTAGAAACAAGACAAAATCACATAAGTCCAAGCAAGTCATTGTTCTGCCTTACATCACCTTCAACAGACCAGTCACTGAATACAATGCCCCCTTTGGTATATACCTGAATAGACTTATGTAACACCTGGAACATCAACAGAGATTCCTCACAAAAAGAATACAAGGTGTAAAGAACATGTCCTACATGGACCATCTCAAAGCCCTATCCCTGTACTTAGTCTCCAACATACTGTGAGAGATGTTGTATGCAGGCCCTACATAGCATATTCCAGTCCTGCTTTTATGGACCTGTTGCACATCCACAAAGCAAATAGCACCAGAATTACCCAATCCAGTGACATAACATCATTTGGACTGTAAATAGAACATGCTGAAGGAACAGGTATGTGTCTCAAAGATTACCCCTTTGTCGTAACAGGATTCCCACCCATGTGAAGCAGAGTTCTTCCCTAACCCAAGTCAAGCATATATTGGACCAGTGGATAGGGAATCATAAATTTGCCCCTGGTCTGGCATCTATGTGTCTATTAGAGAGAGGCCATCTGTAACTGCTTGAGCACCCTTGCCGAAGCCTACAGATACCCATTAAAATAACCCAAGGATATCAAAACTACTCTGCTATATTTGGTAAGTATGGCTAGGCTTAAAAAAGCCCCCGTGGATTTGTTAGCCTAGTATTAAGCTATGGAAGTATGAATAACAGTGATGCTGCCATGCCAGGATTTATCATCCTAGCTCCCATTTTGACAGCCACAATTATAAACAACATTTCCTTTTTTCCACAGTCTTTGGGTACTAACCTCTGTTATAAAAATGTCACCATCAGTTTGTTAGCCTTTGTAATTGTACAGGGTTTCAATCATTCTGTGCTTTCTTAGCTTCTCTCTGTTTCAACATTTTTCTCGTTTCTTCTTTCTGTGGTTGAAGAACAAAATTATTTGTTCAGAATTTTTATTTTTATTTTTGGATTTTAATTCTCTGTTGTACAGCCGAATGTCTTACATGTCCAGATGTATTTCTTTTATTTGTAGAACCATCATCTGTTCCATTAGGTTGTTATACTCGATGCTTTCAGTCCTTGAGGTTTCTGACAAACGACTCAGAAGACCAGCTTTTTCTTTGCTATTATCTTTGTGAGAACATCATCCATAAGGCAGCAAAGTAACAGATGCTATCCTTTTGCAGTGACACTGGCTAGTCATATATTCACTGACTTGGCTGTTCTTTCTCTTCTTTCTATTCAAAAAATTAACTTCTGACTGGCTGGCTGAAGCTACAGTCTGTTTTTTTTTTTTTTTTTTTTCTTTGCAACATGAAAAATGTGATTTTCTCTGTTTTACAAAACATAGTTTCATAAACCTTAGTCTCAATGTTTCTAACATATCTTTCAGCTTTACTAAGCAGCTCTGTGACAGATTTTTTTCATCTTGTGAGGCTCAGTAACGTTTTGAAAGCTATCACCCATTATCAGATACTTTCTGTTTCACTACTTCACTGTAAGCTTTCACTGCTGGATCTGTGTCTGAATTTCATACAGAGAAAGTTTCTTGTGACTGTGCTGTATTTAGATCAGATTCAACACCTCTTCCATTCTGTTTCCTATCGCCAACTTTAGCATTCAGCTTCAGATTCTATTTCTCCTAATGAAAGTTTGATTTATCGCTCACTTCAATAAGGTATACTCCTTGTATCACTGCAGTATGTTTGGTCGTACTTTCCATTTCTTTACATGGCGGTACAGTTTTTTTGGGCAACCATTTGCTCCGTACTAATGACACTAGACTTCCACAAGCTGTATATTCAGTAGTGCATTCTCAATTTCTTTCTTTTACTCAGACATTTTTTTATTTTGATTATTAGTCAACAGTAATAAATACTTTTACAATGTAGAATCATAATGACTATGGAGTTAAATTATGTACATATTTACATACAGCCTGACATGAATAAATGAATGATAGCAAGCATTTTCAACTTCTGATTCCTTCATTGCTGTTTCATCAACCATTAGATTTTCCCTTTATTTTGAAAAAGAGAAAAGCACACGTTTTACATTTTTTTGGGCTTGCATCTTAAGTCCCTGCATTTTTTCTGAACAAATTACATCAAACATAATTGGCGACTCCTTTAAATTAGACTCCAAAACTGGGCTGCTTTCCACATAAAGCATACTCAAGGCACTCTGAACATTGTTTGTATTTACTTATGTTTTATAGAATTCACGTTCTCACTTGTCTGTTCCAGAGTAACACCCTATTACTTCTCAGATTTTTATATGGCCTTCAGTCCCTTAATTTCTTTGTTGTTCTGTTTCAATGACCTCTATCTTCCTCAGAAGGTTAATAGGATGGTATTCCTTTTGTGTGAGGGTATTGTTTTACTTACACGTCAGTTACAGCAGTAAGAATTTCTTTTCTCAGCTTAGATTAACAAGCAATGGTTAGTTAACATTACTTTATTTTTATTTCCCTTACTGTTTCTTAAAGATAGGACTATGTGTCTTATGCAGTGGTGTAACACTGTCCGGGTTTCCCTTATGCTGCCCCAACCTGCTTATCCTGCTGGGTCTTTCTGCAATGTACTTTTACACGTGCCTTATGGGAGTCACATGCAATGAAAATGTTAGGCTCCAAAAGCTACTAGCATCCCCAGTATAGGATATCATGTTGTTCAGCCCCTCTGATATCTAATGCTTGTGAATTCATTGCTTTACTAGTTGGATAAAATACTAATTTGTCTCCTACTGTCGGACTCTTGCTATTTTGCCCTCTTTTATATGATTTCCCATTTCTATAGTACTGGTACTCTGGAGACTGTTTTGGAGGACCCACTACTGGTAAATCCTTACTACATTTGGCCTTACTATACTTGGCTTCCTTTCGTTCACCCCTACCATATTCCCACTAACCCTGTATCATCACATTTATGTGTCATTGCCTGCTCTAGCTCCTTGACTCCATGAACCTACTCTATGCGCACATTATTTTTAGTCCTTTCAGCTTCACAGTTCCTGCCTCCATGAACTTTCTGTATAAATATCTGACTTCTAGTGCACACCCCCTCTATAATTGCATGGAGAATATAATAATTTGAGTTCCTAAACTTATTCTGACACAAATTCCACATCTTACTCTCTCCATCACTATATGTTCACACCTTTCTCTCAATAAAAGCTGTTCATTATTTTACTCCTCTCTTCTCTCTCTCTCCTGCCTTTGTCTCCTACCTCACTAAGATGTCCTTCCTTCTGTCATCCACCCTGATAGTTTAAACTACTTAACACAACCTGATATCACTACTATTTAACTTCTGAGCTTTCTAATCAGATTACTTATATCTTAACCTCACCCATACCTGCTTTCCTTTGGTCTTTATATGCCTAAATTGTACTCCTTCTACTTATTAATGCACACTTAGAAGAAAGCAATGTCACCTTAATCTCCCACTAATCATATCTTGTTATTATTATTATTATTATTATTATTATTATTATTATTACTAAGTGGCAGTTAGTTTTCTTCTCTTTTCCTCACAAAACGGAAAAGTACTTTATCCTTTTCAGTAAATGCTTGATAGAAGCAAATTCTTACATCTATTGGTTTCCTTTATATCTTCTACTATTACCACCACCATTACGACTACTATTGCCACAATTACTACTACTACAAGTATTATTGCCACCATTACTCCTACTACTATTACCCCCACCATTACTGCTACTACCACTACTATTTCCACCACCATTACTACTTCTACTACAACCCCACAGTATATTTCCCTTTCATCAGGTGTCAGCAGCTACTTGTAGTTGTTAGCTACCCAAACATCTACCATGTCTTCTCAAGCAAGAGTCCCTAGCTACCTAAACATCTACCATGTCTTCTCAAGCAAGAGTCCCCTGTTTAAAAACTTACCTGCAGATGACATCTAGGGCTGCATCCTTCTGTACAGCAGAACATCAAATACTACACCTCTATATATTTTCTTTTTTTTTTTGTCTGCTAACTCTACATCCATTTTTTTCAGGGATAATTCTAACAATGTATCTGGTTGAACCTTCCTCGCATAAATTAATTTGCTCTTTAAACTGGAGAAAGTTTTGGCTAGTTATCACATGTGTTAAGTTGGGTATCACAGGTACACTGAGTATCTCCTAACTTACCTTCTTTGGAGAACCAGTGGCAGCTGGGACTCCCACTGAAGTGCACTGCTGGAGAAAAGCGCAGCTGACTGGTATTGCAAGTTAAGCAGAAGCTGATAATTGATTACACGTTTTATTCTATTAGGACCTCAAGTCATTGTTCAATAAATACAGGGTTTTGTACTGTAGTTCATTACACTCTGTTTTTACCCTTCATAAAAAAATTCCTTGACCAGGAAACAGCAACAAGGCCACTCTTTTTCACTGACATGAAGATTCTTGTGTAGAGCCAATCAGTGTATGGGTGTACAGGTTTAATCATTTGGAGCCAGGATATTTCTAGTGCCACGGGGAACTGCTGATCACAGAAAACCTAACTATTGGCACAAGCACTTAATAGTTATTCAGATTTTCCAGCAAACTTCACATAAACCACAGCACACTTCCCTGCTACTTTAAGACACAGCAGTCAGGTGACTTACTTCTGTGAAATAGTCACTAATTGTTACTTAAGCAAAGCATGTATTCTTGGATGCTTGGATGGAGAAAAAATTCAGGCTGACCACTTTATCTGTAGCCTATAGAAGTTACACTTTATAAAATCTGTGTTTCTGTTCACATTCTCCAGTACTGCAGCAAATGGTAAAAATGTCACTAAAAGTATTATTCACTGGAATGAGTTTTGCAATCTGAAGTTCAGTTTTATTATAAAACATATTCTTTATAAAGACAGGGTAACACAGAACAAAAATAACAATAAATCATAGTTAAAGAACAAAAATTACCAACATATTGTCCAAATATTTGTAAGTTTTATACAAGTCCAAACAAGACCAAACAGATCAGGTCATATAGTCTTTGTAGTTTTTCATGCTGGCAATACACCCTAGAAGCTAGCCTGTGAAAATAGTACTTACTTGTCTATGCGTTTCCTATAAAGTCTGGTTAAGTCTACTCAGATAATGATAATTTGTACAGTCACTGTAATCCAAAACTTCACCATAGAGGACTACAGCTACTGGGCAGGATTCACGATGGCTACTGGCAACGTACCTCAATGCAAAAATAAAATAAATTTTTTTTTTCGGCGATCCATGTTTAAACGTAGCGCAGTGCCGCACAAACGGGCTGCACTATAAAAAAACAGAAAAATAAAAATATTAAACCCACAAACGTGGGTTTTATGCAAAGCATGAATTTACAATGTAAGGGAATAGCAGGCTGAAAACAACATGGCCACCGAATAGGGGTTGCTAAGGGGGGAAGCTGAGTGTAAGACATGTAACTAAGCATTAGTAGGCAATCCCATGTAAATGAGTGGTAGGATAGTGAATCGTACTGTCACATAGGAAATGAGCACATTCCGTGCAGTGTAGGAGTAGGATAAGGGGGAGTAACAGAGTAGGAGATAGGTGACATCACAGGGGGGAATGTATGAAAGAAATGCAGCTCATTGGAGCACAGTGGCATGTGAAAGATATCAGTCACACATCATGGAAAGAGGAGTGTCAACAAGTAGGCATGGGAAAGCCAAGAAATGGAAGGTGTACACTATGGATAACACAAAAGTTTCTTGCAGGGAGTGCATGCGCGCATGTGCATGCTGGTAGGCACGAGTAAGAGAGAGTGTGCGTGTGTAAGCGTGAGTGCACGCATTTAAGGCAGAATACTCATGTAGGAGCCTGTTTAAACAACTTTAAGCTTGTTTGCACTGGTGTGCATGTCTTTTAACCCGAATAAGCAGATTCTAGTCCGTCTAAGCATGTGTGCACGTGTGTTAGCCGCTGTGAGCGTATTTTCGCTGGTATGCGCGTCGCTCCCCCCTGAGGAAACAGAAGGGAAAAAGGAAGCATGAGAAATAGTAGGAAGCTAGCAGGGATTACTGGCAGAGCTAGCAGGTGAAAACAATCAGAAGCAGGCAATTACACAGGCAGAACAGTAGCCCAGCCTAGCACTTAAAACTCTGCAAATAACAGTGCAGAATGTTTCTCTCAAGAGACACTGCAACAGAGGAGTAAGCTATTAGAAGTGAAAACTGAAAAAGCTTCACTCAGACCAAAAATGCTAGGGGCTGCCATAGCTGTTATAAGGAGACATATGCAACTTGCTGAGGGTGGTGACTATGCAAATGCTGCCGGACAACCCACAGTGAGGAGACGGAGAAGAGTGTACAGGCCTAGGGTCAGCTACCAGGGGTTACATGAGCTGGAGATAGTGGAGCGATATAGAGTGGACAGAGACCTCCTACAGCAAATTGTTAATCTGTGCAGGCCATGCCTCACACACAGAACAAACAGAGGGGAACCCATCCCAGTGGAAACCAAGGTATGTGTTAGCCTAAGAATACTAGCAACAGGTACCTTCCAGAGACCAACTGGTGATATGATGGGGATATCACAGGCATCAGCATCCAGGGTACTGCACCAGTTCCTGGATGCCATGTCAGCACATGTCGGTGATCATGTATATTTCCCCAATTCCCGTGAGGTATTGGCCAGCAATATGTGTCTCTTCCAGCAAATAGCGGAATACCCTGAGGTAGTGGGTGCAATAGACTGCACGCATATACGCATCAAAGCACCAGCTGGTGAGCAGGGTAGGGCCTACATTAACCACAAGGGCTTCCCCTCCGTCAACTGCCAGGTTGTGTGTGATGCCCAGGGCATAATAATGAATGTGTGTGCTGGCTGCCCTGGAAGCTACCATGATTCCCATATCTGGCATTTGACGCAGCTGTACCAGACATTTGCCAATGGGGACATCCCACATGGTCACTTAGTGGGGGATGCTGGCTACGCACTGGAGCCGTGGCTGATGACACCCATCAGAAATGCACACACACCTGAACAAGAACGCCATAATGAGGCACACGCACAAACACAAAATGTAATCGAGCGTGTGTTTCGGCTGCTCAAGTCACGGTTCCGGTGCCTGGACACATCTGGTGGAGCCTTGCAGTACTCACCAACTACATGTACCCAAATTGTCATGGTATGTGCTATGCTACATAATATGATTCTGCGAAAACAGCTGCAGCAGGACCAGCATAGGGCTGGGCCAAACAGTCCCCCACCATTGCCAAGCCAATCACAGGCAGAGCGTGACTCGGAGGAGGAACAACCTGAGCCTGCCCCAGTAGGCAGAACCTTGGCAAAGCGGCAAAGCATAGCACATACACTGGCTCAGTAGGAACCCTGGAAATGATACCTCTCTCTGACTCACACATATAGTAAAAGGGATGCCTAAGTTGACACAACCTGCTTTCAAACATGTACAGGGAGTGTAGTATGTGCATCCAACATAGACAGCCCTGCAGCACCACTTGAGGCATGATTGCCATGTGTTAAGCAATGTAACACCATGTAGTATATGCAAACTTGATGACCCTGACTAACATCCTACCCTCACCAAGCATGATGCCACAATATGAAGACGAGATGATCAATTACAATAATAGGCTTAAGTATTGCTGTTAGTCAAAGGGGATCCAATGTGTGCCAGCCTGGGATGACATGCTGAGCAAGACACAATGCTCCACCTGCTAGGGGTGGTGTGCACCTATCACTCCTGGCCTTTTGGATACTGGCAAAGGCTGTTGTCACCCCCACCGTGCCTTGAATAGGTAAGGCTCAAAACACAAACCCCCCTCCATAGGTATCACAAGGGATAAGAACCTAGACGTAATGCTACCCAATGCCAGAAGTCTAAACTGCAAGATGCATGCAGTCTAAACTCTCCTCAGCATGGAGAATGTTGATATCTGTTCTGTAACAGAAACCTGGGTCAAGGCTCACAAGAGCACCCTAACACTACCAGGTTACACCTCATACCGTGCTTTACAGCCCCAAAACATGGAACAAACTACAAAAGGAGGGTGACTAGCAATAATTGTCAAGGATAACCACACCCCCATGTTGGTACCACAACAAGAAGCAGCATAGACTATCCACGGGCAAGTAACAGTGGCTAAAACTGCCTCCCAGTTTGTAGCCTGCTACAGACTACCCTCCTAATGCCAGGAACTGCACTTGGCCTACGTCGGAACACATGAAAATATCAAGCTCTCCAAGCATTATATTGGGCGACTGAAAATACTCAAACATAGACTGGGAGCATTATTCTAGCTCCAACACCCTAGGCCAAAGGTTCCCAGAATTCATAAACCAAAATGCTCAGGAACAACTTACCACTCCCACAAGAGGGGTAAGCATACTGGATGTGATAATCAGCAACATGGGTACTCTATGGCCAGATGAGAAGTGTATTCCTCACTGGTAAGATCAGACCATAGAGTAATCACACTGGATATTCACATCCTGACCACAGTCTCTGGCCAGAAAACCACAGTGAAAAACATGTGTAAAGGAAATGCTGCACTCCTCCAAACTGATGTGGAATCCATTAAAGGCCCTGTGCCTGTGGAAAATATGGGCCACACCTCAGAACCCTATATAAACGCATTCTATGACCACTTTCAGGAATGCATGGATTATGCAATCCCAAATAAAACCAAGACCCAATTCCATACATGCAGGCATCTGGCCTGGTGGACCCCAGCCATTGCCAAACCATGCAAGAGAAGGAGGAAGCCACTACATGATAGAGCAAATCCCAAAAAGGGAAGTAATCTCTGATCAGTATTATGGCAAAAAAATATGGCCACACATAAAATCCACTAAAGCCAGCTACAACATGTTGAATCTGTGAATCTTGAGGCAATGTTACACCTGCCCCATGT
Organism: Protopterus annectens; assembly: GCF_019279795.1. NCBI lineage: Eukaryota > Metazoa > Chordata > Ceratodontiformes > Protopteridae > Protopterus > Protopterus annectens. The sequence goes on from NC_056744.1 coordinate 173,055,442, forward strand.
ACACAGACAACCCCTCCTCCCCCCAAGAAATACAAATATATGTGAGAGATGCGACCATTTATCCAAACTGGAGGCCGAGCTTTCTCAACTCAGTACTGGCAAAACTAGTCAGGAGGAGAAGGTAACCACACACACCACAAACCCAGTCTGGCATCGACCTATCACAACTGCAAACCAAAGACATAAACACACAAAAACATTCCTGGAGGCTCTAATTAAAAATCCACCAAATCAACAGAGGCCTCCAAAGCAGACACCCAAGCAACCACTACCTCAAAACATAGCACATGCAACACATAATTCACAAAGTCAGTGTACCAAACAGTCCCAGCCCTTAAGGACAAACAACATGCCTGATACACTTGTAATAGGTGACTCCATAGTCAGACACACTGATGTCCCGCTCACCAGACTGAACAAGGAAAAGGTTACAGTAAGCCACCTGTAGACCGCTACAATCTGCCACATAACACAAGCACGCAGGTCACTCCAAAGCAAGTACAAATATGACTTAGTCATTGTCCATGCTGGTGTGAATGATCTGAGACGTACCTCCCTGGACTACATGAAAAGAGACATAGAGGAGCTCTCCGATTATGTAGCCCAGGCCGGTATGAACCTGACCCTGAGAAGCATCCTACCCTCACCAAGAATAATGCCACAGTACAAACACAGAATGATCAGCTTTAACAATTTGCTCAATTACTGGTGTAATTCCAAGGGGATCCAATGTCTGTCTGCTTGGGATGACATGCTTGACAAGCCACGCTGCTTTGCCAGGGATGGCTTGCACCTGTCACCCCTTGGCTTCTGGATATTGGCTAAGGCTCTTGCCACCTCCATAGTGCCTTTTGTAGGCAAGGCTGAAAAGACAAACCCACCTCCCTAGAAAACATAAGTGGAAAAAACATAAGGGTAATGCTGCTCAACACCAGAAGTCTAAACCTCAAGATGCACGCTTTTGAGGCCCTCCCCAGTATGGAGAACATCGATGTCTGTGCAGTGACAGAAACCTGCATCAAGGCTCCTGAGAGCACCCCAGCACTACCAGGTTATACTTCATATCATGCTTTTCAGCCCCAAAACCTGGACCAAACCACAAAAGGAGAGGGAGTATCCATATTCATCAAAGATACCCACACCTCCAGGTTACTGACAATGCATGAAGCATCGGAGACAATCCATGTGCACCTAACCGTAGGCAAAACTTCTGTACAGTTTGTAGCATGCTACAGACCACCCTCTCAAACCCAGGAACCCCACTCAGCCTTCCTGAAGACACTGGAGAGTATGAATGTCTCTCCAAATACCAAACATGGTACTCACAAATTACCACATAGGTGGTAATCCATTACGTATGGAAGAAGTAATCAGGGACCTAGGGACACAAGTGGACAGTAACCTCTCATGTGACACTCACATTGCCAAGGTGGCTAGGAAGACCTTCTATACTGGCCACCTTATCATGAAAGGATTCACATCTACATCAAGAGAGGTCATTGTGCCCCTATACTCTTCTCTTATCAGGCCCATAATTGAGTACAATGTCCCATTTTGGATGTACCTTACCCGACAGCTGCAGCAGTTAGAAAGACCCCAAAAGTACCTCACCAAGAGGGTAAAGGGTCTTAAACATTTGTCATATGCTGCCCGGCTGAAGAAACCCCAGCTGTATGCAGTCACATACTGCCTACTCAGAGGCGATGTATGCCCGATGTACAAGGCCATGTCCAATCCAGAATTAATGGACATGCTCCACCTCAGAAAATCCAAATCCATCAGAGCCATGAGAGCAACAGATTTCAACCTCAACACATAAATAAATAGGATGTGCTGGAGGGACAGATTCATAACCCAGAGGCTCCCTACACTCTGGAACAGAATCCCAGCCCATGTTAGGCAGAGCCCCTCACTGACTCTCTTCAAGAGGAATCTTGACGAGTGGATGGGAGATGGTAGGTTTACCCTGGGTATCACTCTTATGTCACGGGTAGACAGAGGCACAGTATACTAACCTTGAAATATGTCATGGCAAACTCCCGTTACAATGTGTGTTGAAGGACAAACACACTCTCTGACTAGCATTAGAAATGGCCTAGGGCACATAGCTAGTGTTTGTCAATGTCCACACAAGTTGTGGAATACACTACCAATGTTGGACAAGCCTGGTTTAAGTAGTCCATATCTGAACAAAATGCAACATGGTCATATGTGCACAACTGGCCCTTAACCAGTCTGGTGTGCTCACTATGAATATTTAAAGCAGTGATAGGACTGAAACCCAGGATACTGTCCACCACAGTGAAAGTACTGAACCAGTACACTATACGATATTACAGTGTTTGGTCAGTATGAAAGGATGTTGACAACTGTATACAAACTATCCCATGGAAACCCTGCAGGCACAGTATAATCCCTGTTGGGTTCAGACACAAAGCAGTTGGGCAGTAAGTACACACCATGACTCCTAACACACAACTATAAATGTGAAATATTGTTGAAGTTCACACACAACCACAAATGTGGTGGACTGCAGATTCCAACATATGGAAAGCTCACACTGGGCATGCTCGCACACTTTGATAAATGAGACATATGTCAGGCAACAAGCCATGGAAAGCCTGAACTGGGCATGCTCACACACTTAGTCCATGTCTCAGTTTAGCAGTTGGCCACACATATCTGGCATTTGTATGTGTTAATCCAGGAACCTCCCACAATACAGCAATTTGCCCAGTGCACACAGTTAAATGACAACAGAGACATAAGTTAAATAGTGGATCCCTCTCATATTCAAACATCTTCCACAGATACACAAGTTGTTCATAGAAACAGGGAAAGCTATGGCAATAAAGACCTGCAAACAGTTTATCAGCAACAAATATTGTGCATCTGAAAATTAAACATATGGGTGTAGAGGTCAATACTAGGCTGTTTGCCCTAGGGAATACAAGCTTAGCCAGAGTGTGTTTGGCGTCTGCCTCCCCAGTACAGTAGGCTACTGTGCCTCTGTAAAGTAGTTCACAGAAGGCACCGTTTAAGGCTAGTGTGCTGTGCCTCCGTCAAGCAGGGACACAGTGGAGATCCCAGGGGTTGAATTTGCAATGTCACATCCATGTGGCTGGTGTTTGCTGGAAGAGGGTTGGCGAGGACTTATAACAGTAATTGGGCATCAATTACAGACTGAGGGGAGCCTTATCTGCAGTGTCTGGACAATTTCACTGTCAACACTTTGAAGTGATGATTTTGAGGGATTGAAGTGTCGCGCCAATACTGTTCAGAGACGTCCTCCCTCTGTGGGATATTGCTCTGTAATGTATTAGCTCCCTCCTTCTGTTGTACAGCTTATATATGGCTGGTGTACACCAGACAGGTCTCCTGTTGTGGAGGAGTCTTGGGTTTATTTGGGATAGCATGATCAATGCAAACCTTCCAGATGCTCATAGAATGCAATTGTCAAGGATTATGCAGAGTGTCCTGTATAATCCCACAGCATGGGTCCTTTGAAGTCTTCCACCCCAGTCTTAACAAGTGCAAAATCTGCTTTTGATACATACTTTGTTTGCAGTGACTTCCTTGCCTGGGGGTGGTGATGGGATATGGATGTCCAGGGAAAGTCGGTTGTGGTCAGATATTAACAATGGTGGTCTACCTCTAGTGTGGAACATAGAGTCCCCATGTTGCAGATGGTCAGGTCCAATATGTATTCCCCCTTGTGGCTGTGGTGATTGGTCCTGCCATAGCACACGGATTCACAAATTGTAGTGGCTGTAGGGTGATGTTGTTGAGGCCTGAGTAGTTCCCCCACTCAATATACCTGTACCTGAACTTAACCACTGTAATGGTGTATGTGAACACCTTCATATCCTACACTGTTCCCAGGGAAGCAAAGTGTGGTTCCTGGATATGGGAGGGGTGATCTGAACTGGTTGTGTTGTGTGTTACAGGTCCTGTGGTCACGAAGCATGGTATAAAACATAACCTGGCAGTGCTGATGTGCATATGTGACCCTGAAGTAGGCGGCTGTTAATGCATATATATGCTATCCTCCTTACTGACAGATAGTAATAGATGTACATACCTCTTTATAAATAATGATGTCAGCACCCTATAAATACTGCAGGAGAAGAAAAGCTACCCAGTAATTTCAATAGCGGGCTCTGCTAATGCGACTCTCTTAAGTGTCATAATATAGTTAGGTAGGGGTTTGAATCCTGCAGTGTGTGTGTGATTGGGGAGGGGAGGGTTAGTGTGTGTGCAATTCTGTTTGAAAGAAATGTCCCTTTTGGCAACTAGAAGAACACACTACATGATGTATATTTCTCTTTCTAAACACTGATGATTTCAGCACCCTATAAGTATAGCAGGAGAAGGGAAACCTGCCAGTAATGTGAATAGTGCGCTCCGCTAATGCATCTTTCTCAAGTGTCATAACATAGTTAGGTAGGGGTTTGAATCCTACAAATGCCATGTGTGTTTTTGTCACACAGTTTGTCCATGTGTGTTGGGTGTTGCTCTTAATATTGTATGACATAGATTATATCAGTAATGTCAATGCACACATGAGGTATGTGTGTGCCACATAGACATATGCACCTGTGACCTTAAATAGTTCCCATGTGTAAAGCCTGCCTCATGTGAATACATGGAATTTGCATTACACAACTTTTTGACTGTGGTTGTCTGTGCAGGGGCTGCGGTTGGTATGTGTCTATACAGTGAGAGTAGTCTATGGTGTCATCTTACCAGTGAGGGATACACTTCTGGTCTGGAGCATATAGTCCACATGTTGTTGATGATCAGGTGCAGCATGTTTTCCCCTCTTGTGGGAGTGGTAACAAGTTGTTCCATAGCATTTCAGTGTATGGATTCTAGGAACCTTTCACCTAGGGTGTTGGAGCTACAGTAATGCTCCCAGTCTATGTGTGGGTAAATGAAGCTGCCCAATATATTGTTGTTTGGAGACACCTGCAGATATTCATGTATTCTTAAGTAGGCCAAGTGGGTTACCTGGATTTAGGAGGGTGGTCTGTAGCAGGCTATGAACTGAAAGTCAGTTTAACCCACTGTTAGTTGCATGTGGATAGTCTGTGATGCGTCACGCTGTGGCAAGAACCTGGGAGTGTGGGTATAGGTTCATAGGTTCATAGGTTCATACTAGGCTATCTGCCCTAGAGCATTTATAAGCCAAGCCAGAGTGTGTTTGGCTTTCGCCACCCATTTTAAATTAATGTTGCTATGCCTTTTTCTGAGGTTAGTATACTGTGCCTCTGTCTAGCATTGACATAGAAGTGATACCCGGGGTAAACGTACGATCCCCCATCCACTCATCAAGATTCCACTTGAAGAGAGTCAATGAGGGACTCTGCCTAACCTGGACTGGGATTTTATTCCAGAGTGAAGGGAGTCTCTGGGTTATGAATCTGTCCCTACAGCATGTCCTATGTATGTCAGTGCTGAGGTTCAAGTCTCTCGAGCTCGTAGCTCGATGGGATTTGGATTTTTTGAGGTGCAGCATGTCCATTACTTCCGGGTTGGACATGGCATTATACGTCTGGCACAGATCGCCTCTGAGCAGGCGGTATGCCACTGAGTATGGAGTTTTGTTAACCAGGCAGCATATGGCATCTGTTAGAGCCCTTTGATGCCCTTGGTGAGGTACTTTTGTGGTCTTTCCAGTTGCTGCAGGTATCTGGTAAGGTGTATCCCAAAAGGGGCATTGTACTCAATTATGGGCCTGATGAGGGATGAGTAGAGAGGCACGCTGACCTCCCCTGATCTAGATGTGAATCCCGTCATGATTAGGTGGGCTATATAAAATGTTTTTTTAACCACATTGGCCACGTGGTTGTCAAATGAGAGATTGCTATCAACTTCGGTCACCATGTCCCTAATTACTTCTTCTGTACTTAATGGATTACCACCTATGTGGTAATTTGTGGCCACTTTGTTTTTGCCAAAGGGGATGACTATACACTTTGTGGCATTTAGCTTGAGGCCATGGCTCTGGCACCAGTTGTCTGTTTCTATGAGACCCTTTTGGAGGATGGTTGTGTCGGCTGGAGAGTCAATTATAGCACCCAGTTTGCAGTCATCTGCAAACTTGGTCAGCCACAGTCCTTCCGTGTTGGCCTGTACCTCCAAGAAATATATACTGAGCAGGAGAGGTCCCAGGACTGAGCCTTGTGGGATGCCACTTGTAACTGGTTTGGAGTCTGACATGGCTCCAGCAATTCTAACCATGTGGGTTCTGTCCTTGATCCAGTTTGCAACCCATCTAGTGACACAGGGGTTTATATTTAAGCTGGTGAGCTTATCTATAATGCCCAAATGGGGTATTGTATCGAAGGCTTTTGCGAGGTCCAGGTAGGCTGTGTGGACCACCTTCCCCTCGTCAATGGCCTTGATGACTGTTTCAAAGAAATCAACCAGGTTTAAGAGGCAGGATCTGCCCTTAAAGCCAAACTGGGTAGGATGCAGTGTCTGTAGGTCCCCAATATCTTTATGTATGAGGTCCATGATGATCCTTTCCATAGCTTTGCAGACCAAGCTAGTCAGGCTTATGGAGCGATAGTTTACAGGATCCATTGAGGCACCACCTTTGTGTAGAGGGACCACTGTTGCTGTACGCCACTCTTTGGGTACATATCCTCTGCTAAGGCTGAGATTGAACAGTAGTTTTATGTTTGGGTTTAGCTCATCTTGGAGTTCATGTAGGACACAGCCCGGGACACCATCTGGTCCCATTGATGCTGTGTTATTTGCTTTGGAGAGGGCGGCTCTTACCTGAGCATCTGAGATGTCAGGGGGGCAGCACTCTGCTGGGATAGATATTTGCCCTTCTGGTGGGGAGGGGGGGAAAGGTTTGCGCTGAACCTGTCAGCTAGGATGTTGGCAATGTCTGTGGGTTCGGTGTAGTTTTATGTCATTTTGGACTAATTCTGAGCATATCTGGAAATTCCCACCCAGGTTCCTAACATAACTAAAGAAAGCCTTGTGATTATCCTTAGTGTCCTGTGCAATTCTTCTCTCGAAGCTGGCCTTAGACGATTTTATGAGTGCCAGTAGCATTTTGCTAACACTGATCAGAGATGCCTCCCCTTTTTGGGATTTTTCTCTATCATGTAGTAGCTTCCTCCTTCTATTGTATAGTTTGTTTATGGATGTGGTCCACCAGACAGGACATCTGCCTTTGGAGGATTGGGTCTTGTTTTTATTTGGGATTGCATGATCCATGCATTCCTGAAGGTGTTCATAGAATGCGTTTATAAAGGATTCTGTGGTCTGGGCCATATTTTCCACAGGCCCGGGGGCTTTGAAGGATTCCACCTCGGTTTTGAGGGGTGTGGAATTTTCTGTAGAGAAGTTTTACACTGTGGTTTTGTGGGCAGGGGGGTGGAGTTGGGATGTGAATATCCAGTGAGATTAGTTTATGGTCTGATCTTACCAGTGAGGGATACACTTCTGGTCTGGAGCATAGAGTCCCCATGTTGGTGATGATCAGGTCCTGTATGTTTCCCCCTCTTGTGGGAGTGGTAACAAGTTGTTCCATAACATTTGAGTGTATAAATGCTAGGAACCTTTGAGCTTGGGTGTTGGAGCTAGAGTAATGCTCCCAGTCTATGTTTGGGTAGTTGAAGTCCACCAATATAATGGTGTTTGGAGAGACCTTCACATTTCCAGTGTTCTCAGGAAGGCCAATTGGGGTTCCTGGGTTTGGGAGGGTGGTGTGTGGCAGGCTATAAACTGGAAGGCAGTTTTACCCACTGTTAGTTGCACATGGATGGTCTCTGATGCTTCGTGCTGTGCCACCAACCTGGAGGTGTGTGTATCTTTGACGAATATTGATACTCCCCCTCCTGTTCTGGTTTGGTGCAAGTTTTGGGGCTGACAAGCATGGTATGAGGTATAACCTGGCAGTGCTGGGGTGCTCTCGGGAGACTTGAACCAGGATTCTGTTACTGCACAGATATTGTTGTTCTCCATGCTAAGGACAGTTTCCAGTGCATGCATCTTGAGGATTACACTGCTGGTGTTGAGTAGCATTACTATTAGTTTCTTATCCCTTGTGATACCTATGGAGGTGGTTTTGTCTTTTGAACCTTGCCTAAAAAAGGCACTATGGGGGTAACAAGAGCCTTTGCCAATATCCGAAAGCCCAGGGGTGACAGGTGCAAGCCGTCCCTAGCAAAGCGTCATGGCTTGTCGAGCATGTCATCCCAGGCTGACAGGCATTGGATCCCCTTTGAATGACACCGAAACTTAAGCCAATTGTTGAAATTGATCATCTTGTCTTCATATTGTGGCATCATTCTTGGTGAGGGTAAGATGCTACTCAAGGTCAGGGTCATACCAGCCTGGGCCACATGCTCAGAGAGCTCCTCTATGTCTCTTATCATGTAGTCCAGGGAGGTATGTCACAGGTCATTCACACTGGCATGGACAATGACTGAGTCATATTTGTACTTGCCTTGTAGTGACCTGAGTGCCTGTGTTATGTGGCGGATCATAGTGCCCGACAGGCATCTCACCATGACCTTCTCCTTGTTCAGCCTGGTGAGCGGGACGTCAGTGTGCCTGATGATAGAGTCACCTATTACAAGTGTATCAGGTGTGTTGTTTAGCCTTAAGGGCTGTGACTGTTCAGCACACTGGCTTTGTGAGCTATGTGTTGCACGTGTTCTGTTCTGGGGTAGTGGTTGCTTGGGTGTCTGGTTTGGAGGTCTCTGCTGCTTAGGCAGATTTTTATTTAGAGCCTCCAAGTATGTTTTTGTGTGTTTATGCGTTTGGTTTGCTGTCGTGGTAGGTCTATGTGAGGCTGGAATTGTAGTGACTGTGGTTTCCTTCTCCTCCTGACAGGTTTCGCCAGTACTGCGTTAAGAGAGCTTAGCCTCCAGTTTGGCTATATGGTTGCATCTCTCACATGTGTTGGAATTTGTTGGGGGAGGAGAGGGTTGCCTGTGTACATGAGGCAGTTGTAACATTGCCTCAAGATTCCCAGATTCACCAGCTGAACCGGAGAGATTGACAACTGACTTTTGGACATACTAGAATAGTATTGGGAATTCCTTTTATTATATGCAATTTTTGTATGTGTTTGAGTCCTAAGACTATAAGCTGGTAGAAATGTCTGTATGAGCTCCTGCCCTATAGTTTTGCTTTTCTTAATAAAAAAAAAAACAAAAAAAAAAATGCATAAATGTTAGAGTTGGTATTAATGAGACAGTGCCGTTATATCTGAAACTATGGCCCTAAAACAGTTCATAATGACCAGGTTTGAAGGAGTATGTTCTAATCTGACAAATATTTCCATATAATTTCTCAGATTCAGTATTCATTGTATGAGTCCAGAGATTGGCTACCTGAATTACCACAGTGCAAGTACAATGTTTGTCCCAAATATTTGCACTTACATACTTTAATGCCTGACACCCACTGCATACTTTGTCTAACAGGAGAACTTGCAACCTATAACCTTGTGGCTGCTAAGCTATTTTTTCTTCTCTCACATCTACCATTTACTGGGGACAAGCCACAAATGCTGTATGCAATGGAGTCCATGCCTATATTCTTTATGCAGCTGTATGCTCAGTGTGCAGTTGCACTACCTGCAGTCACACTGCCCACATGCCAAGGAGAATCTGATTTTTTTTGTATCAATGCCTGTCACTTAATCCTTTAGGCGTAGACCATGTGGTATGACAAATTGGGTTATTTAAACTCTTGCTTCTATGGAAGTGTTTATCTGATGAAGTTAAACTATTGTGAATTAACGAAAAGTGTCATCGTTTTTGAGCTTAATAAATACTGCTTTTGTGGATCTAGTTGGACTCAACTGGTGTATGATACAAGTCTACTCAGGATTCTTTGGTGTGGATTAGCAGTTTTTCATTTTCAGCAGTTTACTGTTCACAATGACAAATGTGATTATATTCATAAAATGTGTCAAACATATTACAGCTTAAATACTTCATCATGCCACATGAAATACAACTTTGATTAAGGATCAACAGCTGCATACATAATTAAATGACCACTTGCTAAGGAACCATGTGTCTTGCAATTCACTTGGCACTATAGTTAACCTTCTGCATTTTTCTGTAACCAGAAACAGCGCTTATAATGGCTTTTCAGAATCATGTTCCACTGCATGGTTGTAAGTGAAACTTACAGTTCTAAACGTAAACAGCAATTATAGATATCAGTGAAACTATATACCTGTAAGCATGTACTTGCATTAAGCCACGATGAACCTGATAAATGTTGTAACTACCCAACAACTTTATAGTCCCTTGGTGTCATCCCTTTAGTTTCCTACCAATTCTGCAGCTCTGTGCTAACATTCCAGTGAGTTACCTGAGTAAAGCCTCATGTCAATCTTATAAGTGCCAAGTGAAGCTTGCATGTTCACCACTGTAACCATTATTGTGTCCATACCTCCCCAAACTGCTACATTTACTCCCTACCTACCTACCTGCTACCCCTCTACCTTTGAGACAGTGTCCATACCTCCCCCACACTGCTACATTTACTCCCTACCTACCTACCTACCTGCTACCCCTCTACCTTTGAGACAGTGTCCATACCTCCCCCAAACTGCTACATTTACTCCCTACCTACCTACCTGCTACCCCTCTACCTTTGAGACAGTGTCCATACCTCCCCCACACTGCTACATTTACTCCCTACCTACCTACCTGCTACCCCTCTACCTTTGAGACAGTGTCCATACCTCCCCCACACTGCTACATTTACTCCCTACCTACCTACCTACCTGCTACCCCTCTACCTTTGAGACAGTGTCCATACCTCCCCCACACTGCTACATTTACTCCCTACCTACCTACCTGCTACGACTCTACATTTGAGACAGTGTCCATACCTCCCCACACTGCTACATTTACTCCTACCTACCTACCTGCTACCCCTCTACCTTTGAGACAGTGTCCATACCTCCCCCACACTGCTACATTTACTCCCTACCTACCTACCTGCTACCCCTCTACCTTTGAGACAGTGTCCATACCTCCCCCACACTGCTACATTTACTCCCTACCTACCTACCTGCTACCCTCTACCTTTGAGACAGTGTCCATACCTCCCCCACACTGCTACAATTACTCCCTACCTACCTACCTGCTACCCCTCTACCTTTGAGACAGTGTCCATACCTCCCCCACACTGCTACATTTACTCCCTACCTACCTACCTGCTACCCCTCTACCTTTGAGACAGTGTCCATACCTCCCCCACACTGCTACATTTACTCCCTACCTACCTACCTACCTGCTACCCCTCTACCTTTGAGACAGTGTCCATACCTCCCCCACACTGCTACATTTACTCCCTACCTACCTACCTGCTACCCCTCTACCTTTGAGACAGTGTCCATACCTCCCCTACACTGCTACATTTACTCCCTACCTACCTACCTGCTACCCCTCTACCTTTGAGACAGTGTCCATACCTCCCGCACACTGCTACATTTACTCCCTACCTACCTACCTGCTACCCCTCTACCTTTGAGACAGTGTCCATACCTCCCCCACACTGCTACATTTACTCCCTACCTACCTACCTGCTACCCCTCTACCTTTGAGACAGTGTCCATACCTCCCCTACACTGCTACATTTACTCCCTACCTACCTACCTGCTACCCCTCTACCTTTGAGACAGTGTCCATACCTCCCCCACACTGCTACATTTACTCCCTACCTACCTACCTGCTACTGCTCTACCTTTGAGACAGTGTCCATACCTCCCCCACACTGCTACATTTACTCCCTACCTACCTACAAGCTACCCCTCTACCTTTGAGACTCTGTCTATACCTCCTCACACTAGTACATTTTCTCGCTACCTACTTACCTACCTGCTACCCCTCTACCTTTGAAAGGCTATGTGCCACACTAATCATTGCTGCTGACAGTTTTGGTTCAGTCCCTTATCTTTAGATGACAGTCCTGCAATGAGTGAGCATGTCCACTCCCTGACAATCATGTCTCTTCTGTTTGTAGACTGCTATCACAATGCTGTGGTACCTGAATATATCTCAAATGTTCCTCATTACATTAATGTAAAGTGTTAAAATACACAATACCATGTCTGCTGGAGTTACACATTGCAACATTACAGAACTAGCATCCTTTCTGAAAAGCCAGCTATTTTACTGTATTACATATAGAAGTTATAGAGGCTTCTATGTCCCACTGATCTATAGCCAGTCAGGAGCTGTATGCCATCTCTCTCACTCCCCATTTTTTTTTGTTAATAATGGTTTGGTAAACGTTGAAAATATACTGCAGACTTCTTACTAGATTTTTTTGTGAGGGTCATTGAAATATGAGAAATGAACTCAAGAGTTAAAGCTGCTAGCAGTATTTGTGGTACATTGAATTTAAGAGCATGTTGTAAGGAAACATAATTCTACAACACATGCTATGCTTAATGTTAGCAGGGCATTTCTAAAGTGAGTATGCCTTATTAAAGTGACTTTAAAATGACAGCAGAAAAAGAACGGTGCATCAGAGCAAGAGAACATTAGTGTATTAAACATGAGCAATCAACACATTTTCAGGTTCGCTAGTTACCTGTCAGTTCTTAGGTCTTGCATATTTGCATAAATAAAGTATTGTCATTCTGACAGTTTTGCAGTGCATTACCATTAAAAAGATTATGTCAATTGTAGTCTAGATTACTTCAAATATAGTCTAGGTTGATCAGAATACAAATATATAATAGGTTATGCAAACTTGAATGAAAGAGCTGTAATGTACCATTTGAATAACTGAATTGACAGTGTACCATTGTCAGCTAAATCAACCAGTTACAAATTATTTAGTTGTATAGATGGTGATTAGATCTCTGTTATCTTCACCTATATCATTTGTGATTCTGAGCAAGTTCGTTTAAAAAAAAATTGTATGAATTCTATTTTTTGATCATTTTAATGCAATATTTCTCTTTGTAGAATGATAAACTTAACCATGAAGGAATACTTGGGCTGGATTCTGTAAAGTTTGTGGAAGGTGTTTAGGGAGAGCTTAGCACGCTTAAAGAAAACTTCAGTGTACCTGTTGTGGATCCGATTTCAGATGACACACTGAAGGAAGTCAGTGCACTTATCTATTCTGTGTAGGATAATTATGGATTCCGCTCATGTCCGTCTGACTCCAAAACACATCATACGAACATAATGCAACTTAAATGCAATAAGCCTCCAAGCTGACTCTGTTACTGTAATCCTTGGTGTATACTTTATAGACCCAAGGGTTAAAAGGTAATACTACAGAGTTTGCTAAATATTGTAACAAAAGAACAAAAAATACATTAAAATACAACCTGCAGTTAATGAACTGCAACAGGCTGCAGTGATACAAGCCATAAATGGGACTATGGCTGTGCAGCCTAGAAGATAGCCAACTAGACTCAGAGCAAGGCTGCAGCTAAACCAGTGCTCAGACCAGCAAATAATTGGCAAGTACCACCTAGACAGACAACTGGTCCATGCTGTGTGTAACATTTGTGCCCTACACATGTCTGTGCAGACCCCATGAGGAAAACCCATTCCCCCTTGAAACTAAATCGTGTTTCAGTCTGGGTGTACTTGCATCTGGGACATTCTAGAGGCACATGGGGAATGTTGTTGGAGTGTCACAGACAGCTGCCAGTCATATCCTGGCAAAATTACTGGAAGCATTATGCAGCAAGGTAGATGACCATTTACACTTCCCATCTACCTCTATTGAGTGGGGAACTGAAATGCACCAGTTCTACAGCATCACAGATATTCCCCATGTGCATACACATCCCTATCAAAACACCAGTACATCCTGAAGCAGACTGGTACATAAACAGAAAGGGCTGGCCATCCATCAACTGCCAGGTTGTGTGCATGCAGCAAATGGCAGCATAACACACATCATGGCAGCACACCCTGGAAGTGTCCATGATGCTACCATATGGAGGGAAAGTGGACTGAGGGCTGCATTCCAGCAAGGTAAAATACCCAAGGGAGTACTACTAGGTAAGTCCAGGACCACAGCTAGGATGTAAGCTAAGGAAAACCCTCACAACCCGCAACTATTCTAACCAAATGTGTTTATTCCCGACAACAGGTGACTGTGGTTAACCATTTGAGCCATGGCTAGTGACACAGTACAAAGAACCATCCGACCCTGCAGAGGAGGCCTACAATAGAGCACAGGCAGCAACAGAAATGCCATAGGATGTGTGTTCAGTGTACTGCAAGCTAGGTTCAGATGTCTGGACACATCTGGGGGTGCACTGCAATATGCAATTGAGAAGGCAGCATAGACAAGAATAGTGTGTATCATGCTGCACAGCATGCTAACTGTTGCCACAGGGGTGGGTGAACTATCACAAGATCCCCAGATGTTTGAAGAGGACATCCCACAGGTATCAAAGGAGGAACAGAAGGACACAGGAGACAGAAGACCCAAGCATACACAATGTAGGTTGTGACCATAAGTGCAGGCCCAGGCTACACGGCAGCATCTGACCCACAACTTTGAGTCATGACAAGCTACATGTACATAAGTACACAGATTAAACATTGATGTGCAGGTGTTGCCCCACCACAGCAACACAAATTGCATCTCATGGCAATTACCCTGTAGATGGACAGAGGATCAGACACAACACCATAATCATAATATAATGCAATATGAAAATATGCAGCAGTGAAACAACAGGGATCATCAAATCAGGACACAACTGACACAGTTATACATGCACACTCAGACTGTTGTATAACTGAATGAAAAACAACAAGGGACAGACATCAGTGCTACACATTCTTATGTCTACAATATAATAACATGAAAAAAGAAACCACACAGACATAATGCAGACATTTTAATATCAGAAGACAGTGGCAAGACACACATCATAGTAAAGCGGTAATTCAGTAATATGCGCAGGCTATGTTTATGACATTGTTGGATACACTCTAATGCAGTCTAACGGAATTTCATCAATGTCTCACACCACAGTCTTCTCTGCCCCAACCATGTACAGAAACTTGTGTCCCAGGTTGCTTTACAGAGTAGATTTATGGGGTGACAACACCATGCTGAGGTGACGGAGCATGACTGCAAGTTGAAGGCCTTCTTGTGACTGGTGGGACTACAGCAGATGGGCCAGCAGGGAAACTTTGTGTATGTTAGACCACAGACACTGATGCTTGATGGAAAATGGCAGTTCAGCAGAGAGATGGCCAGCCTCTGCCATGTTGTAATCTTCTGAGCAACGTCAGGGCATGCAGACCCCTACTTGTACTAAGGCACTGCTGTAGTACCATAGAGGCCAGGTTTTTTACCAACCATACCATGGGTAGCAGACTCTCATTTTGAGTGGCCAATGCTGCCATTATCTTACAGTGTCTGCACTCCTGTCCTTTATGCATCACATGTGGCTGGTTTCACAGTCTGTGACAAATGCAAGTGCACAGATGTCTGATCAATGACATTGCTGTGAATGTTCATTTACCTGGAGCAGTAGGCAGACACCCTCTGACACCTGGCCATGCACACCATCTGCATGCCTATGTCTACTGCAATGCCCTGTTTCAGGTTGTTTTGGGGAACTACCAATAGCAGCAGTCTCAGCTGGGGTCTGTCATTTAAAAGCCTCATCCTGTTCAACATCCAGTGTTCCATCATCTTCCAAATGGCCATATTGGTCCTCCTCCACATCTGAGGCTACACCTGCAGCAACATCATTGTCAGCATCTTGAACAGATTCTCCCTACATGTCAAGGCCCTGTGTGCAGGGGGCCATAATACTATGTTGAGATACATCTGATACACGTTATGATCCCTGGATGTATTGATCAATTATACAGACAGCTGAAGTGCTAAAAGAAGATACAGAAGACAAATATCAGGATGATTTGGTTACATCACATGCTGAATAGCATCAAAGACATATGGTATATATATCTCACTGCAATGTTACAGATAATAATGACTACATGAAGCCTAATGTATGTGTGAATCACATAATCTGCATACATGGAGCATAGAGTCAGATTACGAAGCCAACATACATGACATATAGGTTCATAGGTTCATACTAGGCTATCTGCCCTAGGGCATTTATAAGCCTAGCCAGAGTGTGTTTGGCTTTCGCCACCCATTTTAAATTAATTTTGCTATGCCCTTTTTTGAGGTTAGTATACTGTGCCTCTGTCTAACAGTGACACAGAAGTGATACCCGGGGTAAACCTACGATCTCCCATCCACTCATCAAGATTCCTCTTGAAGAGAGTCAATGAGGGACTCTGCCTAACCTGGACTGGGATTTTATTCCAGAGTGAAGGGAGCCTCTGGGTTATGAATCTGTCCCTCCAGCATGTCCTATTTATTTCAGTGCTGAGGTTCAAGTCTCTCGAGCATGTAGCTCAATGGGATTTGGATTTTCTGAGGTGCAGCATGTCCATTAATTCCGGGTTGGACATGGCTTTATACATCAGGCACAGATCGCTTCTGAGCAGGCGGTATGCCACTGAGTAGAGCTGGAGTTTCTTTAACCGGGCATCATATGGCATCTGTTTGAGCCCTTTGATCCTCTTGGTGAGGTTCTTTTGGGGTATTTCCAGTTGCTGCAGGTGTCTGGTAAGGTACATCCCAAAAGGGGCATTGTACTCAATTATGGGCCTGATGAGGGATGAGTAAAGAGGCACGATGACCTCCCTTGATCTAGATGTGAATCCCTTCATGATTAGGTGGGCTATATAAAATGTTTTCTAACCACTTTGGCCACGTGGTGGTAAAATGAGAGATTGCTATCAACTTGGGTCCCCAGGTCCCTAATTACTTCTTCTGTACTTAATGGATTACCTCCTATGTGGTAATTTGTGGGCACTTTGTTTTTGCCAAAGGGGATGACTATGCACTTTTTGGCATTTAGCTTGAGGCCATGGCTCTGGCACCAGTTGTCTGTTTCTATGAGGCCCTTTTGGAGGATGCTTGTGTTGGCTGGAGAGTCGATTATGGCACCCAGTTTGAAGTCATCTGCAAACTTGGTCAGCCACAGTCCTTCCGTGTTGGCCTGTACCTCCGAGAAATATATACCGAACAAGAGAGGTCCCAGGACTGAGCCTTGTGGGATGCCACTTGTAACTGGTTTGGAGTCTGACATGGCTCCAGCAATTCTAACCATGTGGGTTCTGTCCTTGAGCCAGTTTGCAACCCATATAGTGACACAGGGGTTTATATTTAAGCTGGTGAGCTTATCTATAATGCCCGAGTGGGGTATTGTGTCAAAGGCTTTTGCGAGGTCCAGGTAGGCTGTGTGGACCACCTTCCCCTCGTCAATGGCCTTGGTGACTGTTTCAAAGAAATCGACCAGGTTTAAGAGGCAGGATCTGTCCTTAACATAGCCGAACTGGGTAGGATCCAGTGTCTGTAGGTTCCCAATATCTTTATTTATGAAGTCCATGATGATCCTTTCCATAGCTTTGCAGAACAAGCGAGTCAGGTTTATGGGGCGATAGTTTCCAGGATCCGTTGAGGCACCACCTTTGTGGAGAGGGATCACTGCTGCTGTACACCACTCTTTGGGTACATATCCTTTACTAAGGCTGAGATTGAACAGTAGTTTTATGTTTGAGTTTAGCTCTTCTTGGAGTTCATGTAGGATGCAGCCTGGGTCACCGTCTGGTCCCATTGATGCTGTGTTTTTTGCTTTGGAGAGGGCGGCTCTTACCTGAGCATCTGAGATGTCAGGGGGGCAGCACTCTGCTGGGATAGATATTTGCCCTTTTGGTGGTGGGGGGGGGTTGCGCTGAACCTGTCAGCTAGGATGTTGGCAATGTCTGTGGGTTCGATGTATTTTTTGTCATTTTGGACTAATTCTGAGCATATCTGGGAATTCCCACCCAGGTTCCTAACATAGCTAAATAAAGCCTTGTGATTATCCTTAGTGTCCTGTGCAATTTTTCTCTCAAAGCTGGCCTTAGACGATTTTATGAGTGCCCATAGTTTTTTGCTAATACTGATCAGAGATGCCTTCCCTTTTTGGGATTTTGCTCTATCATGTAGTAGCTTCTTCCTTCTATTGTATAGTTTGTTTATGGCTGGGGTCCACCAGACAGGACATCTGCCTTTGGAGGATTGGGTCTTGGTTTTATTTGGGATTGCATGATCCTTGCATTCCTGAAGGTGTTCATAGAATGCATTTATAAAGGATTCTGCAGTCTGGGCCGTGATGAATACAAACAAAACACACACTGACAACTCCTCATGGGAAGATGGTTTTTGAAGAGGGATGAACATCAACTATCGTAGGGAAAAAAAGCAGCATTAGTTGTCACATCATTGCCACTACTGACCAGGTGAATACAGCTAAAACATACAGAAGGTTTGCTATACACATATCACTTGTATGTGCACTTGATGAGAATGATGCAGACTGGCCAAGGAATGGGAAGAAGAACACAGTATTAATGGAGGATAACAACAGGATTAACAGCACTGACATGTATGAAACATATTTAATAGCATACTGCTGACAGGCTCCTACTGTGGAGAGGTTGTGGGTTGTACTGTGGATCCTATAGTGGAAAAGTAAAAAGAAAGAAAACACAGTTATGTATGCAGCAAAAGCATTACTAACAGTATAACATACACAACACTACAACAGGTGTTGCAGATACTCACTTGATGGATGTTGCATCTGTATGCTAGATGGTCCTGTGTTGAAAAATGTTGACACTAATATAATGTATCACATGTCAGCTACACATTGATGCAAGCTATGAAACATTTTCAGTATCATATCTGATTTGTCCAAACTTGAACCTGCATGGCTTAAGCCCCCACTGGATTTACCTGGAGTGTACAATGTTAGGGAAATAGCAATATAATAGTAAACAGCAGTGCCATGAAATGTGGCTGAGCCAGTAACAGGTAGTGGTCACACTGACAGTATGAAGATACTCACCTGCCATTCCTTGGTGCTGTTCCGTGGCAGATGGACCTATGAATATTAATACAGACAGCATTACAAGTGTTAGTTGGACTGCTCTATCTATCATTAGGCTTACATTCATTATCCTCACCCTGTGTGTATCTGTGTGCAGAGTTCAAATCTACTGATGTAAATCAAAAATAACAATACATGAATATTCATGCATCAGAATATGCAGAGATTGACTCTATACCCAGCCATGTTATGGAAAGAAAGATATACATGTTTGGCCTGGAACTTCATCTTCAATTCCACCCTGGGTATGTGTCGCTCCCTTCTTGCTATATGCAGTGAAGTCTGAACTATTGTGATGTCGTAAGAGAGGTCAGTTTGGTGGCATCATTTCCTCTCTCATATTGTCTTATTCTGTTGGCTGCATGAAGGATCATGTCTGAGCAGCATTGTCTACAGGCATAATGGGGTCTGTTGTGATCTCCAACTGCATTACTATGTTGGAGAGGTCTGTCCGGTTTTCATGTCTCCAAACTGTATCGCCATAATGGCCAAGGAGTCTCCATCCATGTTGCTGGAGAACATCAAGTATGATTTCATTATCCTGTGGGGATAAGTTGTCACCCCTAGGATGCTTGGCCATCTGTAAGACAGTGATATGCATATGATCATATTTGTGTGTGAGCCCATTTATACAGATGAGTTTGTGAGCAGCATATGTCAACATAAACAGCAGGGATTCTTGTGTAAATCAAAGGTCTGCAAGCTATCTACACAAATGCAAATGGGACTGAAGTCAATTTATTAAAACAGCACCACATGTATACATAAAGATCTATCAAACATCAGTCCAGTAACTTACAACAAGTTCAGCTAAAGCTCATAATTTGAGTAAAAATTAATTAAAATCAGGTACTTTTTGGAAATGACTAACTTTAATAGATGTAGTAACTACAGAAAACAGAAATGTTACCAATTGCCAATGCACCTCTCACTCCGAATCACAGAAAAAAAAGTGCACCCACCATTAAGTACCATTTGCACCATGCATAATTAATGAGGTTCATTAAAATTTTATGTTTTGGAATCCCATTTGAACACCTCTATGTAAACTGGCTACTTACACTCTAACACCCGGATGTATTTGTAAACATCTAATAGGCATTGATAAATGGTGCCATGTGTGGTGCATGCCCATTATCTGCCAAAGATCTGATAACATGATATAATTTCCGCTTTCAAATATTGATTTTATTTATTTATTTATGTATTTATAGTTTGGTTGCCAGGATAGTCGATTGGGCCATGAGGAGCCTGTTTTCAACGGAGTCCTGGGGAGGAAAGCTCCGGAAAATTACAAATTATGGATTTAACATAAGAGTAAGTTATTATAGAAATGTAATGTGCACAAATGAAGCAAAATTAAACAAATAGAAAAACACATATTAGTAGAGTTCACATATCAGTACAATGCAATAAGAGTAATATTCACAAACAGTCAAATTTTTTAACAGTTTAACATACTAGCACAATGCAATAATAGAAACAGTCTTTTTAACAGTTATGCTCATCCATGCAGTTAATTTCCAGGCAACTGAATTGTGCCATTCTAGGAGTTATGCTAATTCCTAGAGTTTATTAGGGGTACAAAACAATGGGAGACTATTGTGAATTATAGCTTATAGAAAGTAGCTATAGTGTAGGAAGATTATATGGGGTGGGAGCAAGAGCATTCCCATAGTGCTTGTGAAGCAAGGTTTTAAATTAAAAGAAGCTGTTGGTGGTGCAGGTGAGAGGTGGGAGGGAATTCCAATGGTGTGCTAGAGAGAAGGACATTAGATATTTGCCTGGTGGATGGGCAGGTTTATGCAGTTCAATTAGATTTTGGGAATTAGATCTCAAAACTCTACTTGGTTGGTGCATCTTAAAGGTGGTGGCAAGAGAGGGACAGAGAGAGGAGGTGAAAATAAGTTTGTGTGCTTGGACAAGTTGAATGTAGATGAGGTAATTGGAAAGCTCAAGCCAATTCAATTGGTGCAGGGCAGTGCAGTGATGGGAAGTGGATATATGGCTGGTTGTAAATTTTGTTATTTTATTATAGCAAGAGGAGAGTTTAGTCTTGAGGGAGGATTGCAGGTTAATAAGGATAGAGGCACCATATAGGAGGGATTGGATAAGGTAAGTGTTGACGAGGGTGAGCCTAGTGGAGGGAGAGAAGTAACAGTTGTGGCGGTAAAGCATGCCTATTTTTTTGTGTGTTTTTTTTTTATATTTACTTGTAGATGATTATCAAACTTTAGCTGGTTATCAATCAGGACTCCTAGTATTTTAGCATTAGAGACTATTTGGAGAGGAGTATTATTTTGACTGGTGACTGAGAATGAGGTTTTTATCTAGGGTGGTGATTTTGGAAACAGTAAATATCATGAGCTTAGTTTTAGTAGCATTGAGTTCTAGATGGTTGTCCATCATCCATTGCTCAGTGGAGGAGAAGGCATCTTGGGTTAATTTAACTAGGGTGGGTATAGAAGAGGCAGAGCAGATGATTGTTGAATCGTCGGCATATTGGACAAGGTTGGCATTTTGATGGCTTGGTAGAAATTGTTTATGAATATATTGAATAGAAGGGGGTCTAAAAATGAACCCTGGTGTACACCTGTGGGAGTATTGAGAAAAGGGGAGGTGGCTTTTTTCCATCTGACTGCTTGTTGCCCGTTTGAGAGGTAACTGGTAAACCAGTTAATAGAGGAGTGGAATAGATTTAGTTTGGAGAGTTTAGTGAAAAGAAGGTTATGACAGATAGTGTTGAATGCCTTAGACAGGTCAAGGAGGAAAGTGGACACAATCTGGCCAGTATCACAGGGCTTATTAACTGTTTCTATGAAGGAGAGGAGGGCTGTGGTAGTGCTGTGGCCGGGTCTGAAACTATGTTGAGTAGATGTTAGAAGTTGGTTGTTTATGAGGTAATGTGGATGTTGTAGATGGATGCATTTTTTGAGAAGTTTAGAAATGGTGGATAAGATACCGATAGGTTGAAAGTTTGTGATATTATTGTTAGTACCACCTTTATGGAGTGGAATAATAAAGGCTTTTTTCCGGAGCTTGAGAACTTGACATTCAGCAATAGATCAATTTATAAGAATGCAGATGGGAAGAGCTATGCCTTCTGCGGCAACTTTTAAGATCTATGAGGGTATATCATCAGGGGCATTTGATCAGGTTTCAATGTTAGTAGAAGTTTTTTTATGGTGGCTGTAGGGATGGGGTTGAAGGAGAAAGAAAGAGGTTGGGAGCAGGAGATGCTAGGGGAGGGAGGGATAGGTGGAAATAAGGGTGGGGAAGCCAAAGTGAAGGATGATGAAAGTTTACTTATGGAATTGATAAAGAAAGTGATAAATTGGGTGGCTAAGTCAAAGTCAGAGGCATCTGGATCAGGGCAGGGGTTTTCTTTTTTGCCAGGGTTGAGAAGGGAGGAGATTCCATGCTAGAATCTTTTTAGGGTTGGTGTTATGGTTGGTTTGGAGTGTAGAGAATTAGGCTTTGTGGTCTGAGATAATAAGTTTTTTTTACTTTGTTACAAAGCACTTTAAATTCATTAAGGGTGATAGTTTTATTTTTGGAGTAGAGTTTCCAGGCTTTATCCCGGAATCACATGGCTAGTAAGGTACTTTTGGTTAGCCAAGGTACAGAATTTCTTTTTTGTGTTTTGTTTTCAGAGGGGCAAAGGAGTCAAGCAAGTTGAGGAAAGTTGAGTTAAAGTAGGTAACAGCATTTTCTAAAGCAAGGGTTTTTAGTGGGTTCCAGTTCATTTTTTTAGTGCATTTGAGAATGTGCTAGGATTACATTTTTTTAGACAGCGACTGAAGGTGTAGGTATGAGTTAGTTGTATGGAGGGGGGAAGATGGTCGGCAAAAATGGGGAAGTGGTCACCTAATGGGTCGGGCAAAGTGCCACTATCAGAGATATAATGTGGATGAGAAACTAGAATCCAGTCCAGGGTGCTTCCAGTAAGGAAGTTCTTGGAAGGCATAGTTGTTGAGTTAATAAGCTGAGTGAAGTTGTACAAGTTTATATTAAGTGAGTCTGTAAGAGATTGAATTGTTGACATGTTAATATTAATATCACCCAAGATTATAGTTTCATTAGTGATGTTGTTAGAGAACCAGGAGAGAATATCTTCAAGGGTTGAGATATCGTCTCTAGGAGGGATAAAAAAAGAGACTATGCATATAAGTTTATGTTTGTTTATATGAAGTAGGGCTAGAATTAGTTCTGCCTTGCCAAATTTGGGAATAGGTTTGGTATAGGTGGTAACTAAGTTGGATGATGAATAGAGTAGAGTGACTCCCCCTCCTTTTTTATTTGTTCTATCTTTCCTAATTATGGAGTAGTTGGGTGGTGTTAGTTCAGCGTCTTTTATATGGGGTTTGAGCCTAGTTTCTGAGATGTCCAGAATATCGGGTTGGTTGTGGTTCTTTTTTAGGCTCTTTAGGTTCATACTAGGCAAACTACCCTTGTGGGCCATTTTAAGCCTAGCCAATTAACCCACATGAGAATCAAACCCTGCACCTTGCTTCTGTAAGGTAAATACCTTAACCATTATGCCAAAGACAAGTCCAGAAATGTGTTACCACCATGCATTTCACTGGCAAGTCTTGAACCCAGGACCCTGTGCACTACAGTAAGAGCAACATACCACTATGCCAAATCAGAGAAGCCAGACATGGAGGTTAGGAATTTTGTTGCATATGCTCTGAGCATTTAGAGCTGAGAAATTGATGGATTTACCAGCTGTGGGAAGAGGATGGGATTGGGGGGTTGAGATGTGTGGGGGAGAAGGGCCAGGGTCTGGTTGAATGTCGCCGGATAGAAGGATAGAGAGGAGATGGCAGAAGAGGTATTTGAGTTGCTTGGTATGTAATCTATGGGGTGTAAGCTTTATGGGAATGTGGCTAATATAGATGTGAGCAGAGTTTTTGGGGTTAGGTAAGAGTTTGTGGGTGAAGAGCATACTATTATTGAAGTGGTAGAGACTGGGTGATATGCAGGTTGAGGAATATATGTGCATCATGGAAATTGAGTTAGTTGTATGAAATGGTGTGGGTGATTTGTACTGAGAGGTTGGGTGAGATAGGTTAGGTAAGATATGGTAATAAGTAATAGTATTTGAGTTAGAAGTGAAAGAGGTTTGGTAGACATGATGACTATTCAGGATATAATGGGGAGTGAGTTTGGGATTAAGTAGATATTAATAAAAATTGAAAGTATGTGTTTGGGTACCTGAGAAGGTAATACGGATAGTTTGTGTTAATGTGGTAGGAAGTTTTGGTGTCGGAGGGGGCGGATTATAATGTTGCATATTCAATGTTAGACGTTATGTATGAGATGTTTAGGGTGTTTACTGGGTATGTTTTATTGGGTAGTTGCTACTGTGTGTGAGTGTAAATGTATTGTATATAGGTAGTAATTTGTAATGGGAGGGATTAGTTATAATTACTTAAGCAGATTTGGTGGTTTGAACTCTGGTGGGTGTAGCTTGGTCAAGTTTAAATTACAGGTATTGGGGGGGATATGGGGCCGGGAGATAAGTGGAGTTAGCCTGAGCGTAGCGAAGGAGAACAGAGTGGGATGAGCTAAGATCAAAGCAAAGACAAGTTTGTGTTTAAGAAACAATCAGAATTGAACAAAGACTGCTCTGAAGCTGTAAGTAATTTCTTAACCATTTCTCCAGTGGAAGAACAGGATAACCTTGTATCAGTAGACTACTGTGGTCTCAATTTAAATGAACAAACAAACAGTATTTGATCAGTTATGGATACTATTTGCTAACAGAATGGAATAAAAGAGAAATGGAAGATGAGTGTGAGTGTGTGTGTGGGGGGGGGGGGGCTGCTTACACGCCAAAGCAGAGTGCTCTCCAGGGGATAATGAATATTAGCTCAAACAGGTAGACACATACATAAAGTTGACTTTAGCTGTTTGTGTTTGCAGACAGTTTAGACTCGGACTGCACTTTTCTTATTACAATGTATCCATCGGTCGGATAAAAGATTAAGGTGGTAGAGCAGCTGAATACTTAGAGGGGTGTCAGGTACCAAGTTACCTTTAGCTGTTTGTGTCTCCAGACAATTCAGACCTGGACTGCGCTTTTCTTATAACAATGTATCCACCGATCGTATAAAAGATAAAGGTGGTACAGCAGCTGAATACTTAGAGTGGTGTTAGGTACAAAGTTAACTTTAGCTGTTTGTGTTTGCAGACAGTTTAGACTCGGACTGCACTTTTCTTATTACAATGTATCCATCGGTTGGATAAAAGATAAAGGTGGTACCATAGCTGAATACTTAGAGTGGTGTTAGGTACAAAGTTACCTTTAGATGTTTGTGTTTGCAGACAGTTCAGACCCAGACTGCGCTTTTCTTATTACAATGTATCCATCAGTTGGATAAAAGATAAAGGTGGTAGAGCAGCTGAATACTTAGAGGGGTGTTAGGTTGGAGAGACACTAAGCTCTTCGTGAGGCCTGTAGCAGGGTGGTTGTAGTTTTTTTGATACACTTCCAGATCAGACCATTGGTAACTGTGAATTGAATGGGAACTCAGTGAGCATTCCTCTGTTTTTTTGCATTTTTTTAGGCATTTTCCATTGGAGGATCATGATGGATGCACTGAGGAAGCTGAGACATGTCCGTGCACCCAACTGGATTGAGGGGGAGAACACTCAGATGTTGACCATGTACACTGGAGTAGAACATCAGATGAAAGGCAGGCCAAGAAACTTTGTGATGATGGATGTATGGAACTGGATTGCGAGGGTGCAGCAAAGACAGACAAGGATCTACTGCACTGGAGTGCAGGCTGACCACCACTAATATGACCTGCATTAGCGGGACATGGAGGAGCTTCAATGGAGGGTCACCAAGGTGCAGAGATAGCCCATGCATCCCTACAGTAAGTGTGACTATCCTACCTATAGCTAAGCATTCATACAGAATTTAGAGATATATCTGTGTCACATATATACCAGAATATCAGACAGATGTTTTTTTTTTCTAACCACTAAGTGGCTGTTGTGACAATTAGCTCATGGAGATAATTAAGTGGATGTGGTAACTCCTCCCATATAACTATGGTTTCAGATCCCCTGCTTTTATTTTTTTAATAATGCTTATAATATACATAATTATGAACTTTGTAGATGTACATATGTTATACAATATATAATGACATTTCTCACAGCTGCTGTCTTCCTACATAACTGACACCTATAGCTCCTAGACTACAGATGACTGTGCACTTCACAGTTTTCCATATAGTATCACGGTATTGCCTACAGCACCATTATACATTGGAATAAAAACTCTTACATAAATTCCTTAATTCATTCATGCCAATTAAGTAAATATTCATGTTTATTTAACCCAAAAGGACACCTGTCTGAGTGCTTGCAGATATGTTATCAGTTATGTGTTGATAGCTGTTATTTCTTTACAATAACATGTCCAATAAGTGTTTCCAGTTTCCATATTCATCTGTACTCTGCAAAAATTTGAATAAACACCTGCAGTAAGTGTTTGATAAAATGAAATACCTGCTGCTTGATAACTTGGCCTGTAAACAAGATGGCCTGTATGCCTACATTTTTTGCATGGCATGGGTTATAATACACATAGGGAAATCATATGTGAAATTGTTCTCTTGGTTTAATTCATTCATAACATTTTTTAGAGAAGAATATTCCATTTATTGATATTATTGTATATTTTATGCATGGTTTCAAATTACTCGATTATTCATCAAATTCCTATGAACATATTTGTAATCTGTAATGGTCCATTAACATCAGCTTTTGAACAGCAGTTAGTAAAGCTTTCTACAGACTGTTATATGTTTGACCAATATTTTTGTTAATATTGTATAATTTGCAAAAATGCTATTAGGTTCTGTTTTATCTTTAAAATAATACATTCAATTCAAAAACAACAACATTCTCATATTTTGAGGGAGTGGGATGTGCAGACTTACAGTTGAAATGCAAAGCAGGAAAGGTGTATGTATTTGCTTAATGATGTGCACTTTGCCAAGGAATATCATGGTCCTCACACATACATTACTGAGTCCCTTGTATGGTTCTGGTCACAGAAGCTCTATGATAAATGACACTGTCCCACTGTCTGATGAATGAATATTTTCCATTACCGTTAATGTTTCTGTACACAAGTTTTGAAAGAGAAATTCTTTGAGTGCAAGAAATCAAAAAAAAAAATGTTTAACATCAAAATCTAGGCATACAAAATCAGGTGGATATATTTCCATAAGAACAAGATATCTGATTAAGGTGAGAGACAAAAAATATAAAAAAATGGAAGTGAGTTCGAACTACAACTTTGAAAACTGAAATAAAGATGGACAAACAGATTAAGCATAGCGTGAGACAAGATCAAGAAAATTTTGAAGAAAATGTATTATATATATATATATATATATATATATATATATATATATATATATATATATATATATATATATATAGGTTCATAGGTTCATAGGTTGATACTAGGCTATCTGCCCTAGGGCATTTATAAGCTAAGCCAGAGTGTGTTTGGCTTTCACCACCCTTTTAGATTAGTTGACTGTGCCTCTGTATAGTGGGTCACAAAAGGTAGCCCTTTTAAGGTTAGTTTACTGTACCTCTGTCAAGCAGGGATACAGAAGAGATCCCAGGGGTAAACTTACAATCTCCCATCCACACGTCAAGATTTCTCTTGAAGAGGGTCAGTGAGGTGCTCTGCCTAACATGGATTGGGATTTTGTTCCAGAGTGAGGGGAGCCTCTGGGATATGAATCTGTCCCTCCAGCATGTCCAATTTATTTCTCTGCTGAGGTTCAAGTCCCTGGAGCGTGTAGCTCTAAGGGATTTGGATTTCTTGAGGTGAAGCATGTCCATTAATTCTGGGTTGGACATGGCTTTATATGTCAGACACAGATCGCCTCTGAGTAGGCGGTACGTAACTGAGTAGAGCTGGAGTTTCTTTAGCTGAGCTGCATAGGGCATCTGTTTGAGCCCCTTGATCCTCTTGGTGAGGTACTTTTGGGGTCTTTCCAGTTGCTGCAGGTGTCACGTAAGGTAGATCCGAAATGAGGCATTGTATTCAATTATGGGCCTGATAAGTGATGAGTAGAGGGGCACAATGACCTCTCTTGATCTAGATGTGAATCCTTTCATGGTAAGGTGGGCTATATAGAAGGTCTTTCTAACCACTTTGGCAATGTGATTGTCAAAGGAGAGATTGCTATCTACTTGGGTCCCCAAGTCCCTAATTACTTTTTCTGTACTTAATGGATTACCACTTATGTTTGTTTTTCCCAAAGGGAATGACTATGCACTTTTTGGCATTTAGCTTTAGGCCATGGCTCTGGCACCAGTTATCCGTCTCTGTGAGATCCTTTTGGAGGATGCTTGTGTCAGCCGGAGAGTCGATTACGGCACCCAGTTTGCAGTCATCTGTGAACTTGGTCAGCCATAGTCCATCCATGTTAGCCTGTACCTCTGAGAAATATATACCAAACAAGAGAGGTCCCAGGACTGAGTCTTGTGGGACGCCACTTGTAACAGGTTTAGTGTCTGACATGGCACCTGCTATTCTGACCATGTGGATTCTATTCCTGAGCCAGTTTGCAACCCATCTTGTGACATAGGGGTTGATATTTAAGCTGGTGAGCTTATTTATGATGCCCGAGTGGGGTATTGTGTCAAAGGCTTTTGCGAGGTCCAGGTAGGCTGTGTGGACTACCTTCCCTTCATCTATGGCTTTGGTAACTGTTTCAAAGAAGTCGACCAGGTTCAAGAGGCAAGATCTGCCCTTAACAAAGCCAAATTGGGTAGGATCCAGTGTCTGGAGGTTCCCAATATCTTTGTTTATGATTTCCATGATGATACGCTCCATAGCTTTGCAGACCAGGCTAGTCAGGCTTATAGGGTGATAGTTTCCAGGGTCTGTTGTGGCACCACCTTTGTGGAGTGGGACCACTGTTGCTGTACACCATTCCTTAGGTACATATCCTGTAGTAAGGCTGAGACTGAACAGTGACTTTATATGAGGGTTTAGTTCTTCTTGCAGCTCGTGTAAGACGCAGCCCGGGACACTGTCTGGTCCCATTGATGCTGTGCTTTTTGCTTTGGAGAGGGCAGCTCTCACCTGTGCATCTGTGATCTCAGGAAGGCTATGCTCTGTTGGAAAAGACATTTTATCTTTTGAGGGGGAAGGGGGGGAGAAGTTTGCACTGAACCTTTTTGCCAGGATGTTGGCAATGTCTGTGGGTTCAGTGTATTTTATGTCATTTTACACTAACTCAGAGCATATCTGGGAGTTGCCTCCCAGGTTTCTGACATAACTAAAGAAGGCCTTGTGATTATCTTTAGTGTCTTGTGCAATTTTTTTTTCGAAGCTGGCCTTAGATGATTTTATGAGGGATCGTAGTTTCTTGCTATTACTGATCAGAGACGCCTTCCCTTTTTGGGATTTTGCTCTATCATGTAGTAGCTTTCTCCTTCTGTTGTATAGCTTATTTATGGCCGGGGTCCACCAGACAGGTCTCCTGCCTTTGGAGGAGTGAGTCTTGGTTTTATTTGGGATAGCATGCTCCATGCATTCCTGTAGGTGTCCATAGAATGCTTTTGTAAAGGATTCTGCATTTTGGGCCATATTTTCCACTGGCCCGGGGGCTTTGAAGGATTCCACCTCGGTTTTGAGAAGTGTGAAGTATGATTTTGAGAAGTTCTTCACCGTGGATTCCTTGGCTAGGGGTGGGGATGGAATATGGATGTCCAGTGAGATTAGTTTATTGTCTGATATTACCAATGAGGGGTATACCTCTGGTGTGGAACATAGAGACCCCATATTGGTGATGACCAGATCCAATATGTTTTCCCCTCTTGTGGGAGTGGTGACCAGTTGTTCCATAGCATTTGAGTTTATAAATTCTAGGAACCGTTGGGCGAGGGTGTTTGGACTTGAGTAGTTTTCCCAATCAATGTTTGGGTAGTTGAAGTCACCCAATAAAATGGTGTTTGGCGAGACCTTCATATTCTCCAGTGTTCTCAGGAAAGCCAAGTGAGATTCCTGTGTTTGGGAGGGTTGTCTGTAGCAGGCTACAAACTGAAAGGCAGTTTTGCCCACTGTTAGTTGCACATGGATGGTCTCCAATGCTTCGTGCAGTGCCACTAACCTGGAGGTGTGGGTATCTTTGATAAATATGGATACTCCCCCTCCTTTTGTGGTTCGGTCCGAGTTTTGGGGCTGGAAAGCATGTAATGAATATAACCTGTTAGTGCTGGGGTGCTCTCGGGAGCCTTGAACCAGGTTTCTGTTACTGCATAGATATCAATATTCTCCATACTGAGGAGGGGCTCGAGTGCATGCATCTTGAGGTTTAGACTTCTGGCATTGAGCAGCATTACCCTTAGTTTTTTTTTTCTTTGTGTTGTCTATGGAGGTGGGTTTGTCTTTTGAGCCTTGCTTAAAAAAGGCACTATGGGGGAGGCAAGAGCCTTTGCCAGTATTGGAAAATCCAGGGGGGACAGGTGCAAGCCGTCCCTAGTAAAGCAACGTGGCTTGTCGAGCATGTAATCCCAGGCTGATAGACACTGGATCCCCTTTGAATGACACCAATACTTTAGCCAATTGTTAAAATTGATAATTTTGTCTTTATACTGTGGCATCATTCTTGGTGAGGGTAAGATGCTACTCAAGGTCAGGGTCATACCGGCCTGGGCTACATGATCAAAGAGCTCCTCTATGTCTTTTTTCATGTAGTCCAGGGACGTACATCTCAGGTCATTCACACCAGCATGGACAATGACGGAGTCATATTTGTACTTGCCTTGGAGTGACCTGGGTGCTTGTGTTATGTGGCAGATCCTGGCACCCGACAGGCAGCTTATAGTGACCTTCTCCTTGTTCAGCCTGGTGAGTGGGACGTCAGTGTGTGTGACAATAGAGTCACCTATTACAAGTGTATTAGGTGTGTTGTTTACCCTTAAGGGCTGTGACTGTGTGGCACACTGACTTTGTGAGCTATGTGCTATGTGGGTATTGTTTCGTGGTAGGGTTTGCTTGGATGTCTGCTTTGGAGGTCTCTGCTGCTTAGACAGATTTTTATTTAGAGCCTCCGAGTATGTTTTTTTTGTGTTTATGTGTTTGGTTTGCTGATGTGATAGGTCTATGTGAGACTGGATTTGTGGTGTGTGTGGTTACCTTCTCCTCCTGACAGGCTGTGCCAGTACTGGGTTGAGAGAGCTTAGCCTCCAATTTGGCTATATAGTTGCATCTCTCACATATATTTGAGCTTGTTGGGAGGAGGAGAGGGTGGTCTGCATACATAAGGCAGTTGTAACATTGCCTCAAGATTCCCAGATTCACCAGCTGGACTGGAGAGTAAACCCAAAACTGACCTTTGGACATGCCTGAATAATATAGGGAACTACTTATTGACTGACTAGAAAGAACCAATAGGGATCAAGTGCTTAAAAGGATTATAAGAGGCTGTAGTGCTTAAGTTTATTAGTGTTTACCTATGAAATTACTTGTACGAGCATATATATATATATATATATATATATATATATATATATATATATATATATATATGGGTCCACTTTGTAATTTCGAAATACTGAAATCCTGAATTTCAGTATTTTGAACTTACAAAGTCGAACACTCACATTTCCGAAACCGGCAAAAGCGTGAAATTCAAAATACCGAAGTACCGACATTTCGAATTTCGGCTTCCTGTGGTATGGAATGTGGATGTTTAGGATTTATTTTGGTAAGTTTGTGTATGTTAGTATGTTGGTTAGGGGTTTAGTGTGTGTAAGTGTGGGTTGTGACTGTTGTGTGTGTTTGAGGGACTGTAAGGTGTGTGTGTGTGTGTGTGTGTGTGTGTGTGTGTGTGTGTGTGTGTGTGTGTGTGTGTGTGTGTGTGTGTGTGTGTGTATGTATGTGTGTGTGAGTTTCGTTTTTGTTATTGTGTGTGCAATCTCGGAGTTAGAATATATAAGCAGGGGGGATGGGGGTGCAGGGGGCTTGCCCCCCTGCTTATATGTAGTTTAGATTAGTTTATTCGATTGTGGGGGGGGAGTTTTGTGTATGTTTATATGTGTGCTGTATGTGTAACGTGAGTGTGGAATTTTGAATTTCACGGTTGTGTGTTTTCGAGTTTGTGAGTTTTGTTTGGGTTTTCGGCTTTGTGGTTTCGGAATTCTGAAATTCGGGATTTCAGTATTTCAAAATTACAAAGTGGACCCATATATATATATATATATATATATATATATATATATATATATATATATACACACACACACACACACACACACACATATATATATATATATATATATATATATATATATATATATATATATATATATATCTTTATATACATATATTAAGCATAATAGATATTTACAAACTCTTATGAAAAACAGTTTGGCTCCACAAATGGGGTGGTAAGTTGTAAGTTGTCCTAATGACATGCAGTTAACCCCAGATACTGGAATCAAACTAGATTATATTGAAAAAGAACAGCACAAACTGGATCCAAACAAAGCACAGGAAGGAGACAGAATTAGTAACAATGACCTAAGAACATTTCAGCAAGAACTTACAGTACCATTATATGTATTGTTCACTAGGTCATATAAATATGGGGAGATTCCTCAAGATTGGAAACATGCACTTATTAAACCTGTTTTAAGGGAAAGGATAGTAGGACAAACACACAGTCATATAAAGTCTACTTTCATGTTGTGGAAAAATAATGGAGAAGGTAATATTGGATGTTATTATCAGAACTGGATAGGTTGGGAATTGGAACCATATATCAGCATGCATATGTTGAAAACAGATCTATTACCACCTGTAACATGATGTTGTATAACAATATGATAACAGCTATGAATGAAAAATTGTGCTGTCATTTAATTTATATAGATTTAACTTCAGCATTTGACAGGGTCATACACATAACACTGATCAATAAATTAGAACAACTACATATTAATGTACTCTTGATAAGATGGATAGCTGCATGGCTTACAAATAGGACATGGGAAGTATCATACAGCAACTGGAGAGGCAAAATCCTTGGTTACAGTCAGGGTGACCCACAGGACTCTGTCCTAGGCCCTTACTTGTTTAGATTGTTAAAATAGATAAATTCCTGGGATCCAACAACGAAAAATGTAGACCACCACCGAAGCAGTGAAAAAGACCAGGAAGGAAGGATTCTTGCACTAAACAATACTCTTTTATTAAAAATCACAAACGAAGATGTTGAGCGCTTTCATCAATGTACAAATGACTTCCTCAGAACACAATGTGTGAAAAAACTTCTTCCCTTTTATATTAAAAAAACCCGCCATTTTCATTCATTGTTCAATTAATATAACTGTCATTAAGCAATTAAGTACCTACAATCTCAATGCAGCCTACTACACATACATTGAACTAGAAATATATCCCATATAACACTGTTAAGTGTGTAATGGACCCCAAAGAAATATATACAATACACTTAATCAAATTCCTATATTAATACTGACAATGAACAAGTGTAAATATTAAAAACATACTATATCCTAGTAAATATACTAACATACTATATATATATATATATATATATATATATATATATATATATATGTATTCAGTGAATTATAAAAAAACATTAAATTTTGAATAACAATGATACTTATTAAAATTATACTAAAAATATGCAAATTTGTAAAACATGTCTACCTAATAAAACATAACACATATCACTTAACAATATGTTAATCATGATATAATAAATGTGTATAAAAGATGTAAACTTATACCCTAACCAATGGTTTAGTGGGAATCATTTCATTTAATCCAGGGGGTATGGCTGCAAGAAATATCCACCATTATTAGGTATAGGACTTTGGGCGGCCACGGTGGTGCAGTGGTTAGCATTGCCGCCTCACAGCAAGAGGTTCTCCGGTTCGATCCTCGGCTGGGGTGCCTTCTGTGCGGAGTCTGCATGTCCTCCCTGTGGTCGCGTGGGTTTCCTCCGGGTGCTCCGGTTTCCTCCCACATCCCAAAGACATGCTGCAGGTGGATTGGACACTCTAAATTGGCCCTAGGTGTGCGTGTGAGTGTGCCTTCTGTGGAAGGTTGGGCGCCGGGCTGGCAACTCGACACCGTAAAACTCCACTGCCATTCAATGTGCGGACAAGGCGATCCGCTGTGGCGACCCCTAACCGGGAAAAAGCCGAAAGAAGAAGATTAGGTATAGGACTTCAGAACAATACAGAGAGACATAATAAAATTAGTACTAATATGGAGAACAGTAATGACAATTATGTCAAAGCATGTATATTGAAATATGGTAGACATACTAATAAGGTTAAGGACATCATTACTTTTAATTGGAACATACTTACAAGTGATGTCACTATCAAAGATAAAGTACCAAACAGACCACATTTTGTATACAAAACTGGAAACAATATAAAGAGAATTATTGAAGCAAAATCTAATTGTCAAATGAAAGGAAAGGTGTCCAGAGGGGGTACTAAAAAATGTGGACGTTGCAATTATTGTAGGTACATTTTTTAAGAACTTTCTGTCACCTTAAACAACAATTTAAGAAGTAAGGTGAGATTTAGTCATGGGAATTGTTTGTCACAGCATTTAGTATATCTGGCTATATGTGGCACATGTAACAATTATTATGTTGGGAAAACTGATCGCTATCTCAAAAATAGAATATATGACCACATGTATTGCATCAAAAAACATGACATGAATAATGCACTATCTCAACATCTTATCAATAGCTCAGGCTGCACTGGCTTTAAATTTGCAATCCTAGAAGTGATAACACCTAACCCCAGAGGGGGAAATATTAAGGTAATATTGAGTGAAAAAGAAATTAGGTGGCAGATAAGACTGAATGCAGCCATACCCCCCTGGATTAAATTAAATGATTCCCACTAAACCATTGGTTAGGGTATAAGTTTACATCTTTTATACACATTTATTATATCGTGATTAACATATTGTTAAGTGATATGTGTTATGTTTTATTAGGTAGACATGTTTTACAAATTTGAATATTTTTAGTATAATTTTAATAAGTATCATTGTTATTCAAAATTTAATGTTTTTTTATAATTCACTGAATACATATATATATATATATATATATATATATATATATATATATATATATATATATAGTATGTTAGTATATTTACTAGGATATAGTATGTTTTTAATATTTATTCAGTTTTCACTTGTTCGTTGTCAGTATTAATATAGGAATTTGATTAAGTGTATTGTATATATTTCTTTGGGGTCCATTACACACTTAACAGTGTTATATGGGATATATTTCTAGTTCAATGTATGTGTAGTAGGCTGCATTGAGATTGTAGGCACTTAATTGCTTAATGACAGTTATATTAATTGAACAATGAATGAAAATGGCGTTTTTTTTTAATATAAAAGGGAAGAAGTTTTTTCACACATTGTGTTCTGAGGAAGTCATTTGTACATTGATGAAAGCGCTCAACATCTTCGTTTGTGATTTTTAATAAAAGAGTATTGTTTAGTGCAAGAATCCTTCCTTCCTGGTCTTTTTCACTGCTTCGGTGGTGGTCTACATTTTTCGTTGTTTAGATTGTTATCTTTCAGATGTAACTTTTTTCATCTGAGGTGTTCTACAGTCTATGTGCAGACAAGCTGAAATTGGGTAAACCGATTGCATGTGTTACAGATAAGGCATGTCTGCAAAATAACTTGACTAAATTGACCATTTGGACACAGGAGTATAATATGCTGATACATACATCAAAAACTAAGCATATGAGATTTGGTAGGCATAAATTTAAAGGTGAATATCTAATACAGCACACAGTTATTTTAAACTGTAGAGTCATTTAAGGACCTGGATATATGGTTAGATTCGGCTATGAGTTGTTCCAATCATATCAGCCAATTGATTAATGATAGTTATAAAACAATAGGTTATATAAAAAGATTTATAAAGCCTAGGAAATCAAAAATGATGAAGTCATTATTTGTTAGTTACATTAGACTGAAACTTCACTATGGAATGCCAATATGAAACCCTATAAGAAAACAAGCATGAATAAACTGGAAAGAGTACAGCAGAAATATACCAAGGGCATCCATGGATGTGAACATTTAAGTTATGAAAGACTAAAATATCTGAACTTGTACAGTGTCTCTCACAGATCTCTAAGAGGAGATCTTATTCAGGTATATCGGGCATTTAGGGACAACTACCTCTGGGAATGTTTGCAGTTATCAAAAAGTACTAGAGAATCATCAGATAACCTGTGTAGAAGATTCTGTAGGAATGTGAAGTGTACAAATTGGTTCTCTGACAGAGTAACTGATGCATGGAACAGAATACCAAATTACATTAAAGCAAGTATTAGTTTAGGTATTTTTAAGAACAGCCTGGATACTTATTATGAGAACGAGTGTTTTAGTATATTGGAAAGCTAGAAGGGCATTAATGCCCATGCTTGAAGTATTTGTATGTATGCAATGCTGACATGAGTTAAGTTTTTTCAACTCTTTACTGCGTGATCAGCAAATTTTCGTACTTTCAAATCCTAAACCAGGATCCATTTAAGTTGACTACCCCCTATCCAGGTTATGTCATAATACTAAAGTTGTCAAGAATAGAATCTGGATGTGCATTGTAGTTGCATGTTTGGATCTCATGTCCTACAGTCTGTGTTCAAAGATGTTAAAACCTGCATGGAGATTATTTAATGTTCTTTGGAAATAAATTATTTAGAAACAGTTACGATCAATGTATATCACTGTTATTTCAGCAGCACAATATCCATAGTTCTCTTTTCTTTTTCAGGCAATGAAGATCGGCCAAGAACCACAAGCTGTTCACTGAACAGATGCACATGCTTGAGAAGCAGTGGAAAGAGAGAGGTCTGTAGATTACTTTTTCTGTTTAGGAAGTTAAATGCATCTGATCTTTGTTACAGGCCTGCATTTTAAACATAAATATGTATATTGCTTAAAATGCAGGATTACCCATCATGCATCAGTACGGTAAACAAAATTATCACAGTATAGCTGTGCTTACAACTGTGACTGAAGTCCAAAAATGTCAAACTATCATGCAGCATTAAGCCGTTGTTTCAGCACATTTCAAATGACTATTTTGTTTTGAATTGTCTGTCTGTTCAGACTGAATGGGTATCTGCTGAGTCACTGTTTGCAGATTAGGTAGCATGTGCTTCAGTTCAAATTGGTGTTATATATCTACCTACAGGCACCTTGGGTGTTTTTTTTAACACAGTTATAGCCTTTCAGTTCAAAATGGTATTGTATCTACCTACAGCACCTTGGGTAATTTTTTTAAACACCCAGTTATAGCCTTGGTTTACTCACACTTGTGCCGATATTCATTTTTTTGCAGCAGTTCATAATCAGCAAACATCATTAGGATGTTTGCATTTTGTAGGCTACTGATTGGTACTAATTTTAGGTAGATAATGCATACAGTTGTACACATACAATACTGTTAATACAACATATATTACATTCTCATATGTCACAGACTGTGATGACTAAATATATACAATATCTGTTATTGTAGTATTCATTATATTGATGTGTGTTCAGTCAATTATCATGCTGCCTAGCTCAGATGCTTGTCTTATGGCTTGTTTATTTTCCACAATATTGTCATATCACTTTCTCCTCATTCTAGCAATGACATTTGGTGGCTGTTCATATGAATCATTACACGCAGGCAGTACAACTTTGAAAATTCATAATTTTTTACAATGCTAATAATCTGGGTGGGTGTCTCTAAGACTATACAAAGTTTTACAAAATAATAATGATGTACTGTTTAGACACTGAGGAATGGGTATTTATAAGGTACCTCTATCCATAATGGACTTATGTTAGTCTCTGTGTAAATGTTCTTCACTTACATATTAGATTCTGCTATGATCTTCATGGGAATGCTCTGCATGATAAACATTTATGCTTCATTTTTATTGTGTTTTGCAATTAATCTTAATAAAGCATGGTACCTGTGGGAGTTCTCCTATCAGACAATGACAATGAGTGCACACCAGGCCACTGTCAGAGTATGCAGATGATGATAGTGATGATGATGATGATGAAAATGATGAGGAGGAGGAAGCTGGACTTACCCTATCATGCCTGTACCCCAGAGGAGACAACACCAGGAGAGGAACAGAGACTATTATTGTGAGGATATCTGTGAGGTTGTGACAGATGTGTTCTGAATACAGATGAGAGGCATGATGGGGACATTCTTCCAGGATATGGCATAGGCTATGCACAATTTGTTCAGGTAGACAGCTCGTGTGGTCATTTGTGCATCTCAACCCCATCAGCCTGTTCCCTCTGGTCCATAAGTATTGTCTGTGTGTTCCACTTGTGTTATGCTTTTAACATGATGATTGCCATATATTGGCTGGACTGTATATGCACTCTTGTGCATGCATGCCATGTAGCTGTCTTGCGTATGTGATATTGTCAATTAACATTTACTTCTGTTTCAATGTGTGCATATCACACATTTACACATTACACTTTCCTCCCACATTCACCTGTGCATGTGTTGTGGCTAGTGCTTCAATATGTAGCCTAAGAATGTGTTTTACCGAGGACAAATTATAGACAACATATGTTGTCCATAGTCTAGCACTAACACTATGGCTTGGAACTGTGTGTAGCCATATCATGAATGTTCAACAGAAGGACAAGTCATTCCCTTTACGTTTTTGATGACAGTTGTCATGATGTCTTACTGTATGATGTAGAGTTGTGTTCCATAGGTTGGCAATACTGATGCCATGTGGGATCATATACAAGTATGGCATGTCTATGAGCAGTTCTCCTTCTCTGACTGCATCAAACAGTAATGTAGCATTAATCTATACACAGTGTTACAGATAATTTTGTCTTTAATATTACATTATACCGTGTTTGTTGTATCCTAAATTTCCACATCCTTTACTTATTCATATAAGTTCACACCTTCCCAAATAGTTGCACACACTAACTGATTGTACACATCTCTGCATATAGATGGACCCATACTGACACAACTGTACCTTTGAAATGTGAATATTCACTGACTTAATGCTGATGTGCTGTAATGATACTCACTGGAGTGTCCTCTGCTCAGTAATGAGCAGGGTGGGTGACATTAACTTCTTTTGTTTATTCAACATTTGCATGATAGTATATGTGTATGTGTTTGGAATTCTTAGCTTACTTACCTATGAAGATTGCTGTTATACTATTGCACATTACTCTGTATGTGTGATTTATACATGGCCATTTGTGTGGACATCATAGGATCATAGGTTCATAGGTGTGTACTAGGCCAACGGCCCTGAGCCTTTACAAGCCTAGCCCATAGAAGTGCCCTGGCATTGTGACACCATTAGTTCCTGGTGCCTCTATCAAGTAGAGCCACTGGAGCGATCCCTGGGGTGAACTTTCTAGATCCCATCCACTCATCAAGATTTCTCTTGAATAGGGTCAGTGATGTGCTCTGCTTGACATATATTGGAAGTCTATTCAAGAGCAAGAGTAGTCTCTGGGTTATGAACCTGTCTCTTCAGCATGTTCTGTCGATTGTGGTAATGAGGTTGAGGTCCCTGTAGCATGTAATGCGGAGGGATTGGGACTTCTTTAGGTGTAATATTTCTAACAGGGCTGGGTCAAACATGACTTTGTAAGTCAAGCAGAGATTGCCTCTTAATTGACAATATGAGACAGAGAAAAGCTGGAGTTTTTTTAATCTGTCCATGTAGGGCGTGTGTTTAAGGCCTAGGATCCTCTTCATGAGGTACTTTTTTGGCCTCTCCAGCTGTTGCAGGTGTGTAGTGAGGTACATGCCAAATGGGGCAATATACTCACTGACTGGTCTAATGAGGGAAGAGTAGAGAGAAATGATGAGCTCTTTCTTCCTGGATGCAAAACCCTTTGTAATGAGATGTGCCACATAGAAGGACTTTCTGACCACAGTGGCAATGTGGTGGTTGAAGGAGAGGCTGCTGTCAACCTGTGTTCCCAGATCTCTTATAACACCTTCAGTTTTCAGTGGGCTACCATCAATCAGCAATCATTCTCCCCTTAT
Source organism: Protopterus annectens (assembly GCF_019279795.1). Classification (NCBI taxonomy): domain Eukaryota; kingdom Metazoa; phylum Chordata; order Ceratodontiformes; family Protopteridae; genus Protopterus; species Protopterus annectens. The sequence continues at coordinate 173,095,603 of NC_056744.1, forward strand.
GACATACATTTTCCATGTGTTTAAATGAATTTTTATTTTGGTTTGGATTCTACAGCATCCTGTGTTGATGTACATATGCATTTTTGGTGTGCCAACTTACCTCGTCTTGCTTTTCCCTGATGTGGGCACAGGTTATCCACCTCCCTTCCACCATCATGTTTCCCTATTATACTTTGCATATATCTTTGCCTTTGTGCAATTATTGACCATTTCCATGTATTAGTTTGGCTTGGTGAGCATGTGCCAATTGTATGGCCATTTTACAATGCAGGACATCTGCACATAATTTGCTGGCTCCTGTTTGCAATGCATCCTTGTTCTCATTATAGTTGAGTGTTAACCATTGTAATTTGTTGACATCCATATATATTTATTAAGCTGTTCTGCTATATTTTTGAAAATATTCTTGCGTATCATTAGTGTGTGTATGTGTATTGACCTTGATTTTGTGTATGTTCCATTTAGGCCACTGACAGTTATACATACACATCTACACCTGTGTGCTGCCTTTGACATAGCATATGAGTGTAACATATACTCATTCCTTTACATGTTTGTTTGGGTTGTGTATACCTACTTGTGTATGTAGCAGACATTTTGTTGCTTTTCTGCAGTACTTCTATTTGGCATTGTGACTGGCTGTTTGCCTTTCGCATGCATAGTTGCAGGCTTGGTTTTCTCCTCTACTGGAGTTACCTAGCATTGTTAGACCTGCATTTACTCACCTTTGATGTTCCTTGGCTTACAACTGCACTGCTGACACACTATTTGGATATGTATTTATTCATCCAATTTCTACCATGATCCCATGATCCTTCTTTATTACCCTACAACACACATTTACCATTGGTCATACACATCAAGTTATGACTGCCACAAAGTTTGGAACCAGCAGTAACATGATAGTGCATAGGTAAATTTGTTTTTCTGAATTTCCCCATGTCTGGTTTACATTCCCACCTTGTTTGTCAACTTTTCCATTGTCTCTGTTCTGCAGTGTGCTGTCTCTGTATCTTACCTGTCCTTGCTGTTTTTTTTTCCTGACTTTGTCTGTCATATGTTTTGATATTTGTTCTATGGGTATACCTGTTGTGATGTCCTTCTCCTCCACTTTCCCTAACTTTACCTTTCCATGTAGTACTAAAAAAAGGGACCTATTCCCACCAAATAAAAAAAATGCCTATGCTCATCTGACTTTTCCTCAGATTTTGCTAATCCAACATCCCTGCTGTGTGTCCCTTTTCTTCACCCATACCCCATATCTTCTTTTCTCTCTCCCACTTTCCTTGCTTGTGTGCATTACTTGTGCTCCCCACACAAACCCCAAAACCATTGCTAGTAATGCTAGCTGCGGCAATGTGCAAATGATTGACCTGCACCTGTATTCATTTTTTTATTAGGCATCTTATAGATTCCATTACTATCTGTAAGTGCAAGCAGGCATATTTTATTAGTGCATACCTTACAGATATATCTGTAGCTGTCTCTGAGCTTACTGTAGGTATTGCGGATAATGTATATTACAAACAGCATGGAGCTTTGAAGCAAGTATATTTTGTTAATTGAATTACAGAAATATCTGTATTTGTCTGTAACATTTCTTGGCAAATTTCTGAAAATATCTATTACAAATGCCATGCAGCTTACATTGAGATAGTTGCCACTTTTTTTGTTTGTATCATAACAGAGTCAGTTATATTCTGTAGTTGTCCTTAACCTTACTGGACAGATTCTGTTATGCATATGTTTGCATGTGTAACTATCAGGATGCTTGAATTGTGATAATCTTTCCATAACTTTATTAATGTAGAACATGCTTTGACAATCTATTCTCTACTCACAGATTACTTGCAGGTTTGTGTAGTGCACCATTGCTACTGCAATACTCCTTTGTGCAATGAGGTATTCTGAGCTCACTGTGGCACATTTACATATTACATTGTTGTCCGCAAGTTTAGCTGTAATATCAAGAGTAATGCTCCAAAATTTTCAAACTTTAAGGAATCCAGCCCCATGCTTTTGGTGGGTTGCACTATGGTAAAAAAAATAAATAAGAAAACAATAACAACAATAAGCAATTAGGCAAGTAGAAAAATGTAAATATAATCTTAGGTCATATGCAAAAAACATTTTACTTACGTATTTCTAATCCTTGTGCAATGTATAAGGGGATTAAAATGGATATCTTTTACTAGGATAACTGTACAACTACTTTATTTAGTTTTATTTATTGCTTTTGTTCACTGGGAATGTCCAACTGGGCACAAGCCCTTTTTTCAGCTGATGTCCAGGAAGAATGTTCCAATGTACAACCTAAAGTAAATGACAGACTGATGCTAACATTTGAAAGGCACTAATCTACATTAGTCTTTACAACATTTTTCAGAAAAGACAGAACTGTATTTCAATTTTGATAAAATATACAGACAACTATATTGTTGCTATTTCTAACAGAAAGCAACATGTCTTACAAGATGTATAATGGTAAAAGACCTAGAATTCAGAAATAGGAGTCAGGAGTAGTTGAGGTTGAAGAAGCATAGCTAAACAGGATAATGACAGTGGGTTACAGTACAGAAAAAAGGAAGAGATGGACTGTGATGAGGAGGGATGAGGCTGAAGAGGAGTGATTTGCTATCCTGGTGCAGCACATCTGTAGAACCAGGAGATGAGCAAGTGACACTTCAGTTGTAGTCTGAATGACTTAAGCAAGTAGTTCTGTCTACTGATGGGGGGATATTGTTCCAAATTTTGGATATTTGATGGGAGTTGGGGGAACAGACTGCAGAGTTATTAAGAAGGTCTTTGTCAAAAAAGTGCAGTCTTCAGGATGAGTTGTATGGTTGTAATGTTGGCTAGAGATGGACAGTCATTTAATATATTTATTATAGTGTGGATAGCAGGGACTTGAGAGCATGTGAGTTGGTGAGGTAGTTCAAGCCACTGGAGGTGTCTGAAAGCCAGATAGATGTGCTCTGTGGGGAATGTTGGCTGCAAATTTTGTGACCTTGTTGTAGCAGTGCTCAAGCTTGTATACTTTGTTATAAAACCCATGATTTCTAAGTCAAAAACAAACAAGAGCAGAGAATTGTAACGCTGCTGCTCTTCTGTGCAAATGGGAAAGCAGTGGGTCTGGGAAGATGATTTCAAAGCACAAAGAGAAATGCAATAAGATGTAATGTCATAACTCCTCTATATTACAACTCTCTATAAATTCTACAGTTCTACCACAAAATAAGATACGATATTGTGAAGCACTAGATATATGCCTAAACCAAAAGTATGCATTACAGCGGAATAACAACTCTAGAAATCACTAACAAAATGTTAAATGACAAATTACAGAAATTGGACAAAGTACAGTCATCTAAATTGCAGTTACATAACAGCAAATGTTTGAATTATTCAGTGCTGTACTAGTCTTTTGACTGCATGAGTTACATCACAAACTGTGGCTCCCTCCAACACCTACAGTTTGACTGCTGATTGGCTAGTCCCTTGGAGGGACAACAGATGCCAGAGTGTAGACTACTTACATTTTCTTTCTCATACAGAGACAACAGAGCAAATAATGTGCCCTCAGTTTACAAGAGAATGATCTAAGATAAGAGTTGTTTGATTTATTAGAGATTGATAGACATATTAAGACTAACAAAAGAAATAGACTACAGAAAGTCAATAAGACCCAAAATGTTAGAAGGCTGATAAATGAACATAGTAATCAGAGCTGTTCACAGAAATTCATGCAATATAACAAAAATAAATAGGATATATTACTGTGCAGCTAAATTAATAAAAGATAAAGTCTTAACACAAAAACACAGTGATGTAAGGGAAAGTAAGGGGAGAAATTAAATGTCATCATGGAAGTATTGAATAGGGAAAACTATAAAGTAATTAAGCCAAGAAGTGCCACTGTTAGAAGAGTACAAAAGTGGGAACATATCAACAAAAATACTCAGAAAGATAGACGTGATAAAAGCAATGTGCACTATCAGAACTATTGTACACTATTGCAAATAATAAACTAAAGATATCAGCACAGGCCAAAAAATTAGAAGATATGCAGATAAATACAAAGGAAAAATGCAAAATAAGCAATTTATTGCTGACTCAAAAAAGTTTTATAAAGAATGGGGAAACAAGGCAAAAGGAACTGAAACACAACTAAAAAATAAGAAATAGACACATTTTGGAGAAATATCTATGAAGATCCTGTGGTGCTGCGATAGCATTGTCACCTCACAGTAAGACGCTGTCCAGTTCGATTCTCAGCTAGAGTGTCTTCTGCATGGAGACATGCGTGAATGGGCGTACCTTCGTTGAAGGTTGTGTGTCAGGGCTGGTAACTCGCCACATAAAAATCAACTACCAATCATTAGCGGACCGGAGTTCCACTGTGGTGACCCCTAACCGGGAAAAGCCAAAAGACACAACAACATCTATGAAGATCCTGTGGAACATAACAAAGATACAGAATTAATGCAAGAAATAAAAGAAAGAATAAGAAGTTTAAATGTACAGAATATGAAATCGGATGAAGTAACGGTGAGAGAAATTTAAACAAAATTAAGAAATGCTCCTAATTGGAAAACCCAGGCCCAGATGCAATGCCTAACTTCTAGCGAAAAGTATTAACATTTTTTCATGAAGACTTAGCCATGATAAAACAAATGTAAAATAAACAAATGTAAAATAAATAAATAAATAAATGAGTGAGTGAGAAATATTTATATGCATACCTCGAACATACACCAACCTGGTTAACAGGAACAACAATAATCCTGCTTAAGAGTGAGCCTACAAGCAATCCTAAAAACTGTAGACCAATAACTTGCTTTCTGATGATGTATAAACTATATACTGGAAATGATGCAGATAGAGTTTATAGTTATTTAGAAGAAAACTCAGTCATGGCAATAAAACAAAAGGGTAACAAAAGAAAGTCATATAGAACAAAGGATCATTTGTTGTTAAATAAAGTCACAATGGAAAACTATGAAAAGTGGAAGAGCCTAAGTATGGTGTGGATAGATTACAAAAAAGCATTTGACAGCATCCCACATTCAAGGATAAAAAAGTGCATACAAATGTATAAGACACACCCTGCACTGAATAATTACATTACAGTGACCGCGAAACAGTGACAAACTACTTTGCAGTTATGCTATGATAAAGGACAAGTTATGATTCCAGGAATACAAATTCAAAGGGGGATATTCCAGGGTGACTCTTTGTCTTGCCCTTAACCCATTAAGCTGTCTACATAACAGATTAGGTCATAGCTATAATCTGTCTCCCAGAAAACAGCAAAGCATAAAGATTTCTCATCTTCTTTTAGTGGATGATTTAAAACTATGTAGTTCATCAGATGAGGAACTGAAAGCACAACTACAAGTGGTCAAAACTTTCTCAGATGACATAAGAAAGTCACGATAAATGTGCAAAAACAACCTTTAAAGCAGGAAGCTGCAGCACCAAGAAAATATCAGTTTGGCACAAAATGTGATATAAAGGAACTTGAGCAAGAGGGACTTTATAAATATTTGGGAATTGATGAAGGCTCAAGCAATAAAAACAAATAAAAATTAGTCAGGAATATTTTAGAAGACTAAAATTAATATTGAAAACAGCTCTGACATCTAGGAACAAACTCCAAGCTATGAGTAAACCAATTTGCTCTTCGTGTACTAACTTATAGTTTTGGACTGATTGACTGGCCCCAAATGGTACTGGATCATTTGGACAGGAAAACAAGAAAAATGTTTCATGCTTATCAAATGATTTATAAAAATCAGTTAATGCCAAGATTATATATTCCCCATTCTGAAGGAGGTATGGGCCTCCTCAAAATTGATTGCATGTACAGATCTGCAATTGTAGGACTGCATACATATGTGCTGACCTCACAAAATCCAAATATATCAAATGTTTTAAAACATGAGGAGAACAAGTCTAAGATGACTTCCCTGCTTTGTTTAGCCGAAGCACATCAATGCCAAGTGGGAATGGAAATCAAACCATAAGTGGATAAAAGTCAGGCAACAATTGAATATGCCAAAAAAAAGAAAGAATATAAGGTGAAGGATCAGATGAAAAGGCAAGAAATGCAGAAAATGCATAAATATAGTTTCAAGAACAGAAAAATCTTGGAATAACCTCATGTTGATCAGGACTGAATGCAGGAATTGGTAAGGAGAGGTGAATTTAAAACAACACACAACCAATTAATATTAGTGGCCCACAACACTGGACTGTGTACACATTGGTTTGCAAAGTCCATTGAACATGTCAGAGAAACAGACAAACGCAGGTTTTCTATCACAGAACTGAAAACAGTCACACATCATGCTGCTGGGTATGATACACTAATGACAGAAGGGCTGTGTACTGAAAGGCATAATAATGTAGCAAGACTGTTGCATTGGGGTTTGTGCAAACATTATAATATCGAAGTAGCTGAGAAACACTGTAAACATGAGCCACAAAGCATTATAGAAAATGATTAGGTTTATATGACATGGGATCACCTATTACTAAAAGTTAAAAAAATAGATGCACGAAAAACAGATATAGTAGTCCATGAAAAGAAGACAAAAGTAGCATTGGTCATCGAAATTGCTACACCCAATGACTACAGTGTCTTATGTACAGAGAGATACAAAGTCATAAAATAGCAGAAGTTGCAGGTAGGAATGAGGATAATGTGGAAAACGTATACCCAGACAGTTCCAGTAGTAGTAGGAGCAATGGGTCTTATAAAAAAGATTTTACAATTGTACTTTGATATATTACCGATACATGTAACTCCATATGAATTCCTGTAGGAATTAGCTCTGCACACATTGCAGGTGCTGCATAGAGCACTTCTGGTTAACATCAAAGACTGAAACAACACAAATTTCATAGGCTTTAATCATACTTAATCATAAACTTTAATCATATTTAATCATAAACTTTAATCATATTTGACATACTTAATCATAAATTTTAATCATATTTAATCACACTTAGGAATGAGGCCCATTCCAGTCATGGTATTAGAAACCCATAAAACTTGGAGAAATTAAACAAGGGGAAAGACAAAAAAAAAAAAAGATTCTCCTCCTCAATAGTGAACCTTCAAGCTATCCTAAAAAATATAGACCAGTAACTTGTCCTTCAATGATGTATAAACTATACACTGGAAATGATTCTGATAGGGTTTATAGTCGTTTAGAAGAAAACTCAATTGTGGCAAGAGAACAAAAGGCTATCAAAAGAAAGTCATATGGAACAAATAATCATTTGTTGTTGAACAAAATCATAATGGAGAAATGCAAAAAGGAGAACAATCTAAGTGTGGCACAGATAGACTACAGAAAAGCATTTGACAGTATCCCACATTCATGGATAAAAGAGTCTTACAAATGTATAGTATACACACTACGTTGATCAATAATTTTACAGTGACCATGAAACAGTGACAAACCACTCTGCAGCTAAGACATAATAAAGGACAAATTATTATACCAAGGATAAAAATTCAAAGGTGCGTATTCCAGGGTGAAATTTCGTTGCTACTGCTCTTTTGTCTTGCCCTTAACCCATTAATCTGTCTAATTAACAGATTAGGTCATGGCTACAATTTGGCTCGCAAAAACAACAAAGTGTAATCTTCTTTTGGTGGATGATCTAAAGGTGTATAGTTCATATGATAAGGAACTGAAAGCACAACTGCAAGTGGTCAAAACATTCTCAGATGATATAAGAATGTCATTTGGTCTTGATAAATGTGCAAAAGCAACATTTAAAGCAGGAAAACTGCAGCACCAAAAAAATATCAGTCTGGGACAGGAATATGATATAAAATAACTTGAGCAAGAGAGAGTGTATAAATATTTGGGAACTGATGAAGGATCAGCAAAAAATATGAACAAATGTGAATAAAACTAATTAAGGAATATTTTAGAAGATGAAAATTAATACTTAAAACAGCTCTGTCATATAGGAACAAAGTTGAAGCTATAAAACAATTTGCACCTCCTTTTCTAACTTACAGTTTTGAAGTGACTGACCGGCCTCAAAAGGTACTGGATCAGCTGGAGAGGAAAACAAGAAAAATGTTTCATGCTTACCAAATGATTTATAAAAATTATTGCATACCGAGATTATATATTATTTATTCTGAAGGAGGTATGGGCCTCCTCAAAACTGATTACACATATAGACCTGCAATTGTAGGACTGCATAAATATATGCTGAACTCACAAGACCAAAGCATAGGGAAAGTTTTAAATCATGAGGAGAACAAGTCTAAGATGACTTCTCTGTTTAGTTTAGCAAAAGTGGGAATGGTAATCAAACCAAAAGTAGATAAAAATTAGGCAGTGACTGGATGTGCCAAAAAGCAAAAGAAAGAATATAAGGTGAAGAATCAGGTAATAAGGCAAGAAATGTGGAAAATGCGTAAATATCAAAAACAAACAAAAAGTGGTGAAAAAAGTGTGAAACACAAAACTAGAAAATCCAAAATCACCCACTGACACATTCAGCAAATGGAATAATCACATAATGAATGTCCCAAGTCCAGTAAGGTATAAAATACTCCAAATGGATGTGATAAAAAAGCTGTTATTAGAAATATGTTGATGAACACACACTTTTATTAAACACAAATGGTTTAGCACTTTTGTCCGGTCCCACTGGACTTCATCAGAACAGTTTGCAAATACAAAGACACATCTTGTGTAGACTGCCAATCTCAAAACAAACACTATGATTGGCTGTCAATAGATTCAATGACAGTTTAAAGTGCCATGTATTAAACATAAAAAAAATTTAAACACACATACTAGGAAAATCTAGTGATGCATAAGAAGCATTAAAACACATGAAAACCACAACAAATAAAAATGAGAAAACTTTTATCAATCACAGCTGAAGTATTTAAAACTTAAAGTTGAGCAGTACAATATTTTAATACAAGTAAAACAGAGACACATTCATTCAAACCTTTCTCCCAGTAGCATACAACTTTAGCTGCCAGCATAGTTATCTAAATTCAACCAGTGTCTCCCAGTCTCCTCCTCTAATATTATCTTGAGGGACAACTTATAAGATTCCAAAATGGAAATTAGTACAATTTTCATAATCCTGTACATGTCTATATTGGGCATTGTTGGTATTTTTCCTAGAAATGGCATATACATGCTCATATATTCTCTTCCTTAATGTGTGCTCAGTTTTCCCAAAATAAAAACTATTACATGTTTGGCAAATTGCAATGTATATCACCTCTTTAGTAGCACAATTGTCCTGAGCTAATCTAACAAACTCCTTGGGTTCACCAATAACTCTATCATGTTTTTATCAGTAATGTAAGGGCATTGATGACACATCCCATATTTTTTTCATTCCTTTCAAATTACACAAGTTGAGCTTGTCCCTTTGCCTGTCCCCTCAAAAATATTCTTAAAATTTTGAGCCATTTTGTAAACAAAATATGGATTAAAGCCAAGAACTTAAAATTTTCTTAACATCATCCGACTTGTGGTTAAATGTGACCACCACAGCATGTGAAAACCTGCTGTCAGGAGATCATACTTAAGCCTTCTGATCCATTACTATGTGTACACTATCCAATAAAAAAATTGTGATCCCTGAGTAATGGTATAAATCTGGTACCCCATAGGGTCACCACTTCATTAATGATCTTGCTTAAAAAAATGTTGGGGTAACCTCTTTCCAGGAAGTATAGTCTAAGAGTTTCTATTTCATCTCTAAATAATGAGCTTTCTGAGCATATACGTGCAGCTCTTAACCAACTGCCCCTTGACAGTGTTCTCCTTTCTCCAAAATCCACATTGACAATGCTGTTAGCCATGTTGATTGATGCAGCTGCTAATTTTGAATTCAGAATCGGCAAACTGGAAGAAGACTGAGAAGCTGTATTGAGAACGGAGTGGTTAACACCATTCTGGAGTGAGTGAATAGAAGCCTATAATGCATTGCACGTTTGAGACAAAAGTGCTATCAATTTAGTCAGTTCTCCCTGACTGTAGCTGATATGCTCTTCCAAATTATGGAGCACATTCTGTGGTACAGTTCCTCTGAAAGTGTGGATTCCTAAAACACCCGGAGTCTCCATGATAGTGGTATATTCCTCAATCGAACGGTCACCACCACGTAACAAAACTCCAAAAGAAACAAAAAGTGGTGAAAATGTGTGAAACACAAAACTACAAAATCCAAAATCACCCCTGACATGTTCAGCAACCAGAATAACCACACAACAAATGTCCCAAGTCCAATAAGGTGTAAAATACTCCAAATGGATGTGATAACCAAAAAAAGCCATACTTTGAAATATGTTGATGAACACACATTTTTATTAAACACAAAGAGTTTAGTGCTTTCGTCCAGTCCCACTGGACTTCATCAGAACTGTTCGGAAATACAAAGATACATCTTTTGTAGATGGCTAATCTCAAACCAAACACTATGATTGGCTGTCCATAGATGCAATGACAGTTTGAAGTCCCATGTGTTAAACATAAAAAACATTTAAAAATACATACTAGAAAAATCTAGTGATGCATAAGAAGTATTGAAACTCATGAAAACTACAACAAATAAAAATGATAAAGCTTGTTAATACTAATTTAGCTGAAGCATTTAAAACTTAAAGTTTAGCAGCACAATATTTTAATACAGGTAAAACAGAGACACATTCATTCAAACCATTCCCCCCAGTAGCATACAACTTTAGCTGCCTGTATAGTTCTTGAAATTCAACCCATGTCTCCCAGTCTCCTCCTCTCATATTATCTTGAGGGACAACATCTAATATTCCAAATTGGAAATTAATAAAATTTTCACAATGTCCTACATGTTTAATTAACTGCAATTGTACCCTAATGTGGGAATTTAAGCCATTCCCATCTTGTTATCAGAAACCCAAAAAAACTTGGGGAAATTAAACCAAGAGAAGATCTTGTGTACAGGGTGACACAAGGTTATAAAATAATGGGATTTGCAGGCAGAAATGAGAGCAATGTGGAAGAAAGTTTCAACAGCAATAGTGGGGGCAATAGGTCTAATAAAAATAATTTACAGTAATACTTAGATAGGCTACCAGTACATGTAACCCCATTTGAATAACAGAAGGAGGCAATTCTGGGCACATTGTAAGTTATGAGAAGAACTCTTCTGACTGACATCAAAGACTGAAACATTACAAATTGCTGGTATGACAGATGCTTATTAGGTGCATTTTTTTTCAAAAACTGTTACACTTTTCTCATGTATAACCTGGAGAGGAATTATGAGAATCATAGAATCCATGAGCCTGTTGATCTGAGATATTCTCTTGCAGAAGTCTATGACTGATTGGACAAGTGCTGAAATGATTCCTGATAAAAAATATACCTTTTCTTGTGTAAGAAAAGCCTTTCACAGAGAACTGTCTAGAAGGCAGCCCTGAAAAATAATCCTGTGTGAAAGAGCAAAGGAGGATTTTTGAACATTTATCTGGAACCCTCGATTGGTAAGAAGAGATAAAACCCATGTTAAGGATTCTTTACATCTGGTCAAAGACTCTGCTAAAATTAGAAAATTATCTAAATAAGTAAATACATGAATGCCTGAAAAGTCTGCGGTGAGCTATAACTGGAGCTAGGTGCTTTGTAAACACTCATGGTGTTGTAGAGAACCTAAAGGGTAATGCAGAAAACTAATAATTTGACTCAGACACACACAGAATCTGAGAAATGCTTTGAACCTTTGGTTATGGGGATGTGATGGCAAGCATCCTTTAGATCGAGTGTTAAAATAAAACTCAAAGGAGAGATGAGAGGTAACAGACTCTGAAGGGTCGGGAATTTAGATTTTAATACTTTCCCAAACATTTTGAGAAAGGAAAAATCTAGAACTGATCTCCATGGAAGGTCTTTATTTGGAACCAGAAGGATTCTGGAGTGGAACCCCTTCCCTTTTAATTAAAGGCACTGTCTCAATGATACCTAGGGAGAGCAAGTACTGGAGGACTTGAAGAAAAAAAATTGTATGGATCAGAGGGTAGGAAGGTATTATCCCTAAAGGAAGTATCTGTATCCAATGCCAACTGAAATCCTCATGAACAACTTTTATCACCCAAGACTCTGATACAAACATTTGGCAAACGGCAATGTAGAGAATACATTTCTAGTAGAGATTTAGAGAGATCGGGGCAGAGAGGATGGAATGCTGGCATAGTCATTCTGAATGATTAGACTTGCCTATTTCTGAAAGAACCCATGCTTTTGTTGTTCCCCTCCTGCCATCTCCTTTTAGTTTCCTGGACCAATTTAAACCTCCTTGTCTTGAGCAGTATTTAAAATTGTAGACCTTATGCCATAAGCAAACTTTTGGCTACATACCCAGGCATCTCTCCTCATAACTGTAGCACACAGTCCCCTGGATTCTCAAAAGCTTGCACGGAGTGCAAGATCTGTGAGGGAGCACAAGCAGGCAATATGTCTGCTGTGCGATCCAGGAACAGCCCACGGGGGCATGCATGAGTGCTCCTGCATTAATCTTGCACGGACTAAGCCCTAGTATGCAAATCACCCCATTTGCAGGTGAAATCCATGCAAATGAGGTGATTTTGCAATCCAGGAAGCTCGCAACAGTCCCAAAAGGGAGCTATGACAGCTCCAAATAAAGCCTGCATATCAAGTAGTAAGCATGCGGCCATTGGCATTGCAAACAAAACAAAAAAAAAAACTTTATTTTTTTTTTACCCGATCTCGGCTGATTAAGCGTAGGGCAGTGGTGCGCAAATGGGATTGGGGGGGGATAATAAAATAACCCTAAAATAAGCATTCTAACTAAAATCAGTATTTTGCAATGCAAGTCAATGGCAGGCAGAAAACAACCTGGCCAGTGAGTAGTGGTTGCTAAGGGGGGAGGCTCAGTGTGAGACATGTAACTATGCATTAGCAGGCAATCCTATGCAAATGAGGGGAAGGATAGTGAGTCCCAGGTTTTCCCCAGGATGTGAGTCAGGTCCCAACAGTGTAAGAGTAGGAAGAGCTTGGTGCAAGCCTAGGAGGTAGGTGACATCATGGGGGGGGGGGGTGTCAGGCATACTGTAAGTGGATTGGAGCCCTCTGGCTAAGGTTTACTCCTAGCTTAGCACAGCTAAGCTAGAGGGTGTGTCTAAACCTGCCTAGCACTCTTTACAAAGCCTAAGGAAGAAAAAAACAGTTAAACCAGGAAATAGCAGCAGTGTACACATTTGTGCACTCTGTTTGCGCGACGTGCACACGAGCTTAAACAGGGAGGCAATGGGAAGGGAAAAGAGCAGTAGGAAGGTAATCAAGAAGAACTAGCATAGCTGGCAGGTGAAATGTATCAGAATCAGCCAATTACACAGGCAGCAGCCCAGCCCAGAACACTGCTATAACCTATGCAAACATCTTCCCCTCTAGTTTTTCCCACACTCTACACCACCGGTGTATACAAGTGGGGAAATTCTAACAAACAAACCTACAAAATGAGAAGGGCCAAAGCAGGCAACATAGAACAACATGTGCAAGAGGCTGAGGGTGGTGAGGATGTGAATGCTGCTGAACAACCCACATTGAGGAGGCGGAGAAGAGTGTACAGACCCAGGGTAACCTACCAGGTGCTACATGAGCTGGAGATAGTGGACCACCATAGAGTGGACAGAAACCTCCTACAATAAATTGTTAAGCTGTGCCGGCCACACCTGACACACCAAACTGACCGAGGGGAACCCATCCCAGTGGATACCAAGATATGTGCAGGCCTAGGTATACAAGCCACAGGTACCCCCCCCAAAACAACACTGGGGATATCATGTGGATCTCACAGGCATCAGCATCCAGAGTATTCCACCAGTTCCTGGATGCCATGTCAGCACATGCCAGTGAGCATGAAAATTTCCTCAACACTCGTGAGGTGTTGACCAGCAATATGCGTCTCTTCCACCAAATAGCAGAATACCCTGGGGTAGTGGGTGCTATAGACTGCACACACATATGCATCAAAGCACCACCCAGTGAGCAGGGTAGGGCCTACATCAACTGCAGGCGCATCTCCTCCATCAACTGCCAGGTCGTATGTGATGCCCAGGGCATTATAATGAATGCGTGTGCTGGCTGTCCTGGATGCTATGACAATTCCCACATATGGCATCTGACACAGCTTTACCAGAGAATTGCAAATGGGCCATCCCCTTCGGCCACCTAGTGGGGGATACTGGGTACACACTGAAGCCATGGCTGATGACACCCATCAGAAATGCGCACACGCCTGAATAATGACGTCATAATGAGGCACACGCACAGGCCAGACATATAATAGAGCATGTATTTAGGATGCTCATGTCACGGTTCCAGCGTCTGGACACATCTGGTGATCAGACCACAGCAGGGCAGGCAGTGGGATCTTAGTTCTGAAGGGTAGAAAGTCAGACAATAATATGTAGGGCAACCAAAGCCACGATCTGTAGTACACTCATATGCCTCTAGTCAGCATGATAGTTAGCAATACAGAATGAAATGGAGTACCTGACATACCAGTACAGTCATAGCAAATGTGTAGAAATGTCACGTGTGCCTCCCACATCCTACATAGTAATGTAATAACAGTAAGGTGTGCCCCCCCAACCCTGTATAGAAATGTAGAAATAGTCAGGTGTGTCCCCCATCCTACATAATAATGTTATAACAGTCGGGTGTGCCACCCCAATCCTGTGTGGAAATGTAGAAATAGTCAGGTGTGTTCCCCCATCCTACATAGTAATGTAATAACAGTCAGGTGTGCCCCCTACTCCTGTGTAGAAATGTAGAAACAGTCAGATGTGCCCCCCCTGCTATGCAGAAATGTAGAAACAGTCAAAGCCAAATGATAGATGGATACCCTGCAGCGACAACATGCTACCTGTTGGAGTACAACACATAGGTCAGCACTGCAGCACAAACTACCTGGACAAGATCCACACATTCAATACAGACAACCATACTGGGCATGCTCACACACTTACAGAAATGAAGGCAATGTCAGTCAACAACATACTGAAAGATCATATTGGGCATGCTCACACACAAACACATGATGAAGGCCATGTCTGCAAACACCAGTGGACCAGACATATCTGGCAGTTGCAGTTAGTGCAGACACTCGTCAGTGTGCACCACTCATGCCTTGCACAGACAGTGGATAGGAATACAGACATATATGTCAGGACAACACACTATAATAAGCCAGAGGTAGAAAGACATAGATGTGTGGAAGAGGGTGACTGTGACAAGGAGCCATCCAAGCCTATCCACTCAGCACACAGCCAAAGGGCCCCAAACACATGAGGTGCAGATGTCACTCACTGCAGATACTAGCCACCAGTATCTGTCAGCATTACAGACTATTGGTGCACGTGCCAGCTGTGCAACATGACTGTACAAGGAAGTAGTCCTCTAGCAGCTGTATACACGTACCTGTGACATATGACTCCGTGTGTGCCCACATGTGGTGTGTCAACCCCTAGATGAATGGGTTAAGGCCCATGCACCCCACCCCCCCCCATAGCCCTACTATGACAAGCCTGCTGAGGTCATCCAATGTAAAATACACCTTTGGGAGAGTTGTAGCCCAGTAACCTCTGGGGCACGTTCCATAACTACGTACTGCTATAGTATGATAAACTAGTAAGGTAGGAGTTCTAACCCCAGACTTGGCAACTGTGTGTGAGTGTGTGTCTGTGTGTGTGTTTGTGCGCGTGTCTGTCTGTCTCTGACTAGGTAGAGAGTAATGCTTTTTAGGGTACTCACACTCCTTACAATTCATATACTCAACTTTGGCAAGGCGGCTGATGTCACCCACCTAGAAATACACCTCTGGGAAGGGTGTAGCCCAGTAATCTCTGTAGTACCTCCTGTAACTGCATACTGCTATAGTGTGAAAAAGTAGTTAGGTAGGAGCTCTAACCCAAGACTTGGAAACCATGTGTGTTTGTGTGCATGTCTGTGTGTCTCTGACTGTGTAGAGAGCAATGCTTTTTAGTGTACTCACACTCCTTACAATTCATATACTCAACTTTGGCAAAGCTGCTGATGTCACCCACCTAGAAATACACCTCTGGGAAA
This sequence comes from Protopterus annectens, assembly GCF_019279795.1. NCBI lineage: Eukaryota > Metazoa > Chordata > Ceratodontiformes > Protopteridae > Protopterus > Protopterus annectens. The sequence continues at coordinate 173,111,733 of NC_056744.1, forward strand.
GTTGTAGCCCAGTGATCTCCATAGTGTGTCTTGTAACTCTGTACTGCTGTAGTGTGATAAAGTAGGTAGGTAGGTGTTCTAATCCCAGACATGGTAAGTGTGTGTGCCTGTCTGTGTAGAGAGCAATGCTTTTTAGGGTACTCACACTCCTTGCAATTCATATACTCAACTTTGGCAAAACTGCTGTCACCCATCTAGAAATACACCTCTGTGAAAGATGTAGCCCAGTAATCTCTGCAGTGTGTGCCATAACTACGTACTGCTGTAGTGTGATTTAGAATTGTAAACTCCAGGCAAAAGATACTCCACCAAAGGAACTTTAATATTAAGTGCTTTTCGTCGTCCGTATTAGGATGACTTCTTCAGATAAAATACACAAGTTACCCATACAATTTATACTTGTTCTTCTTCAATCAATCAGTCAATTAACCAATTAATTAATTAGTTAACAATTGTAACTTTAAAAGGTAAACTTAATTTATGACTGTATATGCATACACTTTATAAATTCATCTTATAAAACCCTACTCTACCAACCCCATTTTTAAAAAAAAAACATGTATATGTGTATATATATATGTATCTGTACACATTTTTACATGTTTAAGTCTTATAAATTTTTAAATATTTATATTTATACCTAAATCTAAAATATATCAAAATTTCTAAGTTATAAAAATTAGTATAAAGAAGTGCTAAAGAGGAACATAAACCTGTACTCAATATCTTACTCAAGGTAAGATACATATATATATATATATATATATATATATATATATATATATATATATACACATATACATGTTTTTTTTTTAAAATGGGGTTGGTAGAGTAGGGTTTTATAAGATGAATTTATAAAGTGTATGCATATACAGTCATAAATTAAGTTTACCTTTTAAAGTTATCCTAATACGGACGACGAAAAATGCTTAATATTAAAGTTCCTTTGGTGGAGTATCTTTTGCCTGGAGTTTTCGCTTTTGGTTCTGTCTGTTAAGCTGTTTTGGTTCATTTCAAGGTTTGTGATTTAGAATTGTGGCAGGGTTCCATCCCCACCCATGGCAGTTCTGGACGTTTTGTGTGTGTTTCAATGTCTGTGTACGGATCAATGCTTTATAGGCTAGTCTCTCTCAGTGCATTTTGAATGGCCTAATTTGGCAATCCTGCTGATGTCATTCTATGTGAAATACACCTTTGGGGAAGCAGTTCTCTAGTAATCCCTGTGGAGCATCCTATAACAGCTCCATGCTGTAGTGTGATATAGACCTCTGTTAGGGGTTCTATACTCACATGTGTCAGTTGTTGATGTTTTGTGTGTGTGTCACTGTCTGTGTAGGGAGCAATGCATTTTAGGCTAGTCACACACATTACATTTCAAATGGCCTACTTTGGCAATCTTGCTGATGTCATTCATTGTGAAATACACCTTTGGGGAAAGAGTACTCGAGTAGTCCCCGTGGCGTGTACTATAACTGTGTATTGTAATAAACTAATTTGGTAGGTATTCTACTCCCAAACATGCCAGGTGTGTGTGTTCGTAACACGTATCCTGTGTGGAGGTGGCTGTGAGTGTGTGGCCAATGTGGAGTGGGTTTTGCATATTTCCTATATAGTGGCCCTACTATATTTCACAATGTCCACCGTACAGGGATAACAGATGTGAAATAGCTGAGAGACTGGGGTGCAAAGCTATACCCATACATGTGACATCAAGGCCGGGCAATCACAATTAGCAACCCCAGTATTACCCAGAGCACACTCTCAACCCATGTCTCACACACACTCACACACACACACACACACACACACACACACACACACACACACACACACACACACACACACACACACACACACACACACACACACACACACACACACACACACTCACGCACACACACATGCCTAGACAACAGATAATATGTGGGTAGTACACTGCATATTGGCCACTGATTGTAACTATGGGATGATAGCTGTGGGTTACAGAGGGCATGGCACCCTGTCCATCTGTCCAATATGCATGTACATGCAGACAGTGCACCTTCCCCATGTTTCCCAATGGACACCTAAAACACCTGTGGTGCTATCACATGAGACCCACAAAGGACATACCATGCCTGACAACATGCCCTGTATTGACATATGCCACTGACACCAGGGAATGCTGTTAGCATGCTATCAATGTAGGTGCAGGGTTAACCTGTTGCCCATTACCAGTTCCCGCCACAGGTGGGCAAGACTGGTACATCTGATGATAATCTGTGTTCACAACATGGGCCAGACACCCCAGGTACAGTTCCACATGTCACTGTACATGCATGTAGGAGGTGTGGACATCCCAGACACCATCCATGTCATGGACTAAGGAACACATACATGGAAAGCGATGCACAGCATTGGCCCCACACAATATTCACCCAGGTGACTGGATGGGGAATATAATACCCACCTGTGAGGGCAAATGCAGACACTACAGCCCTGAGCCACAATGCAGAACATTGTCATGTGGCCTGATGCCAAGGTATACCTATCACCTAGCCTTGTACAGCCGTCTGGCACAGTCGACTACCACACACCCATGCAGACATGCACCCATGCATGTCAGTATTGGCACTCTGTGTGCTTGTGTGTGTGTTGTATGGTGCATATGTTCACATCCGCACACCCTGCAACCCCCATGGGCATACTGAAGCATGCTGTCTGATGTCAGACACCTCCCCATACCCTTTTCCCATACAACCCCCGTATGACCTGTGTGGTGCATGTAATATCTGCACAATGATGTGTTGTGGCAATCCCACTACTGATGAGTTGTAATCCTGGCCCTGCCAAGTGTGTCAATGTGTGTGCATCCCTGTGAGAGTGTGGCTGTGTTGATGCTGGCACCTGTTCATGCAGACAGGCATGTGTACGTCCCCTACCGTATAGCTACCATATCCTTGTTGCAGATGTCAGTCACCATCACATATATGCTCTGAGGGCTCCACAGCAGGTGACCCATGTGGTGCATCCAATAACTGCATACAACTGTGATAGAACTACATAGTCGTCAGGGGTTTGATACCCTGTGCTGGCAGGTGTGTACCACAAACATGCTTAGGTTTTACTCTCCCACCACTCCCTGACTTGTTTTTGCCTCTGTCTGCCTCTCCCACTCCCTCTCTGGTGGATGTGGAGACCTACACCTGCTTTGCTTGGCAGCAGCATGTGTATTTTAAGTGATGCTCATGATCAGCTGATGGCCTCTGCATGCATTGCAGCGCTTCCCTAGCTGTTTGCATGTGGAACAGCTATGGTAACATTCCAATAGCCAATTGCATGGAAACACACTCTAATATCTAGGACTATCATGTTGGTGTTAGCCCTTATCATTCACTGTGAGCAGGAACTCGATCTGTTGTTTAGCAAACAGCATCTCAGATGGATTGGGGATTTACCTCTAACAACATACACTGTGGAAACAGGGCAATACACAGGAGGGGGATGTGCCTGACCTGACTACAGACTGTAAGTGCTTCTATACTGCATTTGGAGTAATGTTGGTTTAACAGTGTCTGTGTGGATATGACTGTCCTACATGTCTCAATACTTGCCATGTCAGTTCCATGTTTATGAGGAATCCCCATCTGCAGGGTCATCTGCAGACAGGGCAGTGTGTTGTGCCTTTGTTTTCATGTGTTACCAATGGAGCATCTATCTGTGGACTGCAGAAGGTAGTGTGAGGATTGCAGTCTGTTGATGGTAAAAGCCATGACAGTTACTGGCTTCATATTCCTCATAGGACATATGTTGCAGTAACCCCTGTTACAACAGAAAATGTATGATGTTATCAGAACAACATGTCATTATTGGCCCTTTGCATGTGCTTCCAGCCACAACACTGTCAACCTGTGTACATATGACATGCATGAAGTGGTGCAAATGTGCTGTACACCATAATTAGTGTCATCATATTTAATAACAAGCCAGTGAGATATCAGACTGTTACACATGTTATGTACAGTAAGGGTTATATTTGATGACATAACCTGGACATTCTGTGGATGTTTGTACAGTACTGAGGTCTGTGTACTTATGATGAATGTCGACAGTGTGTGTATTGTTAATATGTACTTTAGCCTGTGTATAGACTGTGGTAGATGTCACTGTTCTAGGTCCCGTCCTATCTGATGTTACATGCTGCTCCATTGTATGGTACCGTACTGGCATACATGTTTGTAGGGCCATACACACACATGTCCCATACCACAGACAG